>NW_027672099.1:0-537121 GCF_964165515.1 Mesoplodon bidens
AGTATGGAGTTTCCTTAAAAACACTAGAAATAGAATTACCATCTGATCCAGCAATCCCACTTCTGGGCATATACCCAGAGAAAACCATAAATCAAAAAGGCACATTCACCACGATGTTCATTGCAGCACTATTTACAATAGCCAGGTAATGGAAGCAACCTAAATGCCCACAGACAGATGAATGGATAAAGATGGGGTACATATATAAAATGGAATATTACTCGGCCATAAAAAGGAATGAAACTGGGTCATTTGTAGAGACATCGATGGATCTAGAGACTGTCATACAGAATGAAGTAAGTCAGAAAGAGGAAAACAAATATTGTATATTAATGCATATATGTGGAACCTAAAAAAATGATACAGATGAACTGGTTTGCAGGGAAGAAATAGAGACGCAGAGGTAGAGAAGAAACGTATGGACACCAAGTGTGGGAAGCCATGGGGTGGTGGTGGTGGGATGAGTTGGGAGATTGGGATTGACCTGTATACATGTATATGCATAAAATACATAAGTGATAATAACCTGCTGTATAAAAAAGTAAATAAAATTAAATTTAAAAATTAAAAAAAATAAAACTTAAAACTAAAACAGAAAAAAGTTCTTCCCTTCACACAGATGTATTTATAGAAATGAATTATTTCCATGCTTATATCTATAAATACATAAAAGAGGAATAAAATCTAAGTTGAACCATAAACGAAAAAATACCTGAACCCACCAGTTATACAGAGGAAAACCCTATCAGGGCACTTGCTCCAGCGGTAAACAATTCTGAAATTGGTCAGAGGTGTGGAATCATCACCCATCCAGCCAGCAACCCACCCCCCACGCAAGGAGCGTCCTCATTGCAAAGCTGGGAGACCGTGCCGAGGCATCTCTGAATAAAGGTGAGCTGAGCCCCAGTCCAGCTGCTGCTGAACTGTTCCCACCCTTCCCAGGTAAAACACCTGAATATGTACAAGGGCTTGAAAGCCTAGAGGAAGGGCCGCGGAGCCACACCAGCGACAGCACGCAGGCCAACATGGTGACTGCAGGTCAGCCAAGGTTGTCCTGGCCCCGTGCGCTCTTCCGGAAGCTTTCCATTATCCTGCCTGAGATACCCCTCCTGTCCCGGTCCCCACTGATTTTTCCTTCCTCACCTCTGTCCGGAGAGAAATTCCAGCGGAAGGTATGGGTGACACATCCTCTTCTTTACAGGTGGCAGCCTGGCAACTCCTGCAGAAAGGCCAGCAGAACCCCACTCACACCAGGCCACCAACAAAGCTGGGGCCCCTATTTCCCTCCCACCAGCTCAGCCCCGAGACTGCTGACGGGGCAGAGAATATGGAGTCAGGCACAGCTTCAGGGGCTATTGCCGCCTGGAGCGCTGTTTATATTGACCTCAACCAGGCACACCTGGGGAGGGCCGGCCGGCAGGGTAAGGCTGCCCAGGTCAGCTAATCCACAACCCTCAGGGAATCACATTGTTGAAAATGGACCTCGCTAAGGCAGAATAGAAGCCAAGGAAAATAAGGACACAATGCCATTTGCAGCACCGTAGATGAGTCTAGAGGTAATCACGTGACTTGTAGTAAGTCAGAAAGTGAAAGACACATATCATATCATATCACTTAGAGGTGTTACCTAAAATAGATAGCAGGGCAGTTATTTCCACTGAGAAGTGCAATCACAGGTTCATTAAACAAGCTTATGGTTCACCAATGGAAAGGTGTGAGGATTGGTTTCATTACGATATCGGGGTTAACAGACCTATACAAACAGAGGTGACATATATAATCACCAAAGACCTATGGAATACCAAGAGAAGACTACTCAACATTCTGTCATAACGTACATGGGTAAAGGATCCCAGGAAGAACAGACATCTGTATATGTGTAAAAGAACCACATCTTCGACACCTACAATAAGCCAAACATTGTAATCATACTTGCTGTAATAAAAAATAAAAAATTAAATTAAAAATACGAACAAGAAGTAGGGAGACAAACTTGAGGGGCTTTCTCCTGGCACATTCCATTCTAAATTCCAATCTAGAACACGACTTCCATTGAGGCTCTGTTGCCCTAGTAACCAGATTTGGTAAGGGAGAACTGCTGCCACCTTGTGGCCGTTTCACACAACAGCAGCTTTAATCCCAGCGCTAATGGTCAGTTGATATTCAAAATCTTTGCAGGCCTGTAAATGACACCTGCCCTGAAAACAAATCCTGGGGTCACATATCGACCAAAAAATTCAAAGGACGTCCATATTTCAAAACGACCGTTTCAAAAGGCATATTTTATGCACATTAGTGTTCTGCTTCTTTGTCTTTCTTTCTTTTTTGGTTAAAAAGACGGGAATGGAAAAAGGCATCCCTCAGAATGGGCGAAAATAGTTGCAAACGAATCAATGGACAAAGGTTTAATCTCCAATATATATAAACAGCTCATGCACCTTAATGTTAAAAAAACAAACAACCCAATACAAAAATGGGCAGAAGATCTAAAGAGACGTTTCTTCAAAGAAGACACAGAGAGGGCCAAGACGCACATGAAAAGCTGCTCAAGAGCACTAATTATTAGAGAAATGCAAATCAAAAGTACAATGAGGTATCCCCTCACACCTGTTAGAATCGGCCTCATCAGAAAATCTACAAACAACAAATTCTGGGGAGGGTGTGGACAAAAGGAACCCTCTTCCACTATTGGTGGGAATGTAAATTGATACAGTCACTATGGAGAACAGTATGGAGTTTCCTTAAAAACACTAGAAATAGAATTACCATCTGATCCAGCAATCCCACTTCTGGGCATATACCCAGAGAAAACCATAAATCAAAAAGGCACATTCACCACGATGTTCATTGCAGCACTATTTACAATAGCCAGGTAATGGAAGCAACCTAAATGCCCACAGACAGATGAATGGATAAAGATGGGGTACATATATAAAATGGAATATTACTCGGCCATAAAAAGGAATGAAACTGGGTCATTTGTAGAGACATCGATGGATCTAGAGACTGTCATACAGAATGAAGTAAGTCAGAAAGAGGAAAACAAATATTGTATATTAATGCATATATGTGGAACCTAAAAAAATGATACAGATGAACTGGTTTGCAGGGAAGAAATAGAGACGCAGAGGTAGAGAAGAAACGTATGGACACCAAGTGTGGGAAGCCATGGGGTGGTGGTGGTGGGATGAGTTGGGAGATTGGGATTGACCTGTATACATGTATATGCATAAAATACATAAGTGATAATAACCTGCTGTATAAAAAAGTAAATAAAATTAAATTTAAAAATTAAAAAAAATAAAACTTAAAACTAAAACAGAAAAAAGTTCTTCCCTTCACACAGATGTATTTATAGAAATGAATTATTTCCATGCTTATATCTATAAATACATCAAAGAGGAATAAAATCTAAGTTGAACCATAAACGAAAAAATACCTGAACCCACCAGTTATACAGAGGAAAACCCTATCAGGGCACTTGCTCCAGCGGTAAACAATTCTGAAATTGGTCAGAGGTGTGGAATCATCACCCATCCAGCCAGCAACCCACCCCCCACGCAAGGAGCGTCCTCATTGCAAAGCTGGGAGACCGTGCCGAGGCATCTCTGAATAAAGGTGAGCTGAGCCCCAGTCCAGCTGCTGCTGAACTGTTCCCACCCTTCCCAGGTAAAACACCTGAATATGTACAAGGGCTTGAAAGCCTAGAGGAAGGGCCGCGGAGCCACACCAGCGACAGCACGCAGGCCAACATGGTGACTGCAGGTCAGCCAAGGTTGTCCTGGCCCCGTGCGCTCTTCCGGAAGCTTTCCATTATCCTGCCTGAGATACCCCTCCTGTCCCGGTCCCCACTGATTTTTCCTTCCTCACCTCTGTCCGGAGAGAAATTCCAGCGGAAGGTATGGGTGACACATCCTCTTCTTTACAGGTGGCAGCCTGGCAACTCCTGCAGAAAGGCCAGCAGAACCCCACTCACACCAGGCCACCAACAAAGCTGGGGCCCCTATTTCCCTCCCACCAGCTCAGCCCCGAGACTGCTGACGGGGCAGAGAATATGGAGTCAGGCACAGCTTCAGGGGCTATTGCCGCCTGGAGCGCTGTTTATATTGACCTCAACCAGGCACACCTGGGGAGGGCCGGCCGGCAGGGTAAGGCTGCCCAGGTCAGCTAATCCACAACCCTCAGGGAATCACATTGTTGAAAATGGACCTCGCTAAGGCAGAATAGAAGCCAAGGAAAATAAGGACACAATGCCATTTGCAGCACCGTAGATGAGTCTAGAGGTAATCACGTGACTTGTAGTAAGTCAGAAAGTGAAAGACACATATCATATCATATCACTTAGAGGTGTTACCTAAAATAGATAGCAGGGCAGTTATTTCCACTGAGAAGTGCAATCACAGGTTCATTAAACAAGCTTATGGTTCACCAATGGAAAGGTGTGAGGATTGGTTTCATTACGATATCGGGGTTAACAGACCTATACAAACAGAGGTGACATATATAATCACCAAAGACCTATGGAATACCAAGAGAAGACTACTCAACATTCTGTCATAACGTACATGGGTAAAGGATCCCAGGAAGAACAGACATCTGTATATGTGTAAAAGAACCACATCTTCGACACCTACAATAAGCCAAACATTGTAATCATACTTGCTGTAATAAAAAATAAAAAATTAAATTAAAAATACGAACAAGAAGTAGGGAGACAAACTTGAGGGGCTTTCTCCTGGCACATTCCATTCTAAATTCCAATCTAGAACACGACTTCCATTGAGGCTCTGTTGCCCTAGTAACCAGATTTGGTAAGGGAGAACTGCTGCCACCTTGTGGCCGTTTCACACAACAGCAGCTTTAATCCCAGCGCTAATGGTCAGTTGATATTCAAAATCTTTGCAGGCCTGTAAATGACACCTGCCCTGAAAACAAATCCTGGGGTCACATATCGACCAAAAAATTCAAAGGACGTCCATATTTCAAAACGACCGTTTCAAAAGGCATATTTTATGCACATTAGTGTTCTGCTTCTTTGTCTTTCTTTCTTTTTTGGTTAAAAAGACGGGAATGGAAAAAGGCATCCCTCAGAATGGGCGAAAATAGTTGCAAACGAATCAATGGACAAAGGTTTAATCTCCAATATATATAAACAGCTCATGCACCTTAATGTTAAAAAAACAAACAACCCAATACAAAAATGGGCAGAAGATCTAAAGAGACGTTTCTTCAAAGAAGACACAGAGAGGGCCAAGACGCACATGAAAAGCTGCTCAAGAGCACTAATTATTAGAGAAATGCAAATCAAAAGTACAATGAGGTATCCCCTCACACCTGTTAGAATCGGCCTCATCAGAAAATCTACAAACAACAAATTCTGGGGAGGGTGTGGACAAAAGGAACCCTCTTCCACTATTGGTGGGAATGTAAATTGATACAGTCACTATGGAGAACAGTATGGAGTTTCCTTAAAAACACTAGAAATAGAATTACCATCTGATCCAGCAATCCCACTTCTGGGCATATACCCAGAGAAAACCATAAATCAAAAAGGCACATTCACCACGATGTTCATTGCAGCACTATTTACAATAGCCAGGTAATGGAAGCAACCTAAATGCCCACAGACAGATGAATGGATAAAGATGGGGTACATATATAAAATGGAATATTACTCGGCCATAAAAAGGAATGAAACTGGGTCATTTGTAGAGACATCGATGGATCTAGAGACTGTCATACAGAATGAAGTAAGTCAGAAAGAGGAAAACAAATATTGTATATTAATGCATATATGTGGAACCTAAAAAAATGATACAGATGAACTGGTTTGCAGGGAAGAAATAGAGACGCAGAGGTAGAGAAGAAACGTATGGACACCAAGTGTGGGAAGCCATGGGGTGGTGGTGGTGGGATGAGTTGGGAGATTGGGATTGACCTGTATACATGTATATGCATAAAATACATAAGTGATAATAACCTGCTGTATAAAAAAGTAAATAAAATTAAATTTAAAAATTAAAAAAAATAAAACTTAAAACTAAAACAGAAAAAAGTTCTTCCCTTCACACAGATGTATTTATAGAAATGAATTATTTCCATGCTTATATCTATAAATACATAAAAGAGGAATAAAATCTAAGTTGAACCATAAACGAAAAAATACCTGAACCCACCAGTTATACAGAGGAAAACCCTATCAGGGCACTTGCTCCAGTGGTAAACAATTCTGAAATTGGTCAGAGGTGTGGAATCATCACCCATCCAGCCAGCAACCCACCCCCCACGCAAGGAGCGTCCTCATTGCAAAGCTGGGAGACCGTGCCGAGGCATCTCTGAATAAAGGTGAGCTGAGCCCCAGTCCAGCTGCTGCTGAACTGTTCCCACCCTTCCCAGGTAAAACACCTGAATATGTACAAGGGCTTGAAAGCCTAGAGGAAGGGCCGCGGAGCCACACCAGCGACAGCACGCAGGCCAACATGGTGACTGCAGGTCAGCCAAGGTTGTCCTGGCCCCGTGCGCTCTTCCGGAAGCTTTCCATTATCCTGCCTGAGATACCCCTCCTGTCCCGGTCCCCACTGATTTTTCCTTCCTCACCTCTGTCCGGAGAGAAATTCCAGCGGAAGGTATGGGTGACACATCCTCTTCTTTACAGGTGGCAGCCTGGCAACTCCTGCAGAAAGGCCAGCAGAACCCCACTCACACCAGGCCACCAACAAAGCTGGGGCCCCTATTTCCCTCCCACCAGCTCAGCCCCGAGACTGCTGACGGGGCAGAGAATATGGAGTCAGGCACAGCTTCAGGGGCTATTGCCGCCTGGAGCGCTGTTTATATTGACCTCAACCAGGCACACCTGGGGAGGGCCGGCCGGCAGGGTAAGGCTGCCCAGGTCAGCTAATCCACAACCCTCAGGGAATCACATTGTTGAAAATGGACCTCGCTAAGGCAGAATAGAAGCCAAGGAAAATAAGGACACAATGCCATTTGCAGCACCGTAGATGAGTCTAGAGGTAATCACGTGACTTGTAGTAAGTCAGAAAGTGAAAGACACATATCATATCATATCACTTAGAGGTGTTACCTAAAATAGATAGCAGGGCAGTTATTTCCACTGAGAAGTGCAATCACAGGTTCATTAAACAAGCTTATGGTTCACCAATGGAAAGGTGTGAGGATTGGTTTCATTACGATATCGGGGTTAACAGACCTATACAAACAGAGGTGACATATATAATCACCAAAGACCTATGGAATACCAAGAGAAGACTACTCAACATTCTGTCATAACGTACATGGGTAAAGGATCCCAGGAAGAACAGACATCTGTATATGTGTAAAAGAACCACATCTTCGACACCTACAATAAGCCAAACATTGTAATCATACTTGCTGTAATAAAAAATAAAAAATTAAATTAAAAATACGAACAAGAAGTAGGGAGACAAACTTGAGGGGCTTTCTCCTGGCACATTCCATTCTAAATTCCAATCTAGAACACGACTTCCATTGAGGCTCTGTTGCCCTAGTAACCAGATTTGGTAAGGGAGAACTGCTGCCACCTTGTGGCCGTTTCACACAACAGCAGCTTTAATCCCAGCGCTAATGGTCAGTTGATATTCAAAATCTTTGCAGGCCTGTAAATGACACCTGCCCTGAAAACAAATCCTGGGGTCACATATCGACCAAAAAATTCAAAGGACGTCCATATTTCAAAACGACCGTTTCAAAAGGCATATTTTATGCACATTAGTGTTCTGCTTCTTTGTCTTTCTTTCTTTTTTGGTTAAAAAGACGGGAATGGAAAAAGGCATCCCTCAGAATGGGCGAAAATAGTTGCAAACCAATCAATGGACAAAGGTTTAATCTCCAATATATATAAACAGCTCATGCACCTTAATGTTAAAAAAACAAACAACCCAATACAAAAATGGGCAGAAGATCTAAAGAGACGTTTCTTCAAAGAAGACACAGAGAGGGCCAAGACGCACATGAAAAGCTGCTCAAGAGCACTAATTATTAGAGAAATGCAAATCAAAAGTACAATGAGGTATCCCCTCACACCTGTTAGAATCGGCCTCATCAGAAAATCTACAAACAACAAATTCTGGGGAGGGTGTGGACAAAAGGAACCCTCTTCCACTATTGGTGGGAATGTAAATTGATACAGTCACTATGGAGAACAGTATGGAGTTTCCTTAAAAACACTAGAAATAGAATTACCATCTGATCCAGCAATCCCACTTCTGGGCATATACCCAGAGAAAACCATAAATCAAAAAGGCACATTCACCACGATGTTCATTGCAGCACTATTTACAATAGCCAGGTAATGGAAGCAACCTAAATGCCCACAGACAGATGAATGGATAAAGATGGGGTACATATATAAAATGGAATATTACTCGGCCATAAAAAGGAATGAAACTGGGTCATTTGTAGAGACATCGATGGATCTAGAGACTGTCATACAGAATGAAGTAAGTCAGAAAGAGGAAAACAAATATTGTATATTAATGCATATATGTGGAACCTAAAAAAATGATACAGATGAACTGGTTTGCAGGGAAGAAATAGAGACGCAGAGGTAGAGAAGAAACGTATGGACACCAAGTGTGGGAAGCCATGGGGTGGTGGTGGTGGGATGAGTTGGGAGATTGGGATTGACCTGTATACATGTATATGCATAAAATACATAAGTGATAATAACCTGCTGTATAAAAAAGTAAATAAAATTAAATTTAAAAATTAAAAAAAATAAAACTTAAGACTAAAACAGAAAAAAGTTCTTCCCTTCACACAGATGTATTTATAGAAATGAATTATTTCCATGCTTATATCTATAAATACATCAAAGAGGAATAAAATCTAAGTTGAACCATAAACGAAAAAATACCTGAACCCACCAGTTATACAGAGGAAAACCCTATCAGGGCACTTGCTCCAGCGGTAAACAATTCTGAAATTGGTCAGAGGTGTGGAATCATCACCCATCCAGCCAGCAACCCACCCCCCACGCAAGGAGCGTCCTCATTGCAAAGCTGGGAGACCGTGCCGAGGCATCTCTGAATAAAGGTGAGCTGAGCCCCAGTCCAGCTGCTGCTGAACTGTTCCCACCCTTCCCAGGTAAAACACCTGAATATGTACAAGGGCTTGAAAGCCTAGAGGAAGGGCCGCGGAGCCACACCAGCGACAGCACGCAGGCCAACATGGTGACTGCAGGTCAGCCAAGGTTGTCCTGGCCCCGTGCGCTCTTCCGGAAGCTTTCCATTATCCTGCCTGAGATACCCCTCCTGTCCCGGTCCCCACTGATTTTTCCTTCCTCACCTCTGTCCGGAGAGAAATTCCAGCGGAAGGTATGGGTGACACATCCTCTTCTTTACAGGTGGCAGCCTGGCAACTCCTGCAGAAAGGCCAGCAGAACCCCACTCACACCAGGCCACCAACAAAGCTGGGGCCCCTATTTCCCTCCCACCAGCTCAGCCCCGAGACTGCTGACGGGGCAGAGAATATGGAGTCAGGCACAGCTTCAGGGGCTATTGCCGCCTGGAGCGCTGTTTATATTGACCTCAACCAGGCACACCTGGGGAGGGCCGGCCGGCAGGGTAAGGCTGCCCAGGTCAGCTAATCCACAACCCTCAGGGAATCACATTGTTGAAAATGGACCTCGCTAAGGCAGAATAGAAGCCAAGGAAAATAAGGACACAATGCCATTTGCAGCACCGTAGATGAGTCTAGAGGTAATCACGTGACTTGTAGTAAGTCAGAAAGTGAAAGACACATATCATATCATATCACTTAGAGGTGTTACCTAAAATAGATAGCAGGGCAGTTATTTCCACTGAGAAGTGCAATCACAGGTTCATTAAACAAGCTTATGGTTCACCAATGGAAAGGTGTGAGGATTGGTTTCATTACGATATCGGGGTTAACAGACCTATACAAACAGAGGTGACATATATAATCACCAAAGACCTATGGAATACCAAGAGAAGACTACTCAACATTCTGTCATAACGTACATGGGTAAAGGATCCCAGGAAGAACAGACATCTGTATATGTGTAAAAGAACCACATCTTCGACACCTACAATAAGCCAAACATTGTAATCATACTTGCTGTAATAAAAAATAAAAAATTAAATTAAAAATACGAACAAGAAGTAGGGAGACAAACTTGAGGGGCTTTCTCCTGGCACATTCCATTCTAAATTCCAATCTAGAACACGACTTCCATTGAGGCTCTGTTGCCCTAGTAACCAGATTTGGTAAGGGAGAACTGCTGCCACCTTGTGGCCGTTTCACACAACAGCAGCTTTAATCCCAGCGCTAATGGTCAGTTGATATTCAAAATCTTTGCAGGCCTGTAAATGACACCTGCCCTGAAAACAAATCCTGGGGTCACATATCGACCAAAAAATTCAAAGGACGTCCATATTTCAAAACGACCGTTTCAAAAGGCATATTTTATGCACATTAGTGTTCTGCTTCTTTGTCTTTCTTTCTTTTTTGGTTAAAAAGACGGGAATGGAAAAAGGCATCCCTCAGAATGGGCGAAAATAGTTGCAAACGAATCAATGGACAAAGGTTTAATCTCCAATATATATAAACAGCTCATGCACCTTAATGTTAAAAAAACAAACAACCCAATACAAAAATGGGCAGAAGATCTAAAGAGACGTTTCTTCAAAGAAGACACAGAGAGGGCCAAGACGCACATGAAAAGCTGCTCAAGAGCACTAATTATTAGAGAAATGCAAATCAAAAGTACAATGAGGTATCCCCTCACACCTGTTAGAATCGGCCTCATCAGAAAATCTACAAACAACAAATTCTGGGGAGGGTGTGGACAAAAGGAACCCTCTTCCACTATTGGTGGGAATGTAAATTGATACAGTCACTATGGAGAACAGTATGGAGTTTCCTTAAAAACACTAGAAATAGAATTACCATCTGATCCAGCAATCCCACTTCTGGGCATATACCCAGAGAAAACCATAAATCAAAAAGGCACATTCACCACGATGTTCATTGCAGCACTATTTACAATAGCCAGGTAATGGAAGCAACCTAAATGCCCACAGACAGATGAATGGATAAAGATGGGGTACATATATAAAATGGAATATTACTCGGCCATAAAAAGGAATGAAACTGGGTCATTTGTAGAGACATCGATGGATCTAGAGACTGTCATACAGAATGAAGTAAGTCAGAAAGAGGAAAACAAATATTGTATATTAATGCATATATGTGGAACCTAAAAAAATGATACAGATGAACTGGTTTGCAGGGAAGAAATAGAGACGCAGAGGTAGAGAAGAAACGTATGGACACCAAGTGTGGGAAGCCATGGGGTGGTGGTGGTGGGATGAGTTGGGAGATTGGGATTGACCTGTATACATGTATATGCATAAAATACATAAGTGATAATAACCTGCTGTATAAAAAAGTAAATAAAATTAAATTTAAAAATTAAAAAAAATAAAACTTAAAACTAAAACAGAAAAAAGTTCTTCCCTTCACACAGATGTATTTATAGAAATGAATTATTTCCATGCTTATATCTATAAATACATAAAAGAGGAATAAAATCTAAGTTGAACCATAAACGAAAAAATACCTGAACCCACCAGTTATACAGAGGAAAACCCTATCAGGGCACTTGCTCCAGCGGTAAACAATTCTGAAATTGGTCAGAGGTGTGGAATCATCACCCATCCAGCCAGCAACCCACCCCCCACGCAAGGAGCGTCCTCATTGCAAAGCTGGGAGACCGTGCCGAGGCATCTCTGAATAAAGGTGAGCTGAGCCCCAGTCCAGCTGCTGCTGAACTGTTCCCACCCTTCCCAGGTAAAACACCTGAATATGTACAAGGGCTTGAAAGCCTAGAGGAAGGGCCGCGGAGCCACACCAGCGACAGCACGCAGGCCAACATGGTGACTGCAGGTCAGCCAAGGTTGTCCTGGCCCCGTGCGCTCTTCCGGAAGCTTTCCATTATCCTGCCTGAGATACCCCTCCTGTCCCGGTCCCCACTGATTTTTCCTTCCTCACCTCTGTCCGGAGAGAAATTCCAGCGGAAGGTATGGGTGACACATCCTCTTCTTTACAGGTGGCAGCCTGGCAACTCCTGCAGAAAGGCCAGCAGAACCCCACTCACACCAGGCCACCAACAAAGCTGGGGCCCCTATTTCCCTCCCACCAGCTCAGCCCCGAGACTGCTGACGGGGCAGAGAATATGGAGTCAGGCACAGCTTCAGGGGCTATTGCCGCCTGGAGCGCTGTTTATATTGACCTCAACCAGGCACACCTGGGGAGGGCCGGCCGGCAGGGTAAGGCTGCCCAGGTCAGCTAATCCACAACCCTCAGGGAATCACATTGTTGAAAATGGACCTCGCTAAGGCAGAATAGAAGCCAAGGAAAATAAGGACACAATGCCATTTGCAGCACCGTAGATGAGTCTAGAGGTAATCACGTGACTTGTAGTAAGTCAGAAAGTGAAAGACACATATCATATCATATCACTTAGAGGTGTTACCTAAAATAGATAGCAGGGCAGTTATTTCCACTGAGAAGTGCAATCACAGGTTCATTAAACAAGCTTATGGTTCACCAATGGAAAGGTGTGAGGATTGGTTTCATTACGATATCGGGGTTAACAGACCTATACAAACAGAGGTGACATATATAATCACCAAAGACCTATGGAATACCAAGAGAAGACTACTCAACATTCTGTCATAACGTACATGGGTAAAGGATCCCAGGAAGAACAGACATCTGTATATGTGTAAAAGAACCACATCTTCGACACCTACAATAAGCCAAACATTGTAATCATACTTGCTGTAATAAAAAATAAAAAATTAAATTAAAAATACGAACAAGAAGTAGGGAGACAAACTTGAGGGGCTTTCTCCTGGCACATTCCATTCTAAATTCCAATCTAGAACACGACTTCCATTGAGGCTCTGTTGCCCTAGTAACCAGATTTGGTAAGGGAGAACTGCTGCCACCTTGTGGCCGTTTCACACAACAGCAGCTTTAATCCCAGCGCTAATGGTCAGTTGATATTCAAAATCTTTGCAGGCCTGTAAATGACACCTGCCCTGAAAACAAATCCTGGGGTCACATATCGACCAAAAAATTCAAAGGACGTCCATATTTCAAAACGACCGTTTCAAAAGGCATATTTTATGCACATTAGTGTTCTGCTTCTTTGTCTTTCTTTCTTTTTTGGTTAAAAAGACGGGAATGGAAAAAGGCATCCCTCAGAATGGGCGAAAATAGTTGCAAACCAATCAATGGACAAAGGTTTAATCTCCAATATATATAAACAGCTCATGCACCTTAATGTTAAAAAAACAAACAACCCAATACAAAAATGGGCAGAAGATCTAAAGAGACGTTTCTTCAAAGAAGACACAGAGAGGGCCAAGACGCACATGAAAAGCTGCTCAAGAGCACTAATTATTAGAGAAATGCAAATCAAAAGTACAATGAGGTATCCCCTCACACCTGTTAGAATCGGCCTCATCAGAAAATCTACAAACAACAAATTCTGGGGAGGGTGTGGACAAAAGGAACCCTCTTCCACTATTGGTGGGAATGTAAATTGATACAGTCACTATGGAGAACAGTATGGAGTTTCCTTAAAAACACTAGAAATAGAATTACCATCTGATCCAGCAATCCCACTTCTGGGCATATACCCAGAGAAAACCATAAATCAAAAAGGCACATTCACCACGATGTTCATTGCAGCACTATTTACAATAGCCAGGTAATGGAAGCAACCTAAATGCCCACAGACAGATGAATGGATAAAGATGGGGTACATATATAAAATGGAATATTACTCGGCCATAAAAAGGAATGAAACTGGGTCATTTGTAGAGACATCGATGGATCTAGAGACTGTCATACAGAATGAAGTAAGTCAGAAAGAGGAAAACAAATATTGTATATTAATGCATATATGTGGAACCTAAAAAAATGATACAGATGAACTGGTTTGCAGGGAAGAAATAGAGACGCAGAGGTAGAGAAGAAACGTATGGACACCAAGTGTGGGAAGCCATGGGGTGGTGGTGGTGGGATGAGTTGGGAGATTGGGATTGACCTGTATACATGTATATGCATAAAATACATAAGTGATAATAACCTGCTGTATAAAAAAGTAAATAAAATTAAATTTAAAAATTAAAAAAAATAAAACTTAAGACTAAAACAGAAAAAAGTTCTTCCCTTCACACAGATGTATTTATAGAAATGAATTATTTCCATGCTTATATCTATAAATACATCAAAGAGGAATAAAATCTAAGTTGAACCATAAACGAAAAAATACCTGAACCCACCAGTTATACAGAGGAAAACCCTATCAGGGCACTTGCTCCAGCGGTAAACAATTCTGAAATTGGTCAGAGGTGTGGAATCATCACCCATCCAGCCAGCAACCCACCCCCCACGCAAGGAGCGTCCTCATTGCAAAGCTGGGAGACCGTGCCGAGGCATCTCTGAATAAAGGTGAGCTGAGCCCCAGTCCAGCTGCTGCTGAACTGTTCCCACCCTTCCCAGGTAAAACACCTGAATATGTACAAGGGCTTGAAAGCCTAGAGGAAGGGCCGCGGAGCCACACCAGCGACAGCACGCAGGCCAACATGGTGACTGCAGGTCAGCCAAGGTTGTCCTGGCCCCGTGCGCTCTTCCGGAAGCTTTCCATTATCCTGCCTGAGATACCCCTCCTGTCCCGGTCCCCACTGATTTTTCCTTCCTCACCTCTGTCCGGAGAGAAATTCCAGCGGAAGGTATGGGTGACACATCCTCTTCTTTACAGGTGGCAGCCTGGCAACTCCTGCAGAAAGGCCAGCAGAACCCCACTCACACCAGGCCACCAACAAAGCTGGGGCCCCTATTTCCCTCCCACCAGCTCAGCCCCGAGACTGCTGACGGGGCAGAGAATATGGAGTCAGGCACAGCTTCAGGGGCTATTGCCGCCTGGAGCGCTGTTTATATTGACCTCAACCAGGCACACCTGGGGAGGGCCGGCCGGCAGGGTAAGGCTGCCCAGGTCAGCTAATCCACAACCCTCAGGGAATCACATTGTTGAAAATGGACCTCGCTAAGGCAGAATAGAAGCCAAGGAAAATAAGGACACAATGCCATTTGCAGCACCGTAGATGAGTCTAGAGGTAATCACGTGACTTGTAGTAAGTCAGAAAGTGAAAGACACATATCATATCATATCACTTAGAGGTGTTACCTAAAATAGATAGCAGGGCAGTTATTTCCACTGAGAAGTGCAATCACAGGTTCATTAAACAAGCTTATGGTTCACCAATGGAAAGGTGTGAGGATTGGTTTCATTACGATATCGGGGTTAACAGACCTATACAAACAGAGGTGACATATATAATCACCAAAGACCTATGGAATACCAAGAGAAGACTACTCAACATTCTGTCATAACGTACATGGGTAAAGGATCCCAGGAAGAACAGACATCTGTATATGTGTAAAAGAACCACATCTTCGACACCTACAATAAGCCAAACATTGTAATCATACTTGCTGTAATAAAAAATAAAAAATTAAATTAAAAATACGAACAAGAAGTAGGGAGACAAACTTGAGGGGCTTTCTCCTGGCACATTCCATTCTAAATTCCAATCTAGAACACGACTTCCATTGAGGCTCTGTTGCCCTAGTAACCAGATTTGGTAAGGGAGAACTGCTGCCACCTTGTGGCCGTTTCACACAACAGCAGCTTTAATCCCAGCGCTAATGGTCAGTTGATATTCAAAATCTTTGCAGGCCTGTAAATGACACCTGCCCTGAAAACAAATCCTGGGGTCACATATCGACCAAAAAATTCAAAGGACGTCCATATTTCAAAACGACCGTTTCAAAAGGCATATTTTATGCACATTAGTGTTCTGCTTCTTTGTCTTTCTTTCTTTTTTGGTTAAAAAGACGGGAATGGAAAAAGGCATCCCTCAGAATGGGCGAAAATAGTTGCAAACGAATCAATGGACAAAGGTTTAATCTCCAATATATATAAACAGCTCATGCACCTTAATGTTAAAAAAACAAACAACCCAATACAAAAATGGGCAGAAGATCTAAAGAGACGTTTCTTCAAAGAAGACACAGAGAGGGCCAAGACGCACATGAAAAGCTGCTCAAGAGCACTAATTATTAGAGAAATGCAAATCAAAAGTACAATGAGGTATCCCCTCACACCTGTTAGAATCGGCATCATCAGAAAATCTACAAACAACAAATTCTGGGGAGGGTGTGGACAAAAGGAACCCTCTTCCACTATTGGTGGGAATGTAAATTGATACAGTCACTATGGAGAACAGTATGGAGTTTCCTTAAAAACACTAGAAATAGAATTACCATCTGATCCAGCAATCCCACTTCTGGGCATATACCCAGAGAAAACCATAAATCAAAAAGGCACATTCACCACGATGTTCATTGCAGCACTATTTACAATAGCCAGGTAATGGAAGCAACCTAAATGCCCACAGACAGATGAATGGATAAAGATGGGGTACATATATAAAATGGAATATTACTCGGCCATAAAAAGGAATGAAACTGGGTCATTTGTAGAGACATCGATGGATCTAGAGACTGTCATACAGAATGAAGTAAGTCAGAAAGAGGAAAACAAATATTGTATATTAATGCATATATGTGGAACCTAAAAAAATGATACAGATGAACTGGTTTGCAGGGAAGAAATAGAGACGCAGAGGTAGAGAAGAAACGTATGGACACCAAGTGTGGGAAGCCATGGGGTGGTGGTGGTGGGATGAGTTGGGAGATTGGGATTGACCTGTATACATGTATATGCATAAAATACATAAGTGATAATAACCTGCTGTATAAAAAAGTAAATAAAATTAAATTTAAAAATTAAAAAAAATAAAACTTAAAACTAAAACAGAAAAAAGTTCTTCCCTTCACACAGATGTATTTATAGAAATGAATTATTTCCATGCTTATATCTATAAATACATAAAAGAGGAATAAAATCTAAGTTGAACCATAAACGAAAAAATACCTGAACCCACTAGTTATACAGAGGAAAACCCTATCAGGGCACTTGCTCCAGCGGTAAACAATTCTGAAATTGGTCAGAGGTGTGGAATCATCACCCATCCAGCCAGCAACCCACCCCCCACGCAAGGAGCGTCCTCATTGCAAAGCTGGGAGACCGTGCCGAGGCATCTCTGAATAAAGGTGAGCTGAGCCCCAGTCCAGCTGCTGCTGAACCGTTCCCACCCTTCCCAGGTAAAACACCTGAATATGTACAAGGGCTTGAAAGCCTAGAGGAAGGGCCGCGGAGCCACACCAGCGACAGCACGCAGGCCAACATGGTGACTGCAGGTCAGCCAAGGTTGTCCTGGCCCCGTGCGCTCTTCCGGAAGCTTTCCATTATCCTGCCTGAGATACCCCTCCTGTCCCGGTCCCCACTGATTTTTCCTTCCTCACCTCTGTCCGGAGAGAAATTCCAGCGGAAGGTATGGGTGACACATCCTCTTCTTTACAGGTGGCAGCCTGGCAACTCCTGCAGAAAGGCCAGCAGAACCCCACTCACACCAGGCCACCAACAAAGCTGGGGCCCCTATTTCCCTCCCACCAGCTCAGCCCCGAGACTGCTGACGGGGCAGAGAATATGGAGTCAGGCACAGCTTCAGGGGCTATTGCCGCCTGGAGCGCTGTTTATATTGACCTCAACCAGGCACACCTGGGGAGGGCCGGCCGGCAGGGTAAGGCTGCCCAGGTCAGCTAATCCACAACCCTCAGGGAATCACATTGTTGAAAATGGACCTCGCTAAGGCAGAATAGAAGCCAAGGAAAATAAGGACACAATGCCATTTGCAGCACCGTAGATGAGTCTAGAGGTAATCACGTGACTTGTAGTAAGTCAGAAAGTGAAAGACACATATCATATCATATCACTTAGAGGTGTTACCTAAAATAGATAGCAGGGCAGTTATTTCCACTGAGAAGTGCAATCACAGGTTCATTAAACAAGCTTATGGTTCACCAATGGAAAGGTGTGAGGATTGGTTTCATTACGATATCGGGGTTAACAGACCTATACAAACAGAGGTGACATATATAATCACCAAAGACCTATGGAATACCAAGAGAAGACTACTCAACATTCTGTCATAACGTACATGGGTAAAGGATCCCAGGAAGAACAGACATCTGTATATGTGTAAAAGAACCACATCTTCGACACCTACAATAAGCCAAACATTGTAATCATACTTGCTGTAATAAAAAATAAAAAATTAAATTAAAAATACGAACAAGTAGTAGGGAGACAAACTTGAGGGGCTTTCTCCTGGCACATTCCATTCTAAATTCCAATCTAGAACACGACTTCCATTGAGGCTCTGTTGCCCTAGTAACCAGATTTGGTAAGGGAGAACTGCTGCCACCTTGTGGCCGTTTCACACAACAGCAGCTTTAATCCCAGCGCTAATGGTCAGTTGATATTCAAAATCTTTGCAGGCCTGTAAATGACACCTGCCCTGAAAACAAATCCTGGGGTCACATATCGACCAAAAAATTCAAAGGACGTCCATATTTCAAAACGACCGTTTCAAAAGGCATATTTTATGCACATTAGTGTTCTGCTTCTTTGTCTTTCTTTCTTTTTTGGTTAAAAAGACGGGAATGGAAAAAGGCATCCCTCAGAATGGGCGAAAATAGTTGCAAACGAATCAATGGACAAAGGTTTAATCTCCAATATATATAAACAGCTCATGCACCTTAATGTTAAAAAAACAAAAAACCCAATACAAAAATGGGCAGAAGATCTAAAGAGACGTTTCTTCAAAGAAGACACAGAGAGGGCCAAGACGCACATGAAAAGCTGCTCAAGAGCACTAATTATTAGAGAAATGCAAATCAAAAGTACAATGAGGTATCCCCTCACACCTGTTAGAATCGGCATCATCAGAAAATCTACAAACAACAAATTCTGGGGAGGGTGTGGACAAAAGGAACCCTCTTCCACTATTGGTGGGAATGTAAATTGATACAGTCACTATGGAGAACAGTATGGAGTTTCCTTAAAAACACTAGAAATAGAATTACCATCTGATCCAGCAATCCCACTTCTGGGCATATACCCAGAGAAAACCATAAATCAAAAAGGCACATTCACCACGGTGTTCATTGCAGCACTATTTACAATAGCCAGGTAATGGAAGCAACCTAAATGCCCACAGACAGATGAATGGATAAAGATGGGGTACATATATAAAATGGAATATTACTCGGCCATAAAAAGGAATGAAACTGGGTCATTTGTAGAGACATCGATGGATCTAGAGACTGTCATACAGAATGAAGTAAGTCAGAAAGAGGAAAACAAATATTGTATATTAATGCATATATGTGGAACCTAAAAAAATGATACAGATGAACTGGATTGCAGGGAAGAAATAGAGACGCAGAGGTAGAGAAGAAACGTATGGACACCAAGTGTGGGAAGCCATGGGGTGGTGGTGGTGGGATGAGTTGGGAGATTGGGATTGACCTGTATACATGTATATGCATAAAATACATAAGTGATAATAACCTGCTGTATAAAAAATAAATAAAATTAAATTTAAAAATTAAAAAAAATAAAACTTAAAACTAAAACAGAAAAAAGTTCTTCCCTTCACACAGATGTATTTATAGAAATGAATTATTTCCATGCTTATATCTATAAATACATAAAAGAGGAATAAAATCTAAGTTGAACCATAAACGAAAAAATACCTGAACCCACCAGTTATACAGAGGAAAACCCTATCAGGGCACTTGCTCCAGCGGTAAACAATTCTGAAATTGGTCAGAGGTGTGGAATCATCACCCATCCAGCCAGCAACCCACCCCCCACGCAAGGAGCGTCCTCATTGCAAAGCTGGGAGACCGTGCCGAGGCATCTCTGAATAAAGGTGAGCTGAGCCCCAGTCCAGCTGCTGCTGAACTGTTCCCACCCTTCCCAGGTAAATCACCTGAATATGTACAAGGGCTTGAAAGCCTAGAGGAAGGGCCGCGGAGCCACACCAGCGACAGCACGCAGGCCAACATGGTGACTGCAGGTCAGCCAAGGTTGTCCTGGCCCCGTGCGCTCTTCCGGAAGCTTTCCATTATCCTGCCTGAGATACCCCTCCTGTCCCGGTCCCCACTGATTTTTCCTTCCTCACCTCTGTCCGGAGAGAAATTCCAGCGGAAGGTATGGGTGACACATCCTCTTCTTTACAGGTGGCAGCCTGGCAACTCCTGCAGAAAGGCCAGCAGAACCCCACTCACACCAGGCCATCAACAAAGCTGTGGCCCCTATTTCCCTCCCACCAGCTCAGCCCCGAGACTGCTGACGGGGCAGAGAATATGGAGTCAGGCACAGCTTCAGGGGCTATTGCCGCCTGGAGCGCTGTTTATATTGACCTCAACCAGGCACACCTGGGGAGGGCCGGCCGGCAGGGTAAGGCTGCCCAGGTCAGCTAATCCCCAACCCTCAGGGAATCACATTGTTGAAAATGGACCTCGCTAAGGCAGAATAGAAGCCAAGGAAAATAAGGACACAATGCCATTTGCAGCACCGTAGATGAGTCTAGAGGTAATCACGTGACTTGTAGTAAGTCAGAAAGTGAAAGACACATATCATATCATATCACTTAGAGGTGTTACCTAAAATAGATAGCAGGGCAGTTATTTCCACTGAGAAGTGCAATCACAGG
This sequence comes from Mesoplodon bidens, assembly GCF_964165515.1. Lineage (NCBI taxonomy): Eukaryota > Metazoa > Chordata > Mammalia > Artiodactyla > Ziphiidae > Mesoplodon > Mesoplodon bidens. Next base: position 20,766 of record NW_027672099.1, read on the forward strand.
TTCATTAAACAAGCTTATGGTTCACCAATGGAAAGGTGTGAGGATTGGTTTCATTACGATATCGGGGTTAACAGACATATACAAACAGAGGTGACATATATAATCACCAAAGACCTATGGAATACCAAGAGAAGACTACTCAACATTCTGTCATAACGTACATGGGTAAAGGATCCCAGGAAGAACAGACATCTGTATATGTGTAAAAGAACCACATCTTCGACACCTACAATAAGCCAAACATTGTAATCATACTTGCTGTAATAAAAAATAAAAAATTAAATTAAAAATACGAACAAGAAGTAGGGAGACAAACTTGAGGGGCTTTCTCCTGGCACATTCCATTCTAAATTCCAATCTAGAACACGACTTCCATTGAGGCTCTGTTGCCCTAGTAACCAGATTTGGTAAGGGAGAACTGCTGCCACCTTGTGGCCGTTTCACACAACAGCAGCTTTAATCCCAGCGCTAATGGTCAGTTGATATTCAAAATCTTTGCAGGCCTGTAAATGACACCTGCCCTGAAAACAAATCCTGGGGTCACATATCGACCAAAAAATTCAAAGGACGTCCATATTTCAAAACGACCGTTTCAAAAGGCATATTTTATGCACATTAGTGTTCTGCTTCTTTGTCTTTCTTTCTTTTTTGGTTAAAAAGACGGGAATGGAAAAAGGCATCCCTCAGAATGGGCGAAAATAGTTGCAAACGAATCAATGGACAAAGGTTTAATCTCCAATATATATAAACAGCTCATGCACCTTAATGTTAAAAAAACAAAAAACCCAATACAAAAATGGGCAGAAGATCTAAAGAGACGTTTCTTCAAAGAAGACACAGAGAGGGCCAAGACGCACATGAAAAGCTGCTCAAGAGCACTAATTATTAGAGAAATGCAAATCAAAAGTACAATGAGGTATCCCCTCACACCTGTTAGAATCGGCATCATCAGAAAATCTACAAACAACAAATTCTGGGGAGGGTGTGGACAAAAGGAACCCTCTTCCACTATTGGTGGGAATGTAAATTGATACAGTCACTATGGAGAACAGTATGGAGTTTCCTTAAAAACACTAGAAATAGAATTACCATCTGATCCAGCAATCCCACTTCTGGGCATATACCCAGAGAAAACCATAAATCAAAAAGGCACATTCACCACGGTGTTCATTGCAGCACTATTTACAATAGCCAGGTAATGGAAGCAACCTAAATGCCCACAGACAGATGAATGGATAAAGATGGGGTACATATATAAAATGGAATATTACTCGGCCATAAAAAGGAATGAAACTGGGTCATTTGTAGAGACATCGATGGATCTAGAGACTGTCATACAGAATGAAGTAAGTCAGAAAGAGGAAAACAAATATTGTATATTAATGCATATATGTGGAACCTAAAAAAATGATACAGATGAACTGGATTGCAGGGAAGAAATAGAGACGCAGAGGTAGAGAACAAACGTATGGACACCAAGTGTGGGAAGCCATGGGGTGGTGGTGGTGGGATGAGTTGGGAGATTGGGATTGACCTGTATACATGTATATGCATAAAATACATAAGTGATAATAACCTGCTGTATAAAAAATAAATAAAATTAAATTTAAAAATTAAAAAAAATAAAACTTAAAACTAAAACAGAAAAAAGTTCTTCCCTTCACACAGATGTATTTATAGAAATGAATTATTTCCCATGCTTATATCTATAAATACATAAAAGAGGAATAAAATCTAAGTTGAACCATAAACGAAAAAATACCTGAACCCACCAGTTATACAGAGGAAAACCCTATCAGGGCACTTGCTCCAGCGGTAAACAATTCTGAAATTGGTCAGAGGTGTGGAATCATCACCCATCCAGCCAGCAACCCACCCCCCACGCAAGGAGCGTCCTCATTGCAAAGCTGGGAGACCGTGCCGAGGCATCTCTGAATAAAGGTGAGCTGAGCCCCAGTCCAGCTGCTGCTGAACTGTTCCCACCCTTCCCAGGTAAAACACCTGAATATGTACAAGGGCTTGAAAGCCTAGAGGAAGGGCCGCGGAGCCACACCAGCGACAGCACGCAGGCCAACATGGTGACTGCAGGTCAGCCAAGGTTGTCCTGGCCCCGTGCGCTCTTCCGGAAGCTTTCCATTATCCTGCCTGAGATACCCCTCCTGTCCCGGTCCCCACTGATTTTTCCTTCCTCACCTCTGTCCGGAGAGAAATTCCAGCGGAAGGTATGGGTGACACATCCTCTTCTTTACAGGTGGCAGCCTGGCAACTCCTGCAGAAAGGCCAGCAGAACCCCACTCACACCAGGCCACCAACAAAGCTGGGGCCCCTATTTCCCTCCCACCAGCTCAGCCCCGAGACTGCTGACGGGGCAGAGAATATGGAGTCAGGCACAGCTTCAGGGGCTATTGCCGCCTGGAGCGCTGTTTATATTGACCTCAACCAGGCACACCTGGGGAGGGCCGGCCGGCAGGGTAAGGCTGCCCAGGTCAGCTAATCCACAACCCTCAGGGAATCACATTGTTGAAAATGGACCTCGCTAAGGCAGAATAGAAGCCAAGGAAAATAAGGACACAATGCCATTTGCAGCACCGTAGATGAGTCTAGAGGTAATCACGTGACTTGTAGTAAGTCAGAAAGTGAAAGACACATATCATATCATATCACTTAGAGGTGTTACCTAAAATAGATAGCAGGGCAGTTATTTCCACTGAGAAGTGCAATCACAGGTTCATTAAACAAGCTTATGGTTCACCAATGGAAAGGTGTGAGGATTGGTTTCATTACGATATCGGGGTTAACAGACCTATACAAACAGAGGTGACATATATAATCACCAAAGACCTATGGAATACCAAGAGAAGACTACTCAACATTCTGTCATAACGTACATGGGTAAAGGATCCCAGGAAGAACAGACATCTGTATATGTGTAAAAGAACCACATCTTCGACACCTACAATAAGCCAAACATTGTAATCATACTTGCTGTAATAAAAAACAAAAAATTAAATTAAAAATACGAACAAGAAGTAGGGAGACAAACTTGAGGGGCTTTCTCCTGGCACATTCCATTCTAAATTCCAATCTAGAACACGACTTCCATTGAGGCTCTGTTGCCCTAGTAACCAGATTTGGTAAGGGAGAACTGCTGCCACCTTGTGGCCGTTTCACACAACAGCAGCTTTAATCCCAGCGCTAATGGTCAGTTGATATTCAAAATCTTTGCAGGCCTGTAAATGACACCTGCCCTGAAAACAAATCCTGGGGTCACATATCGACCAAAAAATTCAAAGGACGTCCATATTTCAAAACGACCGTTTCAAAAGGCATATTTTATGCACATTAGTGTTCTGCTTCTTTGTCTTTCTTTCTTTTTTGGTTAAAAAGACGGGAATGGAAAAAGGCATCCCTCAGAATGGGCGAAAATAGTTGCAAACGAATCAATGGACAAAGGTTTAATCTCCAATATATATAAACAGCTCATGCACCTTAATGTTAAAAAAGCAAAAAACCCAATACAAAAATGGGCAGAAGATCTAAAGAGACGTTTCTTCAAAGAAGACACAGAGAGGGCCAAGACGCACATGAAAAGCTGCTCAAGAGCACTAATTATTAGAGAAATGCAAATCAAAAGTACAATGAGGTATCCCCTCACACCTGTTAGAATCGGCATCATCAGAATATCTACAAACAACAAATTCTGGGGAGGGTGTGGACAAAAGGAACCCTCTTCCACTATTGGTGGGAATGTAAATTGATACAGTCACTATGGAGAACAGTATGGAGTTTCCTTAAAAACACTAGAAATAGAATTACCATCTGATCCAGCAATCCCACTTCTGGGCATATACCCAGAGAAAACCATAAATCAAAAAGGCACATTCACCACGATGTTCATTGCAGCACTATTTACAATAGCCAGGTAATGGAAGCAACCTAAATGCCCACAGACAGATGAATGGATAAAGATGGGGTACATATATAAAATGGAATATTCCTCGGCCATAAAAAGGAATGAAACTGGGTCATTTGTAGAGACATCGATGGATCTAGAGACTGTCATACAGAATGAAGTAAGTCAGAAAGAGGAAAACAAATATTGTATATTAATGCATATATGTGGAACCTAAAAAAATGATACAGATGAACTGGTTTGCAGGGAAGAAATAGAGACGCAGAGGTAGAGAACAAACGTATGGACACCAAGTGTGGGAAGCCATGGGGTGGTGGTGGTGGGATGAGTTGGGAGATTGGGATTGACCTGTATACATGTATATGCATAAAATACATAAGTGATAATAACCTGCTGTATAAAAAAGTAAATAAAATTAAATTTAAAAATTAAAAAAAATAAAACTTAAAACTAAAACAGAAAAAAGTTCTTCCCTTCACACAGATGTATTTATAGAAATGAATTATTTCCATGCTTATATCTATAAATACATAAAAGAGGAATAAAATCTAAGTTGAACCATAAACGAAAAAATACCTGAACCCACCAGTTATACAGAGGAAAACCCTATCAGGGCACTTGCTCCAGCGGTAAACAATTCTGAAATTGGTCAGAGGTGTGGAATCATCACCCATCCAGCCAGCAACCCACCCCCCACGCAAGGAGCGTCCTCATTGCAAAGCTGGGAGACCGTGCCGAGGCATCTCTGAATAAAGGTGAGCTGAGCCCCAGTCCAGCTGCTGCTGAACTGTTCCCACCCTTCCCAGGTAAAACACCTGAATATGTACAAGGGCTTGAAAGCCTAGAGGAAGGGCCGCGGAGCCACACCAGCGACAGCACGCAGGCCAACATGGTGACTGCAGGTCAGCCAAGGTTGTCCTGGCCCCGTGCGCTCTTCCGGAAGCTTTCCATTATCCTGCCTGAGATACCCCTCCTGTCCCGGTCCCCACTGATTTTTCCTTCCTCTCCTCTGTCCGGAGAGAAATTCCAGCGGAAGGTATGGGTGACACATCCTCTTCTTTACAGGTGGCAGCCTGGCAACTCCTGCAGAAAGGCCAGCAGAACCCCACTCACACCAGGCCACCAACAAAGCTGGGGCCCCTATTTCCCTCCCACCAGCTCAGCCCCGAGACTGCTGACGGGGCAGAGAATATGGAGTCAGGCACAGCTTCAGGGGCTATTGCCGCCTGGAGCGCTGTTTATATTGACCTCAACCAGGCACACCTGGGGAGGGCCGGCCGGCAGGGTAAGGCTGCCCAGGTCAGCTAATCCACAACCCTCAGGGAATCACATTGTTGAAAATGGACCTCGCTAAGGCAGAATAGAAGCCAAGGAAAATAAGGACACAATGCCATTTGCAGCACCGTAGATGAGTCTAGAGGTAATCACGTGACTTGTAGTAAGTCAGAAAGTGAAAGACACATATCATATCATATCACTTAGAGGTGTTACCTAAAATAGATAGCAGGGCAGTTATTTCCACTGAGAAGTGCAATCACAGGTTCATTAAACAAGCTTATGGTTCACCAATGGAAAGGTGTGAGGATTGGTTTCATTACGATATCGGGGTTAACAGACCTATACAAACAGAGGTGACATATATAATCACCAAAGACCTATGGAATACCAAGAGAAGACTACTCAACATTCTGTCATAACGTACATGGGTAAAGGATCCCAGGAAGAACAGACATCTGTATATGTGTAAAAGAACCACATCTTCGACACCTACAATAAGCCAAACATTGTAATCATACTTGCTGTAATAAAAAACAAAAAATTAAATTAAAAATACGAACAAGAAGTAGGGAGACAAACTTGAGGGGCTTTCTCCTGGCACATTCCATTCTAAATTCCAATCTAGAACACGACTTCCATTGAGGCTCTGTTGCCCTAGTAACCAGATTTGGTAAGGGAGAACTGCTGCCACCTTGTGGCCGTTTCACACAACAGCAGCTTTAATCCCAGCGCTAATGGTCAGTTGATATTCAAAATCTTTGCAGGCCTGTAAATGACACCTGCCCTGAAAACAAATCCTGGGGTCACATATCGACCAAAAAATTCAAAGGACGTCCATATTTCAAAACGACCGTTTCAAAAGGCATATTTTATGCACATTAGTGTTCTGCTTCTTTGTCTTTCTTTCTTTTTTGGTTAAAAAGACGGGAATGGAAAAAGGCATCCCTCAGAATGGGCGAAAATAGTTGCAAACGAATCAATGGACAAAGGTTTAATCTCCAATATATATAAACAGCTCATGCACCTTAATGTTAAAAAAGCAAAAAACCCAATACAAAAATGGGCAGAAGATCTAAAGAGACGTTTCTTCAAAGAAGACACAGAGAGGGCCAAGACGCACATGAAAAGCTGCTCAAGAGCACTAATTATTAGAGAAATGCAAATCAAAAGTACAATGAGGTATCCCCTCACACCTGTTAGAATCGGCATCATCAGAATATCTACAAACAACAAATTCTGGGGAGGGTGTGGACAAAAGGAACCCTCTTCCACTATTGGTGGGAATGTAAATTGATACAGTCACTATGGAGAACAGTATGGAGTTTCCTTAAAAACACTAGAAATAGAATTACCATCTGATCCAGCAATCCCACTTCTGGGCATATACCCAGAGAAAACCATAAATCAAAAAGGCACATTCACCACGATGTTCATTGCAGCACTATTTACAATAGCCAGGTAATGGAAGCAACCTAAATGCCCACAGACAGATGAATGGATAAAGATGGGGTACATATATAAAATGGAATATTCCTCGGCCATAAAAAGGAATGAAACTGGGTCATTTGTAGAGACATCGATGGATCTAGAGACTGTCATACAGAATGAAGTAAGTCAGAAAGAGGAAAACAAATATTGTATATTAATGCATATATGTGGAACCTAAAAAAATGATACAGATGAACTGGTTTGCAGGGAAGAAATAGAGACGCAGAGGTAGAGAACAAACGTATGGACACCAAGTGTGGGAAGCCATGGGGTGGTGGTGGTGGGATGAGTTGGGAGATTGGGATTGACCTGTATACATGTATATGCATAAAATACATAAGTGATAATAACCTGCTGTATAAAAAAGTAAATAAAATTAAATTTAAAAATTAAAAAAAATAAAACTTAAAACTAAAACAGAAAAAAGTTCTTCCCTTCACACAGATGTATTTATAGAAATGAATTATTTCCATGCTTATATCTATAAATACATAAAAGAGGAATAAAATCTAAGTTGAACCATAAACGAAAAAATACCTGAACCCACCAGTTATACAGAGGAAAACCCTATCAGGGCACTTGCTCCAGCGGTAAACAATTCTGAAATTGGTCAGAGGTGTGGAATCATCACCCATCCAGCCAGCAACCCACCCCCCACGCAAGGAGCGTCCTCATTGCAAAGCTGGGAGACCGTGCCGAGGCATCTCTGAATAAAGGTGAGCTGAGCCCCAGTCCAGCTGCTGCTGAACTGTTCCCACCCTTCCCAGGTAAAACACCTGAATATGTACAAGGGCTTGAAAGCCTAGAGGAAGGGCCGCGGAGCCACACCAGCGACAGCACGCAGGCCAACATGGTGACTGCAGGTCAGCCAAGGTTGTCCTGGCCCCGTGCGCTCTTCCGGAAGCTTTCCATTATCCTGCCTGAGATACCCCTCCTGTCCCGGTCCCCACTGATTTTTCCTTCCTCTCCTCTGTCCGGAGAGAAATTCCAGCGGAAGGTATGGGTGACACATCCTCTTCTTTACAGGTGGCAGCCTGGCAACTCCTGCAGAAAGGCCAGCAGAACCCCACTCACACCAGGCCACCAACAAAGCTGGGGCCCCTATTTCCCTCCCACCAGCTCAGCCCCGAGACTGCTGACGGGGCAGAGAATATGGAGTCAGGCACAGCTTCAGGGGCTATTGCCACCTGGAGCGCTGTTTATATTGACCTCAACCAGGCACACCTGGGGAGGGCCGGCCGGCAGGGTAAGGCTGCCCAGGTCAGCTAATCCACAACCCTCAGGGAATCACATTGTTGAAAATGGACCTCGCTAAGGCAGAATAGAAGCCAAGGAAAATAAGGACACAATGCCATTTGCAGCACCGTAGATGAGTCTAGAGGTAATCACGTGACTTGTAGTAAGTCAGAAAGTGAAAGACACATATCATATCATATCACTTAGAGGTGTTACCTAAAATAGATAGCAGGGCAGTTATTTCCACTGAGAAGTGCAATCACAGGTTCATTAAACAAGCTTATGGTTCACCAATGGAAAGGTGTGAGGATTGGTTTCATTACGATATCGGGGTTAACAGACATATACAAACAGAGGTGACATATATAATCACCAAAGACCTATGGAATACCAAGAGAAGACTACTCAACATTCTGTCATAACGTACATGGGTAAAGGATCCCAGGAAGAACAGACATCTGTATATGTGTAAAAGAACCACATCTTCGACACCTACAATAAGCCAAACATTGTAATCATACTTGCTGTAATAAAAAATAAAAAATTAAATTAAAAATACGAACAAGAAGTAGGGAGACAAACTTGAGGGGCTTTCTCCTGGCACATTCCATTCTAAATTCCAATCTAGAACACGACTTCCATTGAGGCTCTGTTGCCCTAGTAACCAGATTTGGTAAGGGAGAACTGCTGCCACCTTGTGGCCGTTTCACACAACAGCAGCTTTAATCCCAGCGCTCATGGTCAGTTGATATTCAAAATCATTGCAGGCCTGTAAATGACACCTGCCCTGAAAACAAATCCTGGGGTCACATATCGACCAAAAAATTCAAAGGACGTCCATATTTCAAAACGACCGTTTCAAAAGGCATATTTTATGCACATTAGTGTTCTGCTTCTTTGTCTTTCTTTCTTTTTTGGTTAAAAAGACGGGAATGGAAAAAGGCATCCCTCAGAATGGGCGAAAATAGTTGCAAACGAATCAATGGACAAAGGTTTAATCTCCAATATATATAAACAGCTCATGCACCTTAATGTTAAAAAAGCAAAAAACCCAATACAAAAATGGGCAGAAGATCTAAAGAGACGTTTCTTCAAAGAAGACACAGAGAGGGCCAAGACGCACATGAAAAGCTGCTCAAGAGCACTAATTATTAGAGAAATGCAAATCAAAAGTACAATGAGGTATCCCCTCACACCTGTTAGAATCGGCATCATCAGAAAATCTACAAACAACAAATTCTGGGGAGGGTGTGGACAAAAGGAACCCTCTTCCACTATTGGTGGGAATGTAAATTGATACAGTCACTATGGAGAACAGTATGGAGTTTCCTTAAAAACACTAGAAATAGAATTACCATCTGATCCAGCAATCCCACTTCTGGGCATATACCCAGAGAAAACCATAAATCAAAAAGGCACATTCACCACGATGTTCATTGCAGCACTATTTACAATAGCCAGGTAATGGAAGCAACCTAAATGCCCACAGACAGATGAATGGATAAAGATGGGGTACATATATAAAATGGAATATTCCTCGGCCATAAAAAGGAATGAAACTGGGTCATTTGTAGAGACATCGATGGATCTAGAGACTGTCATACAGAATGAAGTAAGTCAGAAAGAGGAAAACAAATATTGTATATTAATGCATATATGTGGAACCTAAAAAAATGATACAGATGAACTGGTTTGCAGGGAAGAAATAGAGACGCAGAGGTAGAGAAGAAACGTATGGACACCAAGTGTGGGAAGCCATGGGGTGGTGGTGGTGGGATGAGTTGGGAGATTGGGATTGACCTGTATACATGTATATGCATAAAATACATAAGTGATAATAACCTGCTGTATAAAAAAGTAAATAAAATTAAATTTAAAAATTAAAAAAAATAAAACTTAAAACTAAAACAGAAAAAAGTTCTTCCCTTCACACAGATGTATTTATAGAAATGAATTATTTCCATGCTTATATCTATAAATACATAAAAGAGGAATAAAATCTAAGTTGAACCATAAACGAAAAAATACCTGAACCCACCAGTTATACAGAGGAAAACCCTATCAGGGCACTTGCTCCAGCGGTAAACAATTCTGAAATTGGTCAGAGGTGTGGAATCATCACCCATCCAGCCAGCAACCCACCCCCCACGCAAGGAGCGTCCTCATTGCAAAGCTGGGAGACCGTGCCGAGGCATCTCTGAATAAAGGTGAGCTGAGCCCCAGTCCAGCTGCTGCTGAACTGTTCCCACCCTTCCCAGGTAAAACACCTGAATATGTACAAGGGCTTGAAAGCCTAGAGGAAGGGCCGCGGAGCCACACCAGCGACAGCACGCAGGCCAACATGGTGACTGCAGGTCAGCCAAGGTTGTCCTGGCCCCGTGCGCTCTTCCGGAAGCTTTCCATTATCCTGCCTGAGATACCCCTCCTGTCCCGGTCCCCACTGATTTTTCCTTCCTCACCTCTGTCCGGAGAGAAATTCCAGCGGAAGGTATGGGTGACACATCCTCTTCTTTACAGGTGGCAGCCTGGCAACTCCTGCAGAAAGGCCAGCAGAACCCCACTCACACCAGGCCACCAACAAAGCTGGGGCCCCTATTTCCCTCCCACCAGCTCAGCCCCGAGACTGCTGACGGGGCAGAGAATATGGAGTCAGGCACAGCTTCAGGGGCTATTGCCGCCTGGAGCGCTGTTTATATTGACCTCAACCAGGCACACCTGGGGAGGGCCGGCCGGCAGGGTAAGGCTGCCCAGGTCAGCTAATCCACAACCCTCAGGGAATCACATTGTTGAAAATGGACCTCGCTAAGGCAGAATAGAAGCCAAGGAAAATAAGGACACAATGCCATTTGCAGCACCGTAGATGCGTCTAGAGGTAATCACGTGACTTGTAGTAAGTCAGAAAGTGAAAGACACATATCATATCATATCACTTAGAGGTGTTACCTAAAATAGATAGCAGGGCAGTTATTTCCACTGAGAAGTGCAATCACAGGTTCATTAAACAAGCTTATGGTTCACCAATGGAAAGGTGTGAGGATTGGTTTCATTACGATATCGGGGTTAACAGACATATACAAACAGAGGTGACATATATAATCACCAAAGACCTATGGAATACCAAGAGAAGACTACTCAACATTCTGTCATAACGTACATGGGTAAAGGATCCCAGGAAGAACAGACATCTGTATATGTGTAAAAGAACCACATCTTCGACACCTACAATAAGCCAAACATTGTAATCATACTTGCTGTAATAAAAAATAAAAAATTAAATTAAAAATACGAACAAGAAGTAGGGAGACAAACTTGAGGGGCTTTCTCCTGGCACATTCCATTCTAAATTCCAATCTAGAACACGACTTCCATTGAGGCTCTGTTGCCCTAGTAACCAGATTTGGTAAGGGAGAACTGCTGCCACCTTGTGGCCGTTTCACACAACAGCAGCTTTAATCCCAGCGCTCATGGTCAGTTGATATTCAAAATCATTGCAGGCCTGTAAATGACACCTGCCCTGAAAACAAATCCTGGGGTCACATATCGACCAAAAAATTCAAAGGACGTCCATATTTCAAAACGACCGTTTCAAAAGGCATATTTTATGCACATTAGTGTTCTGCTTCTTTGTCTTTCTTTCTTTTTTGGTTAAAAAGACGGGAATGGAAAAAGGCATCCCTCAGAATGGGCGAAAATAGTTGCAAACGAATCAATGGACAAAGGTTTAATCTCCAATATATATAAACAGCTCATGCACCTTAATGTTAAAAAAACAAAAAACCCAATACAAAAATGGGCAGAAGATCTAAAGAGACGTTTCTTCAAAGAAGACACAGAGAGGGCCAAGACGCACATGAAAAGCTGCTCAAGAGCACTAATTATTAGAGAAATGCAAATCAAAACTACAATGAGGTATCCCCTCACACCTGTTAGAATCGGCATCATCAGAAAATCTACAAACAACAAATTCTGGGGAGGGTGTGGACAAAAGGAACCCTCTTCCACTATTGGTGGGAATGTAAATTGATACAGTCACTATGGAGAACAGTATGGAGTTTCCTTAAAAACACTAGAAATAGAATTACCATCTGATCCAGCAATCCCACTTCTGGGCATATACCCAGAGAAAACCATAAATCAAAAAGGCACATTCACCACGATGTTCATTGCAGCACTATTTACAATAGCCAGGTAATGGAAGCAACCTAAATGCCCACAGACAGATGAATGGATAAAGATGGGGTACATATATAAAATGGAATATTCCTCGGCCATAAAAAGGAATGAAACTGGGTCATTTGTAGAGACATCGATGGATCTAGAGACTGTCATACAGAATGAAGTAAGTCAGAAAGAGGAAAACAAATATTGTATATTAATGCATATATGTGGAACCTAAAAAAATGATACAGATGAACTGGTTTGCAGGGAAGAAATAGAGACGCAGAGGTAGAGAACAAACGTATGGACACCAAGTGTGGGAAGCCATGGGGTGGTGGTGGTGGGATGAGTTGGGAGATTGGGATTGACCTGTATACATGTATATGCATAAAATACATAAGTGATAATAACCTGCTGTATAAAAAAGTAAATAAAATTAAATTTAAAAATTAAAAAAAATAAAACTTAAAACTAAAACAGAAAAAAGTTCTTCCCTTCACACAGATGTATTTATAGAAATGAATTATTTCCATGCTTATATCTATAAATACATAAAAGAGGAATAAAATCTAAGTTGAACCATAAACGAAAAAATACCTGAACCCACCAGTTATACAGAGGAAAACCCTATCAGGGCACTTGCTCCAGCGGTAAACAATTCTGAAATTGGTCAGAGGTGTGGAATCATCACCCATCCAGCCAGCAACCCACCCCCCACGCAAGGAGCGTCCTCATTGCAAAGCTGGGAGACCGTGCCGAGGCATCTCTGAATAAAGGTGAGCTGAGCCCCAGTCCAGCTGCTGCTGAACTGTTCCCACCCTTCCCAGGTAAAACACCTGAATATGTACAAGGGCTTGAAAGCCTAGAGGAAGGGCCGCGGAGCCACACCAGCGACAGCACGCAGGCCAACATGGTGACTGCAGGTCAGCCAAGGTTGTCCTGGCCCCGTGCGCTCTTCCGGAAGCTTTCCATTATCCTGCCTGAGATACCCCTCCTGTCCCGGTCCCCACTGATTTTTCCTTCCTCACCTCTGTCCGGAGAGAAATTCCAGCGGAAGGTATGGGTGACACATCCTCTTCTTTACAGGTGGCAGCCTGGCAACTCCTGCAGAAAGGCCAGCAGAACCCCACTCACACCAGGCCACCAACAAAGCTGGGGCCCCTATTTCCCTCCCACCAGCTCAGCCCCGAGACTGCTGACGGGGCAGAGAATATGGAGTCAGGCACAGCTTCAGGGGCTATTGCCGCCTGGAGCGCTGTTTATATTGACCTCAACCAGGCACACCTGGGGAGGGCCGGCCGGCAGGGTAAGGCTGCCCAGGTCAGCTAATCCACAACCCTCAGGGAATCACATTGTTGAAAATGGACCTCGCTAAGGCAGAATAGAAGCCAAGGAAAATAAGGACACAATGCCATTTGCAGCACCGTAGATGAGTCTAGAGGTAATCACGTGACTTGTAGTAAGTCAGAAAGTGAAAGACACATATCATATCATATCACTTAGAGGTGTTACCTAAAATAGATAGCAGGGCAGTTATTTCCACTGAGAAGTGCAATCACAGGTTCATTAAACAAGCTTATGGTTCACCAATGGAAAGGTGTGAGGATTGGTTTCATTACGATATCGGGGTTAACAGACATATACAAACAGAGGTGACATATATAATCACCAAAGACCTATGGAATACCAAGAGAAGACTACTCAACATTCTGTCATAACGTACATGGGTAAAGGATCCCAGGAAGAACAGACATCTGTATATGTGTAAAAGAACCACATCTTCGACACCTACAATAAGCCAAACATTGTAATCATACTTGCTGTAATAAAAAATAAAAAATTAAATTAAAAATACGAACAAGAAGTAGGGAGACAAACTTGAGGGGCTTTCTCCTGGCACATTCCATTCTAAATTCCAATCTAGAACACGACTTCCATTGAGGCTCTGTTGCCCTAGTAACCAGATTTGGTAAGGGAGAACTGCTGCCACCTTGTGGCCGTTTCACACAACAGCAGCTTTAATCCCAGCGCTCATGGTCAGTTGATATTCAAAATCTTTGCAGGCCTGTAAATGACACCTGCCCTGAAAACAAATCCTGGGGTCACATATCGACCAAAAAATTCAAAGGACGTCCATATTTCAAAACGACCGTTTCAAAAGGCATATTTTATGCACATTAGTGTTCTGCTTCTTTGTCTTTCTTTCTTTTTTGGTTAAAAAGACGGGAATGGAAAAAGGCATCCCTCAGAATGGGCGAAAATAGTTGCAAACGAATCAATGGACAAAGGTTTAATCTCCAATATATATAAACAGCTCATGCACCTTAATGTTAAAAAAACAAAAAACCCAATACAAAAATGGGCAGAAGATCTAAAGAGACGTTTCTTCAAAGAAGACACAGAGAGGGCCAAGACGCACATGAAAAGCTGCTCAAGAGCACTAATTATTAGAGAAATGCAAATCAAAAGTACAATGAGGTATCCCCTCACACCTGTTAGAATCGGCATCATCAGAAAATCTACAAACAACAAATTCTGGGGAGGGTGTGGACAAAAGGAACCCTCTTCCACTATTGGTGGGAATGTAAATTGATACAGTCACTATGGAGAACAGTATGGAGTTTCCTTAAAAACACTAGAAATAGAATTACCATCTGATCCAGCAATCCCACTTCTGGGCATATACCCAGAGAAAACCATAAATCAAAAAGGCACATTCACCACGATGTTCATTGCAGCACTATTTACAATAGCCAGGTAATGGAAGCAACCTAAATGCCCACAGACAGATGAATGGATAAAGATGGGGTACATATATAAAATGGAATATTCCTCGGCCATAAAAAGGAATGAAACTGGGTCATTTGTAGAGACATCGATGGATCTAGAGACTGTCATACAGAATGAAGTAAGTCAGAAAGAGGAAAACAAATATTGTATATTAATGCATATATGTGGAACCTAAAAAAATGATACAGATGAACTGGTTTGCAGGGAAGAAATAGAGACGCAGAGGTAGAGAACAAACGTATGGACACCAAGTGTGGGAAGCCATGGGGTGGTGGTGGTGGGATGAGTTGGGAGATTGGGATTGACCTGTATACATGTATATGCATAAAATACATAAGTGATAATAACCTGCTGTATAAAAAAGTAAATAAAATTAAATTTAAAAATTAAAAAAAAATAAAACTTAAAACTAAAACAGAAAAAAGTTCTTCCCTTCACACAGATGTATTTATAGAAATGAATTATTTCCATGCTTATATCTATAAATACATAAAAGAGGAATAAAATCTAAGTTGAACCATAAACGAAAAAATACCTGAACCCACCAGTTATACAGAGGAAAACCCTATCAGGGCACTTGCTCCAGCGGTAAACAATTCTGAAATTGGTCAGAGGTGTGGAATCATCACCCATCCAGCCAGCAACCCACCCCCCACGCAAGGAGCGTCCTCATTGCAAAGCTGGGAGACCGTGCCGAGGCATCTCTGAATAAAGGTGAGCTGAGCCCCAGTCCAGCTGCTGCTGAACTGTTCCCACCCTTCCCAGGTAAAACACCTGAATATGTACAAGGGCTTGAAAGCCTAGAGGAAGGGCCGCGGAGCCACACCAGCGACAGCACGCAGGCCAACATGGTGACTGCAGGTCAGCCAAGGTTGTCCTGGCCCCGTGCGCTCTTCCGGAAGCTTTCCATTATCCTGCCTGAGATACCCCTCCTGTCCCGGTCCCCACTGATTTTTCCTTCCTCACCTCTGTCCGGAGAGAAATTCCAGCGGAAGGTATGGGTGACACATCCTCTTCTTTACAGGTGGCAGCCTGGCAACTCCTGCAGAAAGGCCAGCAGAACCCCACTCACACCAGGCCACCAACAAAGCTGGGGCCCCTATTTCCCTCCCACCAGCTCAGCCCCGAGACTGCTGACGGGGCAGAGAATATGGAGTCAGGCACAGCTTCAGGGGCTATTGCCGCCTGGAGCGCTGTTTATATTGACCTCAACCAGGCACACCTGGGGAGGGCCGGCCGGCAGGGTAAGGCTGCCCAGGTCAGCTAATCCACAACCCTCAGGGAATCACATTGTTGAAAATGGACCTCGCTAAGGCAGAATAGAAGCCAAGGAAAATAAGGACACAATGCCATTTGCAGCACCGTAGATGAGTCTAGAGGTAATCACGTGACTTGTAGTAAGTCAGAAAGTGAAAGACACATATCATATCATATCACTTAGAGGTGTTACCTAAAATAGATAGCAGGGCAGTTATTTCCACTGAGAAGTGCAATCACAGGTTCATTAAACAAGCTTATGGTTCACCAATGGAAAGGTGTGAGGATTGGTTTCATTACGATATCGGGGTTAACAGACCTATACAAACAGAGGTGACATATATAATCACCAAAGACCTATGGAATACCAAGAGAAGACTACTCAACATTCTGTCATAACGTACATGGGTAAAGGATCCCAGGAAGAACAGACATCTGTATATGTGTAAAAGAACCACATCTTCGACACCTACAATAAGCCAAACATTGTAATCATACTTGCTGTAATAAAAAATAAAAAATTAAATTAAAAATACGAACAAGAAGTAGGGAGACAAACTTGAGGGGCTTTCTCCTGGCACATTCCATTCTAAATTCCAATCTAGAACACGACTTCCATTGAGGCTCTGTTGCCCTAGTAACCAGATTTGGTAAGGGAGAACTGCTGCCACCTTGTGGCCGTTTCACACAACAGCAGCTTTAATCCCAGCGCTAATGGTCAGTTGATATTCAAAATCATTGCAGGCCTGTAAATGACACCTGCCCTGAAAACAAATCCTGGGGTCACATATCGACCAAAAAATTCAAAGGACGTCCATATTTCAAAACGACCGTTTCAAAAGGCATATTTTATGCACATTAGTGTTCTGCTTCTTTGTCTTTCTTTCTTTTTTGGTTAAAAAGACGGGAATGGAAAAAGGCATCCCTCAGAATGGGCGAAAATAGTTGCAAACGAATCAATGGACAAAGGTTTAATCTCCAATATATATAAACAGCTCATGCACCTTAATGTTAAAAAAACAAAAAACCCAATACAAAAATGGGCAGAAGATCTAAAGAGACGTTTCTTCAAAGAAGACACAGAGAGGGCCAAGACGCACATGAAAAGCTGCTCAAGAGCACTAATTATTAGAGAAATGCAAATCAAAACTACAATGAGGTATCCCCTCACACCTGTTAGAATCGGCATCATCAGAAAATCTACAAACAACAAATTCTGGGGAGGGTGTGGACAAAAGGAACCCTCTTCCACTATTGGTGGGAATGTAAATTGATACAGTCACTATGGAGAACAGTATGGAGTTTCCTTAAAAACACTAGAAATAGAATTACCATCTGATCCAGCAATCCCACTTCTGGGCATATACCCAGAGAAAACCATAAATCAAAAAGGCACATTCACCACGATGTTCATTGCAGCACTATTTACAATAGCCAGGTAATGGAAGCAACCTAAATGCCCACAGACAGATGAATGGATAAAGATGGGGTACATATATAAAATGGAATATTCCTCGGCCATAAAAAGGAATGAAACTGGGTCATTTGTAGAGACATCGATGGATCTAGAGACTGTCATACAGAATGAAGTAAGTCAGAAAGAGGAAAACAAATATTGTATATTAATGCATATATGTGGAACCTAAAAAAATGATACAGATGAACTGGTTTGCAGGGAAGAAATAGAGACGCAGAGGTAGAGAACAAACGTATGGACACCAAGTGTGGGAAGCCATGGGGTGGTGGTGGTGGGATGAGTTGGGAGATTGGGATTGACCTGTATACATGTATATGCATAAAATACATAAGTGATAATAACCTGCTGTATAAAAAAGTAAATAAAATTAAATTTAAAAATTAAAAAAAAATAAAACTTAAAACTAAAACAGAAAAAAGTTCTTCCCTTCACACAGATGTATTTATAGAAATGAATTATTTCCATGCTTATATCTATAAATACATAAAAGAGGAATAAAATCTAAGTTGAACCATAAACGAAAAAATACCTGAACCCACCAGTTATACAGAGGAAAACCCTATCAGGGCACTTGCTCCAGCGGTAAACAATTCTGAAATTGGTCAGAGGTGTGGAATCATCACCCATCCAGCCAGCAACCCACCCCCCACGCAAGGAGCGTCCTCATTGCAAAGCTGGGAGACCGTGCCGAGGCATCTCTGAATAAAGGTGAGCTGAGCCCCAGTCCAGCTGCTGCTGAACTGTTCCCACCCTTCCCAGGTAAAACACCTGAATATGTACAAGGGCTTGAAAGCCTAGAGGAAGGGCCGCGGAGCCACACCAGTGACAGCACGCAGGCCAACATGGTGACTGCAGGTCAGCCAAGGTTGCCCTGGCCCCGTGCGCTCTTCCGGAAGCTTTCCATTATCCTGCCTGAGATACCCCTCCTGTCCCGGTCCCCACTGATTTTTCCTTCCTCACCTCTGTCCGGAGAGAAATTCCAGCGGAAGGTATGGGTGACACATCCTCTTCTTTACAGGTGGCAGCCTGGCAACTCCTGCAGAAAGGCCAGCAGAACCCCACTCACACCAGGCCACCAACAAAGCTGGGGCCCCTATTTCCCTCCCACCAGCTCAGCCCCGAGACTGCTGACGGGGCAGAGAATATGGAGTCAGGCGCAGCTTCAGGGGCTATTGCCGCCTGGAGCGCTGTTTATATTGACCTCAACCAGGCACACCTGGGGAGGGCCGGCCGGCAGGGTAAGGCTGCCCAGGTCAGCTAATCCACAACCCTCAGGGAATCACATTGTTGAAAATGGACCTCGCTAAGGCAGAATAGAAGCCAAGGAAAATAAGGACACAATGCCATTTGCAGCACCGTAGATGAGTCTAGAGGTAATCACGTGACTTGTAGTAAGTCAGAAAGTGAAAGACACATATCATATCATATCACTTAGAGGTGTTACCTAAAATAGATAGCAGGGCAGTTATTTCCACTGAGAAGTGCAATCACAGGTTCATTAAACAAGCTTATGGTTCACCAATGGAAAGGTGTGAGGATTGGTTTCATTACGATATCGGGGTTAACAGACATATACAAACAGAGGTGACATATATAATCACCAAAGACCTATGGAATACCAAGAGAAGACTACTCAACATTCTCTCATAACGTACATGGGTAAAGGATCCCAGGAAGAACAGACATCTGTATATGTGTAAAAGAACCACATCTTCGACACCTACAATAAGCCAAACATTGTAATCATACTTGCTGTAATAAAAAATAAAAAATTAAATTAAAAATACGAACAAGAAGTAGG
This sequence comes from Mesoplodon bidens, assembly GCF_964165515.1. Lineage (NCBI taxonomy): Eukaryota > Metazoa > Chordata > Mammalia > Artiodactyla > Ziphiidae > Mesoplodon > Mesoplodon bidens. The sequence continues at coordinate 40,164 of NW_027672099.1, forward strand.
GAGACAAACTTGAGGGGCTTTCTCCTGGCACATTCCATTCTAAATTCCAATCTAGAACACGACTTCCATTGAGGCTCTGTTGCCCTAGTAACCAGATTTGGTAAGGGAGAACTGCTGCCACCTTGTGGCCGTTTCACACAACAGCAGCTTTAATCCCAGCGCTAATGGTCAGTTGATATTCAAAATCATTGCAGGCCTGTAAATGACACCTGCCCTGAAAACAAATCCTGGGGTCACATATCGACCAAAAAATTCAAAGGACGTCCATATTTCAAAACGACCGTTTCAAAAGGCATATTTTATGCACATTAGTGTTCTGCTTCTTTGTCTTTCTTTCTTTTTTGGTTAAAAAGACGGGAATGGAAAAAGGCATCCCTCAGAATGGGCGAAAATAGTTGCAAACGAATCAATGGACAAAGGTTTAATCTCCAATATATATAAACAGCTCATGCACCTTAATGTTAAAAAAACAAAAAACCCAATACAAAAATGGGCAGAAGATCTAAAGAGACGTTTCTTCAAAGAAGACACAGAGAGGGCCAAGACGCACATGAAAAGCTGCTCAAGAGCACTAATTATTAGAGAAATGCAAATCAAAAGTACAATGAGGTATCCCCTCACACCTGTTAGAATCGGCATCATCAGAAAATCTACAAACAACAAATTCTGGGGAGGGTGTGGACAAAAGGAACCCTCTTCCACTATTGGTGGGAATGTAAATTGATACAGTCACTATGGAGAACAGTATGGAGTTTCCTTAAAAACACTAGAAATAGAATTACCATCTGATCCAGCAATCCCACTTCTGGGCATATACCCAGAGAAAACCATAAATCAAAAAGGCACATTCACCACGATGTTCATTGCAGCACTATTTACAATAGCCAGGTAATGGAAGCAACCTAAATGCCCACAGACAGATGAATGGATAAAGATGGGGTACATATATAAAATGGAATATTCCTCGGCCATAAAAAGGAATGAAACTGGGTCATTTGTAGAGACATCGATGGATCTAGAGACTGTCATACAGAATGAAGTAAGTCAGAAAGAGGAAAACAAATATTGTATATTAATGCATATATGTGGAACCTAAAAAAATGATACAGATGAACTGGTTTGCAGGGAAGAAATAGAGACGCAGAGGTAGAGAACAAACGTATGGACACCAAGTGTGGGAAGCCATGGGGTGGTGGTGGTGGGATGAGTTGGGAGATTGGGATTGACCTGTATACATGTATATGCATAAAATACATAAGTGATAATAACCTGCTGTATAAAAAAGTAAATAAAATTAAATTTAAAAATTAAAAAAAAATAAAACTTAAAACTAAAACAGAAAAAAGTTCTTCCCTTCACACAGATGTATTTATAGAAATGAATTATTTCCATGCTTATATCTATAAATACATAAAAGAGGAATAAAATCTAAGTTGAACCATAAACGAAAAAATACCTGAACCCACCAGTTATACAGAGGAAAACCCTATCAGGGCACTTGCTCCAGCGGTAAACAATTCTGAAATTGGTCAGAGGTGTGGAATCATCACCCATCCAGCCAGCAACCCACCCCCCACGCAAGGAGCGTCCTCATTGCAAAGCTGGGAGACCGTGCCGAGGCATCTCTGAATAAAGGTGAGCTGAGCCCCAGTCCAGCTGCTGCTGAACTGTTCCCACCCTTCCCAGGTAAAACACCTGAATATGTACAAGGGCTTGAAAGCCTAGAGGAAGGGCCGCGGAGCCACACCAGCGACAGCACGCAGGCCAACATGGTGACTGCAGGTCAGCCAAGGTTGTCCTGGCCCCGTGCGCTCTTCCGGAAGCTTTCCATTATCCTGCCTGAGATACCCCTCCTGTCCCGGTCCCCACTGATTTTTCCTTCCTCACCTCTGTCCGGAGAGAAATTCCAGCGGAAGGTATGGGTGACACATCCTCTTCTTTACAGGTGGCAGCCTGGCAACTCCTGCAGAAAGGCCAGCAGAACCCCACTCACACCAGGCCACCAACAAAGCTGGGGCCCCTATTTCCCTCCCACCAGCTCAGCCCCGAGACTGCTGACGGGGCAGAGAATATGGAGTCAGGCACAGCTTCAGGGGCTATTGCCGCCTGGAGCGCTGTTTATATTGACCTCAACCAGGCACACCTGGGGAGGGCCGGCCGGCAGGGTAAGGCTGCCCAGGTCAGCTAATCCACAACCCTCAGGGAATCACATTGTTGAAAATGGACCTCGCTAAGGCAGAATAGAAGCCAAGGAAAATAAGGACACAATGCCATTTGCAGCACCGTAGATGAGTCTAGAGGTAATCACGTGACTTGTAGTAAGTCAGAAAGTGAAAGACACATATCATATCATATCACTTAGAGGTGTTACCTAAAATAGATAGCAGGGCAGTTATTTCCACTGAGAAGTGCAATCACAGGTTCATTAAACAAGCTTATGGTTCACCAATGGAAAGGTGTGAGGATTGGTTTCATTACGATATCGGGGTTAACAGACCTATACAAACAGAGGTGACATATATAATCACCAAAGACCTATGGAATACCAAGAGAAGACTACTCAACATTCTGTCATAACGTACATGGGTAAAGGATCCCAGGAAGAACAGACATCTGTATATGTGTAAAAGAACCACATCTTCGACACCTACAATAAGCCAAACATTGTAATCATACTTGCTGTAATAAAAAATAAAAAATTAAATTAAAAATACGAACAAGAAGTAGGGAGACAAACTTGAGGGGCTTTCTCCTGGCACATTCCATTCTAAATTCCAATCTAGAACACGACTTCCATTGAGGCTCTGTTGCCCTAGTAACCAGATTTGGTAAGGGAGAACTGCTGCCACCTTGTGGCCGTTTCACACAACAGCAGCTTTAATCCCAGCGCTCATGGTCAGTTGATATTCAAAATCATTGCAGGCCTGTAAATGACACCTGCCCTGAAAACAAATCCTGGGGTCACATATCGACCAAAAAATTCAAAGGACGTCCATATTTCAAAACGACCGTTTCAAAAGGCATATTTTATGCACATTAGTGTTCTGCTTCTTTGTCTTTCTTTCTTTTTTGGTTAAAAAGACGGGAATGGAAAAAGGCATCCCTCAGAATGGGCGAAAATAGTTGCAAACGAATCAATGGACAAAGGTTTAATCTCCAATATATATAAACAGCTCATGCACCTTAATGTTAAAAAAACAAAAAACCCAATACAAAAATGGGCAGAAGATCTAAAGAGACGTTTCTTCAAAGAAGACACAGAGAGGGCCAAGACGCACATGAAAAGCTGCTCAAGAGCACTAATTATTAGAGAAATGCAAATCAAAACTACAATGAGGTATCCCCTCACACCTGTTAGAATCGGCATCATCAGAAAATCTACAAACAACAAATTCTGGGGAGGGTGTGGACAAAAGGAACCCTCTTCCACTATTGGTGGGAATGTAAATTGATACAGTCACTATGGAGAACAGTATGGAGTTTCCTTAAAAACACTAGAAATAGAATTACCATCTGATCCAGCAATCCCACTTCTGGGCATATACCCAGAGAAAACCATAAATCAAAAAGGCACATTCACCACGATGTTCATTGCAGCACTATTTACAATAGCCAGGTAATGGAAGCAACCTAAATGCCCACAGACAGATGAATGGATAAAGATGGGGTACATATATAAAATGGAATATTCCTCGGCCATAAAAAGGAATGAAACTGGGTCATTTGTAGAGACATCGATGGATCTAGAGACTGTCATACAGAATGAAGTAAGTCAGAAAGAGGAAAACAAATATTGTATATTAATGCATATATGTGGAACCTAAAAAAATGATACAGATGAACTGGTTTGCAGGGAAGAAATAGAGACGCAGAGGTAGAGAACAAACGTATGGACACCAAGTGTGGGAAGCCATGGGGTGGTGGTGGTGGGATGAGTTGGGAGATTGGGATTGACCTGTATACATGTATATGCATAAAATACATAAGTGATAATAACCTGCTGTATAAAAAAGTAAATAAAATTAAATTTAAAAATTAAAAAAAATAAAACTTAAAACTAAAACAGAAAAAAGTTCTTCCCTTCACACAGATGTATTTATAGAAATGAATTATTTCCATGCTTATATCTATAAATACATAAAAGAGGAATAAAATCTAAGTTGAACCATAAACGAAAAAATACCTGAACCCACCAGTTATACAGAGGAAAACCCTATCAGGGCACTTGCTCCAGCGGTAAACAATTCTGAAATTGGTCAGAGGTGTGGAATCATCACCCATCCAGCCAGCAACCCACCCCCCACGCAAGGAGCGTCCTCATTGCAAAGCTGGGAGACCGTGCCGAGGCATCTCTGAATAAAGGTGAGCTGAGCCCCAGTCCAGCTGCTGCTGAACTGTTCCCACCCTTCCCAGGTAAAACACCTGAATATGTACAAGGGCTTGAAAGCCTAGAGGAAGGGCCGCGGAGCCACACCAGCGACAGCACGCAGGCCAACATGGTGACTGCAGGTCAGCCAAGGTTGTCCTGGCCCCGTGCGCTCTTCCGGAAGCTTTCCATTATCCTGCCTGAGATACCCCTCCTGTCCCGGTCCCCACTGATTTTTCCTTCCTCACCTCTGTCCGGAGAGAAATTCCAGCGGAAGGTATGGGTGACACATCCTCTTCTTTACAGGTGGCAGCCTGGCAACTCCTGCAGAAAGGCCAGCAGAACCCCACTCACACCAGGCCACCAACAAAGCTGGGGCCCCTATTTCCCTCCCACCAGCTCAGCCCCGAGACTGCTGACGGGGCAGAGAATATGGAGTCAGGCACAGCTTCAGGGGCTATTGCCGCCTGGAGCGCTGTTTATATTGACCTCAACCAGGCACACCTGGGGAGGGCCGGCCGGCAGGGTAAGGCTGCCCAGGTCAGCTAATCCACAACCCTCAGGGAATCACATTGTTGAAAATGGACCTCGCTAAGGCAGAATAGAAGCCAAGGAAAATAAGGACACAATGCCATTTGCAGCACCGTAGATGAGTCTAGAGGTAATCACGTGACTTGTAGTAAGTCAGAAAGTGAAAGACACATATCATATCATATCACTTAGAGGTGTTACCTAAAATAGATAGCAGGGCAGTTATTTCCACTGAGAAGTGCAATCACAGGTTCATTAAACAAGCTTATGGTTCACCAATGGAAAGGTGTGAGGATTGGTTTCATTACGATATCGGGGTTAACAGACATATACAAACAGAGGTGACATATATAATCACCAAAGACCTATGGAATACCAAGAGAAGACTACTCAACATTCTGTCATAACGTACATGGGTAAAGGATCCCAGGAAGAACAGACATCTGTATATGTGTAAAAGAACCACATCTTCGACACCTACAATAAGCCAAACATTGTAATCATACTTGCTGTAATAAAAAATAAAAAATTAAATTAAAAATACGAACAAGAAGTAGGGAGACAAACTTGAGGGGCTTTCTCCTGGCACATTCCATTCTAAATTCCAATCTAGAACACGACTTCCATTGAGGCTCTGTTGCCCTAGTAACCAGATTTGGTAAGGGAGAACTGCTGCCACCTTGTGGCCGTTTCACACAACAGCAGCTTTAATCCCAGCGCTCATGGTCAGTTGATATTCAAAATCATTGCAGGCCTGTAAATGACACCTGCCCTGAAAACAAATCCTGGGGTCACATATCGACCAAAAAATTCAAAGGACGTCCATATTTCAAAACGACCGTTTCAAAAGGCATATTTTATGCACATTAGTGTTCTGCTTCTTTGTCTTTCTTTCTTTTTTGGTTAAAAAGACGGGAATGGAAAAAGGCATCCCTCAGAATGGGCGAAAATAGTTGCAAACGAATCAATGGACAAAGGTTTAATCTCCAATATATATAAACAGCTCATGCACCTTAATGTTAAAAAAACAAAAAACCCAATACAAAAATGGGCAGAAGATCTAAAGAGACGTTTCTTCAAAGAAGACACAGAGAGGGCCAAGACGCACATGAAAAGCTGCTCAAGAGCACTAATTATTAGAGAAATGCAAATCAAAACTACAATGAGGTATCCCCTCACACCTGTTAGAATCGGCATCATCAGAAAATCTACAAACAACAAATTCTGGGGAGGGTGTGGACAAAAGGAACCCTCTTCCACTATTGGTGGGAATGTAAATTGATACAGTCACTATGGAGAACAGTATGGAGTTTCCTTAAAAACACTAGAAATAGAATTACCATCTGATCCAGCAATCCCACTTCTGGGCATATACCCAGAGAAAACCATAAATCAAAAAGGCACATTCACCACGATGTTCATTGCAGCACTATTTACAATAGCCAGGTAATGGAAGCAACCTAAATGCCCACAGACAGATGAATGGATAAAGATGGGGTACATATATAAAATGGAATATTACTCGGCCATAAAAAGGAATGAAACTGGGTCATTTGTAGAGACATCGATGGATCTAGAGACTGTCATACAGAATGAAGTAAGTCAGAAAGAGGAAAACAAATATTGTATATTAATGCATATATGTGGAACCTAAAAAAATGATACAGATGAACTGGTTTGCAGGGAAGAAATAGAGACGCAGAGGTAGAGAACAAACGTATGGACACCAAGTGTGGGAAGCCATGGGGTGGTGGTGGTGGGATGAGTTGGGAGATTGGGATTGACCTGTATACATGTATATGCATAAAATACATAAGTGATAATAACCTGCTGTATAAAAAAGTAAATAAAATTAAATTTAAAAATTAAAAAAAATAAAACTTAAAACTAAAACAGAAAAAAGTTCTTCCCTTCACACAGATGTATTTATAGAAATGAATTATTTCCATGCTTATATCTATAAATACATAAAAGAGGAATAAAATCTAAGTTGAACCATAAACGAAAAAATACCTGAACCCACCAGTTATACAGAGGAAAACCCTATCAGGGCACTTGCTCCAGCGGTAAACAATTCTGAAATTGGTCAGAGGTGTGGAATCATCACCCATCCAGCCAGCAACCCTCCCCCCACGCAAGGAGCGTCCTCATTGCAAAGCTGGGAGACCGTGCCGAGGCATCTCTGAATAAAGGTGAGCTGAGCCCCAGTCCAGCTGCTGCTGAACTGTTCCCACCCTTCCCAGGTAAAACACCTGAATATGTACAAGGGCTTGAAAGCCTAGAGGAAGGGCCGCGGAGCCACACCAGTGACAGCACGCAGGCCAACATGGTGACTGCAGGTCAGCCAAGGTTGTCCTGGCCCCGTGCGCTCTTCCGGAAGCTTTCCATTATCCTGCCTGAGATACCCCTCCTGTCCCGGTCCCCACTGATTTTTCCTTCCTCACCTCTGTCCGGAGAGAAATTCCAGCGGAAGGTATGGGTGACACATCCTCTTCTTTACAGGTGGCAGCCTGGCAACTCCTGCAGAAAGGCCAGCAGAACCCCACTCACACCAGGCCACCAACAAAGCTGGGGCCCCTATTTCCCTCCCACCAGCTCAGCCCCGAGACTGCTGACGGGGCAGAGAATATGGAGTCAGGCACAGCTTCAGGGGCTATTGCCGCCTGGAGCGCTGTTTATATTGACCTCAACCAGGCACACCTGGGGAGGGCCGGCCGGCAGGGTAAGGCTGCCCAGGTCAGCTAATCCACAACCCTCAGGGAATCACATTGTTGAAAATGGACCTCGCTAAGGCAGAATAGAAGCCAAGGAAAATAAGGACACAATGCCATTTGCAGCACCGTAGATGAGTCTAGAGGTAATCACGTGACTTGTAGTAAGTCAGAAAGTGAAAGACACATATCATATCATATCACTTAGAGGTGTTACCTAAAATAGATAGCAGGGCAGTTATTTCCACTGAGAAGTGCAATCACAGGTTCATTAAACAAGATTATGGTTCACCAATGGAAAGGTGTGAGGATTGGTTTCATTACGATATCGGGGTTAACAGACCTATACAAACAGAGGTGACATATATAATCACCAAAGACCTATGGAATACCAAGAGAAGACTACTCAACATTCTGTCATAACGTACATGGGTAAAGGATCCCAGGAAGAACAGACATCTGTATATGTGTAAAAGAACCACATCTTCGACACCTACAATAAGCCAAACATTGTAATCATACTTGCTGTAATAAAAAATAAAAAATTAAATTAAAAATACGAACAAGAAGTAGGGAGACAAACTTGAGGGGCTTTCTCCTGGCACATTCCATTCTAAATTCCAATCTAGAACACGACTTCCATTGAGGCTCTGTTGCCCTAGTAACCAGATTTGGTAAGGGAGAACTGCTGCCACCTTGTGGCCGTTTCACACAACAGCAGCTTTAATCCCAGCGCTCATGGTCAGTTGATATTCAAAATCTTTGCAGGCCTGTAAATGACACCTGCCCTGAAAACAAATCCTGGGGTCACATATCGACCAAAAAATTCAAAGGACGTCCATATTTCAAAAGGACCGTTTCAAAAGGCATATTTTATGCACATTAGTGTTCTGCTTCTTTGTCTTTCTTTCTTTTTTGGTTAAAAAGACGGGAATGGAAAAAGGCATCCCTCAGAATGGGCGAAAATAGTTGCAAACGAATCAATGGACAAAGGTTTAATCTCCAATATATATAAACAGCTCATGCACCTTAATGTTAAAAAAGCAAAAAACCCAATACAAAAATGGGCAGAAGATCTAAAGAGACGTTTCTTCAAAGAAGACACAGAGAGGGCCAAGACGCACATGAAAAGCTGCTCAAGAGCACTAATTATTAGAGAAATGCAAATCAAAAGTACAATGAGGTATCCCCTCACACCTGTTAGAATCGGCATCATCAGAATATCTACAAACAACAAATTCTGGGGAGGGTGTGGACAAAAGGAACCCTCTTCCACTATTGGTGGGAATGTAAATTGATACAGTCACTATGGAGAACAGTATGGAGTTTCCTTAAAAACACTAGAAATAGAATTACCATCTGATCCAGCAATCCCACTTCTGGGCATATACCCAGAGAAAACCATAAATCAAAAAGGCACATTCACCACGATGTTCATTGCAGCACTATTTACAATAGCCAGGTAATGGAAGCAACCTAAATGCCCACAGACAGATGAATGGATAAAGATGGGGTACATATATAAAATGGAATATTACTCGGCCATAAAAAGGAATGAAACTGGGTCATTTGTAGAGACATCGATGGATCTAGAGACTGTCATACAGAATGAAGTAAGTCAGAAAGAGGAAAACAAATATTGTATATTAATGCATATATGTGGAACCTAAAAAAATGATACAGATGAACTGGTTTGCAGGGAAGAAATAGAGACGCAGAGGTAGAGAACAAACGTATGGACACCAAGTGTGGGAAGCCATGGGGTGGTGGTGGTGGGATGAGTTGGGAGATTGGGATTGACCTGTATACATGTATATGCATAAAATACATAAGTGATAATAACCTGCTGTATAAAAAAGTAAATAAAATTAAATTTAAAAATTAAAAAAAATAAAACTTAAAACTAAAACAGAAAAAAGTTCTTCCCTTCACACAGATGTATTTATAGAAATGAATTATTTCCATGCTTATATCTATAAATACATAAAAGAGGAATAAAATCTAAGTTGAACCATAAACGAAAAAATACCTGAACCCACCAGTTATACAGAGGAAAACCCTATCAGGGCACTTGCTCCAGCGGTAAACAATTCTGAAATTGGTCAGAGGTGTGGAATCATCACCCATCCAGCCAGCAACCCACCCCCCACGCAAGGAGCGTCCTCATTGCAAAGCTGGGAGACCGTGCCGAGGCATCTCTGAATAAAGGTGAGCTGAGCCCCAGTCCAGCTGCTGCTGAACTGTTCCCACCCTTCCCAGGTAAAACACCTGAATATGTACAAGGGCTTGAAAGCCTAGAGGAAGGGCCGCGGAGCCACACCAGCGACAGCACGCAGGCCAACATGGTGACTGCAGGTCAGCCAAGGTTGTCCTGGCCCCGTGCGCTCTTCCGGAAGCTTTCCATTATCCTGCCTGAGATACCCCTCCTGTCCCGGTCCCCACTGATTTTTCCTTCCTCACCTCTGTCCGGAGAGAAATTCCAGCGGAAGGTATGGGTGACACATCCTCTTCTTTACAGGTGGCAGCCTGGCAACTCCTGCAGAAAGGCCAGCAGAACCCCACTCACACCAGGCCACCAACAAAGCTGGGGCCCCTATTTCCCTCCCACCAGCTCAGCCCCGAGACTGCTGACGGGGCAGAGAATATGGAGTCAGGCACAGCTTCAGGGGCTATTGCCGCCTGGAGCGCTGTTTATATTGACCTCAACCAGGCACACCTGGGGAGGGCCGGCCGGCAGGGTAAGGCTGCCCAGGTCAGCTAATCCACAACCCTCAGGGAATCACATTGTTGAAAATGGACCTCGCTAAGGCAGAATAGAAGCCAAGGAAAATAAGGACACAATGCCATTTGCAGCACCGTAGATGAGTCTAGAGGTAATCACGTGACTTGTAGTAAGTCAGAAAGTGAAAGACACATATCATATCATATCACTTAGAGGTGTTACCTAAAATAGATAGCAGGGCAGTTATTTCCACTGAGAAGTGCAATCACAGGTTCATTAAACAAGCTTATGGTTCACCAATGGAAAGGTGTGAGGATTGGTTTCATTACGATATCGGGGTTAACAGACCTATACAAACAGAGGTGACATATATAATCACCAAAGACCTATGGAATACCAAGAGAAGACTACTCAACATTCTGTCATAACGTACATGGGTAAAGGATCCCAGGAAGAACAGACATCTGTATATGTGTAAAAGAACCACATCTTCGACACCTACAATAAGCCAAACATTGTAATCATACTTGCTGTAATAAAAAATAAAAAATTAAATTAAAAATACGAACAAGAAGTAGGGAGACAAACTTGAGGGGCTTTCTCCTGGCACATTCCATTCTAAATTCCAATCTAGAACACGACTTCCATTGAGGCTCTGTTGCCCTAGTAACCAGATTTGGTAAGGGAGAACTGCTGCCACCTTGTGGCCGTTTCACACAACAGCAGCTTTAATCCCAGCGCTCATGGTCAGTTGATATTCAAAATCATTGCAGGCCTGTAAATGACACCTGCCCTGAAAACAAATCCTGGGGTCACATATCGACCAAAAAATTCAAAGGACGTCCATATTTCAAAACGACCGTTTCAAAAGGCATATTTTATGCACATTAGTGTTCTGCTTCTTTGTCTTTCTTTCTTTTTTGGTTAAAAAGACGGGAATGGAAAAAGGCATCCCTCAGAATGGGCGAAAATAGTTGCAAACGAATCAATGGACAAAGGTTTAATCTCCAATATATATAAACAGCTCATGCACCTTAATGTTAAAAAAACAAAAAACCCAATACAAAAATGGGCAGAAGATCTAAAGAGACGTTTCTTCAAAGAAGACACAGAGAGGGCCAAGACGCACATGAAAAGCTGCTCAAGAGCACTAATTATTAGAGAAATGCAAATCAAAACTACAATGAGGTATCCCCTCACACCTGTTAGAATCGGCATCATCAGAAAATCTACAAACAACAAATTCTGGGGAGGGTGTGGACAAAAGGAACCCTCTTCCACTATTGGTGGGAATGTAAATTGATACAGTCACTATGGAGAACAGTATGGAGTTTCCTTAAAAACACTAGAAATAGAATTACCATCTGATCCAGCAATCCCACTTCTGGGCATATACCCAGAGAAAACCATAAATCAAAAAGGCACATTCACCACGATGTTCATTGCAGCACTATTTACAATAGCCAGGTAATGGAAGCAACCTAAATGCCCACAGACAGATGAATGGATAAAGATGGGGTACATATATAAAATGGAATATTACTCGGCCATAAAAAGGAATGAAACTGGGTCATTTGTAGAGACATCGATGGATCTAGAGACTGTCATACAGAATGAAGTAAGTCAGAAAGAGGAAAACAAATATTGTATATTAATGCATATATGTGGAACCTAAAAAAATGATACAGATGAACTGGTTTGCAGGGAAGAAATAGAGACGCAGAGGTAGAGAACAAACGTATGGACACCAAGTGTGGGAAGCCATGGGGTGGTGGTGGTGGGATGAGTTGGGAGATTGGGATTGACCTGTATACATGTATATGCATAAAATACATAAGTGATAATAACCTGCTGTATAAAAAAGTAAATAAAATTAAATTTAAAAATTAAAAAAAATAAAACTTAAAACTAAAACAGAAAAAAGTTCTTCCCTTCACACAGATGTATTTATAGAAATGAATTATTTCCATGCTTATATCTATAAATACATAAAAGAGGAATAAAATCTAAGTTGAACCATAAACGAAAAAATACCTGAACCCACCAGTTATACAGAGGAAAACCCTATCAGGGCACTTGCTCCAGCGGTAAACAATTCTGAAATTGGTCAGAGGTGTGGAATCATCACCCATCCAGCCAGCAACCCACCCCCCACGCAAGGAGCGTCCTCATTGCAAAGCTGGGAGACCGTGCCGAGGCATCTCTGAATAAAGGTGAGCTGAGCCCCAGTCCAGCTGCTGCTGAACTGTTCCCACCCTTCCCAGGTAAAACACCTGAATATGTACAAGGGCTTGAAAGCCTAGAGGAAGGGCCGCGGAGCCACACCAGCGACAGCACGCAGGCCAACATGGTGACTGCAGGTCAGCCAAGGTTGTCCTGGCCCCGTGCGCTCTTCCGGAAGCTTTCCATTATCCTGCCTGAGATACCCCTCCTGTCCCGGTCCCCACTGATTTTTCCTTCCTCACCTCTGTCCGGAGAGAAATTCCAGCGGAAGGTATGGGTGACACATCCTCTTCTTTACAGGTGGCAGCCTGGCAACTCCTGCAGAAAGGCCAGCAGAACCCCACTCACACCAGGCCACCAACAAAGCTGGGGCCCCTATTTCCCTCCCACCAGCTCAGCCCCGAGACTGCTGACGGGGCAGAGAATATGGAGTCAGGCACAGCTTCAGGGGCTATTGCCGCCTGGAGCGCTGTTTATATTGACCTCAACCAGGCACACCTGGGGAGGGCCGGCCGGCAGGGTAAGGCTGCCCAGGTCAGCTAATCCACAACCCTCAGGGAATCACATTGTTGAAAATGGACCTCGCTAAGGCAGAATAGAAGCCAAGGAAAATAAGGACACAATGCCATTTGCAGCACCGTAGATGAGTCTAGAGGTAATCACGTGACTTGTAGTAAGTCAGAAAGTGAAAGACACATATCATATCATATCACTTAGAGGTGTTACCTAAAATAGATAGCAGGGCAGTTATTTCCACTGAGAAGTGCAATCACAGGTTCATTAAACAAGCTTATGGTTCACCAATGGAAAGGTGTGAGGATTGGTTTCATTACGATATCGGGGTTAACAGACCTATACAAACAGAGGTGACATATATAATCACCAAAGACCTATGGAATACCAAGAGAAGACTACTCAACATTCTGTCATAACGTACATGGGTAAAGGATCCCAGGAAGAACAGACATCTGTATATGTGTAAAAGAACCACATCTTCGACACCTACAATAAGCCAAACATTGTAATCATACTTGCTGTAATAAAAAATAAAAAATTAAATTAAAAATACGAACAAGAAGTAGGGAGACAAACTTGAGGGGCTTTCTCCTGGCACATTCCATTCTAAATTCCAATCTAGAACACGACTTCCATTGAGGCTCTGTTGCCCTAGTAACCAGATTTGGTAAGGGAGAACTGCTGCCACCTTGTGGCCGTTTCACACAACAGCAGCTTTAATCCCAGCGCTCATGGTCAGTTGATATTCAAAATCATTGCAGGCCTGTAAATGACACCTGCCCTGAAAACAAATCCTGGGGTCACATATCGACCAAAAAATTCAAAGGACGTCCATATTTCAAAACGACCGTTTCAAAAGGCATATTTTATGCACATTAGTGTTCTGCTTCTTTGTCTTTCTTTCTTTTTTGGTTAAAAAGACGGGAATGGAAAAAGGCATCCCTCAGAATGGGCGAAAATAGTTGCAAACGAATCAATGGACAAAGGTTTAATCTCCAATATATATAAACAGCTCATGCACCTTAATGTTAAAAAAACAAAAAACCCAATACAAAAATGGGCAGAAGATCTAAAGAGACGTTTCTTCAAAGAAGACACAGAGAGGGCCAAGACGCACATGAAAAGCTGCTCAAGAGCACTAATTATTAGAGAAATGCAAATCAAAACTACAATGAGGTATCCCCTCACACCTGTTAGAATCGGCATCATCAGAAAATCTACAAACAACAAATTCTGGGGAGGGTGTGGACAAAAGGAACCCTCTTCCACTATTGGTGGGAATGTAAATTGATACAGTCACTATGGAGAACAGTATGGAGTTTCCTTAAAAACACTAGAAATAGAATTACCATCTGATCCAGCAATCCCACTTCTGGGCATATACCCAGAGAAAACCATAAATCAAAAAGGCACATTCACCACGATGTTCATTGCAGCACTATTTACAATAGCCAGGTAATGGAAGCAACCTAAATGCCCACAGACAGATGAATGGATAAAGATGGGGTACATATATAAAATGGAATATTCCTCGGCCATAAAAAGGAATGAAACTGGGTCATTTGTAGAGACATCGATGGATCTAGAGACTGTCATACAGAATGAAGTAAGTCAGAAAGAGGAAAACAAATATTGTATATTAATGCATATATGTGGAACCTAAAAAAATGATACAGATGAACTGGTTTGCAGGGAAGAAATAGAGACGCAGAGGTAGAGAACAAACGTATGGACACCAAGTGTGGGAAGCCATGGGGTGGTGGTGGTGGGATGAGTTGGGAGATTGGGATTGACCTGTATACATGTATATGCATAAAATACATAAGTGATAATAACCTGCTGTATAAAAAAGTAAATAAAATTAAATTTAAAAATTAAAAAAAATAAAACTTAAAACTAAAACAGAAAAAAGTTCTTCCCTTCACACAGATGTATTTATAGAAATGAATTATTTCCATGCTTATATCTATAAATACATAAAAGAGGAATAAAATCTAAGTTGAACCATAAACGAAAAAATACCTGAACCCACCAGTTATACAGAGGAAAACCCTATCAGGGCACTTGCTCCAGCGGTAAACAATTCTGAAATTGGTCAGAGGTGTGGAATCATCACCCATCCAGCCAGCAACCCACCCCCCACGCAAGGAGCGTCCTCATTGCAAAGCTGGGAGACCGTGCCGAGGCATCTCTGAATAAAGGTGAGCTGAGCCCCAGTCCAGCTGCTGCTGAACTGTTCCCACCCTTCCCAGGTAAAACACCTGAATATGTACAAGGGCTTGAAAGCCTAGAGGAAGGGCCGCGGAGCCACACCAGCGACAGCACGCAGGCCAACATGGTGACTGCAGGTCAGCCAAGGTTGTCCTGGCCCCGTGCGCTCTTCCGGAAGCTTTCCATTATCCTGCCTGAGATACCCCTCCTGTCCCGGTCCCCACTGATTTTTCCTTCCTCACCTCTGTCCGGAGAGAAATTCCAGCGGAAGGTATGGGTGACACATCCTCTTCTTTACAGGTGGCAGCCTGGCAACTCCTGCAGAAAGGCCAGCAGAACCCCACTCACACCAGGCCACCAACAAAGCTGGGGCCCCTATTTCCCTCCCACCAGCTCAGCCCCGAGACTGCTGACGGGGCAGAGAATATGGAGTCAGGCACAGCTTCAGGGGCTATTGCCGCCTGGAGCGCTGTTTATATTGACCTCAACCAGGCACACCTGGGGAGGGCCGGCCGGCAGGGTAAGGCTGCCCAGGTCAGCTAATCCACAACCCTCAGGGAATCACATTGTTGAAAATGGACCTCGCTAAGGCAGAATAGAAGCCAAGGAAAATAAGGACACAATGCCATTTGCAGCACCGTAGATGAGTCTAGAGGTAATCACGTGACTTGTAGTAAGTCAGAAAGTGAAAGACACATATCATATCATATCACTTAGAGGTGTTACCTAAAATAGATAGCAGGGCAGTTATTTCCACTGAGAAGTGCAATCACAGGTTCATTAAACAAGCTTATGGTTCACCAATGGAAAGGTGTGAGGATTGGTTTCATTACGATATCGGGGTTAACAGACATATACAAACAGAGGTGACATATATAATCACCAAAGACCTATGGAATACCAAGAGAAGACTACTCAACATTCTGTCATAACGTACATGGGTAAAGGATCCCAGGAAGAACAGACATCTGTATATGTGTAAAAGAACCACATCTTCGACACCTACAATAAGCCAAACATTGTAATCATACTTGCTGTAATAAAAAATAAAAAATTAAATTAAAAATACGAACAAGAAGTAGGGAGACAAACTTGAGGGGCTTTCTCCTGGCACATTCCATTCTAAATTCCAATCTAGAACACGACTTCCATTGAGGCTCTGTTGCCCTAGTAACCAGATTTGGTAAGGGAGAACTGCTGCCACCTTGTGGCCGTTTCACACAACAGCAGCTTTAATCCCAGCGCTCATGGTCAGTTGATATTCAAAATCATTGCAGGCCTGTAAATGACACCTGCCCTGAAAACAAATCCTGGGGTCACATATCGACCAAAAAATTCAAAGGACGTCCATATTTCAAAACGACCGTTTCAAAAGGCATATTTTATGCACATTAGTGTTCTGCTTCTTTGTCTTTCTTTCTTTTTTGGTTAAAAAGACGGGAATGGAAAAAGGCATCCCTCAGAATGGGCGAAAATAGTTGCAAACGAATCAATGGACAAAGGTTTAATCTCCAATATATATAAACAGCTCATGCACCTTAATGTTAAAAAAACAAAAAACCCAATACAAAAATGGGCAGAAGATCTAAAGAGACGTTTCTTCAAAGAAGACACAGAGAGGGCCAAGACGCACATGAAAAGCTGCTCAAGAGCACTAATTATTAGAGAAATGCAAATCAAAAGTACAATGAGGTATCCCCTCACACCTGTTAGAATCGGCATCATCAGAAAATCTACAAACAACAAATTCTGGGGAGGGTGTGGACAAAAGGAACCCTCTTCCACTATTGGTGGGAATGTAAATTGATACAGTCACTATGGAGAACAGTATGGAGTTTCCTTAAAAACACTAGAAATAGAATTACCATCTGATCCAGCAATCCCACTTCTGGGCATATACCCAGAGAAAACCATAAATCAAAAAGGCACATTCACCACGATGTTCATTGCAGCACTATTTACAATAGCCAGGTAATGGAAGCAACCTAAATGCCCACAGACAG
The DNA here is from genome assembly GCF_964165515.1 of Mesoplodon bidens. NCBI lineage: Eukaryota > Metazoa > Chordata > Mammalia > Artiodactyla > Ziphiidae > Mesoplodon > Mesoplodon bidens. The sequence continues at coordinate 57,447 of NW_027672099.1, forward strand.
ATGAATGGATAAAGATGGGGTACATATATAAAATGGAATATTACTCGGCCATAAAAAGGAATGAAACTGGGTCATTTGTAGAGACATCGATGGATCTAGAGACTGTCATACAGAATGAAGTAAGTCAGAAAGAGGAAAACAAATATTGTATATTAATGCATATATGTGGAACCTAAAAAAATGATACAGATGAACTGGTTTGCAGGGAAGAAATAGAGACGCAGAGGTAGAGAACAAACGTATGGACACCAAGTGTGGGAAGCCATGGGGTGGTGGTGGTGGGATGAGTTGGGAGATTGGGATTGACCTGTATACATGTATATGCATAAAATACATAAGTGATAATAACCTGCTGTATAAAAAAGTAAATAAAATTAAATTTAAAAATTAAAAAAAATAAAACTTAAAACTAAAACAGAAAAAAGTTCTTCCCTTCACACAGATGTATTTATAGAAATGAATTATTTCCATGCTTATATCTATAAATACATAAAAGAGGAATAAAATCTAAGTTGAACCATAAACGAAAAAATACCTGAACCCACCAGTTATACAGAGGAAAACCCTATCAGGGCACTTGCTCCAGCGGTAAACAATTCTGAAATTGGTCAGAGGTGTGGAATCATCACCCATCCAGCCAGCAACCCACCCCCCACGCAAGGAGCGTCCTCATTGCAAAGCTGGGAGACCGTGCCGAGGCATCTCTGAATAAAGGTGAGCTGAGCCCCAGTCCAGCTGCTGCTGAACTGTTCCCACCCTTCCCAGGTAAAACACCTGAATATGTACAAGGGCTTGAAAGCCTAGAGGAAGGGCCGCGGAGCCACACCAGCGACAGCACGCAGGCCAACATGGTGACTGCAGGTCAGCCAAGGTTGTCCTGGCCCCGTGCGCTCTTCCGGAAGCTTTCCATTATCCTGCCTGAGATACCCCTCCTGTCCCGGTCCCCACTGATTTTTCCTTCCTCACCTCTGTCCGGAGAGAAATTCCAGCGGAAGGTATGGGTGACACATCCTCTTCTTTACAGGTGGCAGCCTGGCAACTCCTGCAGAAAGGCCAGCAGAACCCCACTCACACCAGGCCACCAACAAAGCTGGGGCCCCTATTTCCCTCCCACCAGCTCAGCCCCGAGACTGCTGACGGGGCAGAGAATATGGAGTCAGGCACAGCTTCAGGGGCTATTGCCGCCTGGAGCGCTGTTTATATTGACCTCAACCAGGCACACCTGGGGAGGGCCGGCCGGCAGGGTAAGGCTGCCCAGGTCAGCTAATCCACAACCCTCAGGGAATCACATTGTTGAAAATGGACCTCGCTAAGGCAGAATAGAAGCCAAGGAAAATAAGGACACAATGCCATTTGCAGCACCGTAGATGAGTCTAGAGGTAATCACGTGACTTGTAGTAAGTCAGAAAGTGAAAGACACATATCATATCATATCACTTAGAGGTGTTACCTAAAATAGATAGCAGGGCAGTTATTTCCACTGAGAAGTGCAATCACAGGTTCATTAAACAAGCTTATGGTTCACCAATGGAAAGGTGTGAGGATTGGTTTCATTACGATATCGGGGTTAACAGACATATACAAACAGAGGTGACATATATAATCACCAAAGACCTATGGAATACCAAGAGAAGACTACTCAACATTCTGTCATAACGTACATGGGTAAAGGATCCCAGGAAGAACAGACATCTGTATATGTGTAAAAGAACCACATCTTCGACACCTACAATAAGCCAAACATTGTAATCATACTTGCTGTAATAAAAAATAAAAAATTAAATTAAAAATACGAACAAGAAGTAGGGAGACAAACTTGAGGGGCTTTCTCCTGGCACATTCCATTCTAAATTCCAATCTAGAACACGACTTCCATTGAGGCTCTGTTGCCCTAGTAACCAGATTTGGTAAGGGAGAACTGCTGCCACCTTGTGGCCGTTTCACACAACAGCAGCTTTAATCCCTGCGCTAATGGTCAGTTGATATTCAAAATCATTGCAGGCCTGTAAATGACACCTGCCCTGAAAACAAATCCTGGGGTCACATATCGACCAAAAAATTCAAAGGACGTCCATATTTCAAAACGACCGTTTCAAAAGGCATATTTTATGCACATTAGTGTTCTGCTTCTTTGTCTTTCTTTCTTTTTTGGTTAAAAAGACGGGAATGGAAAAAGGCATCCCTCAGAATGGGCGAAAATAGTTGCAAACGAATCAATGGACAAAGGTTTAATCTCCAATATATATAAACAGCTCATGCACCTTAATGTTAAAAAAACAAAAAACCCAATACAAAAATGGGCAGAAGATCTAAAGAGACGTTTCTTCAAAGAAGACACAGAGAGGGCCAAGACGCACATGAAAAGCTGCTCAAGAGCACTAATTATTAGAGAAATGCAAATCAAAAGTACAATGAGGTATCCCCTCACACCTGTTAGAATCGGCATCATCAGAAAATCTACAAACAACAAATTCTGGGGAGGGTGTGGACAAAAGGAACCCTCTTCCACTATTGGTGGGAATGTAAATTGATACAGTCACTATGGAGAACAGTATGGAGTTTCCTTAAAAACACTAGAAATAGAATTACCATCTGATCCAGCAATCCCACTTCTGGGCATATACCCAGAGAAAACCATAAATCAAAAAGGCACATTCACCACGATGTTCATTGCAGCACTATTTACAATAGCCAGGTAATGGAAGCAACCTAAATGCCCACAGACAGATGAATGGATAAAGATGGGGTACATATATAAAATGGAATATTACTCGGCCATAAAAAGGAATGAAACTGGGTCATTTGTAGAGACATCGATGGATCTAGAGACTGTCATACAGAATGAAGTAAGTCAGAAAGAGGAAAACAAATATTGTATATTAATGCATATATGTGGAACCTAAAAAAATGATACAGATGAACTGGTTTGCAGGGAAGAAATAGAGACGCAGAGGTAGAGAACAAACGTATGGACACCAAGTGTGGGAAGCCATGGGGTGGTGGTGGTGGGATGAGTTGGGAGATTGGGATTGACCTGTATACATGTATATGCATAAAATACATAAGTGATAATAACCTGCTGTATAAAAAAGTAAATAAAATTAAATTTAAAAATTAAAAAAAATAAAACTTAAAACTAAAACAGAAAAAAGTTCTTCCCTTCACACAGATGTATTTATAGAAATGAATTATTTCCATGCTTATATCTATAAATACATAAAAGAGGAATAAAATCTAAGTTGAACCATAAACGAAAAAATACCTGAACCCACCAGTTATACAGAGGAAAACCCTATCAGGGCACTTGCTCCAGCGGTAAACAATTCTGAAATTGGTCAGAGGTGTGGAATCATCACCCATCCAGCCAGCAACCCACCCCCCACGCAAGGAGCGTCCTCATTGCAAAGCTGGGAGACCGTGCCGAGGCATCTCTGAATAAAGGTGAGCTGAGCCCCAGTCCAGCTGCTGCTGAACTGTTCCCACCCTTCCCAGGTAAAACACCTGAATATGTACAAGGGCTTGAAAGCCTAGAGGAAGGGCCGCGGAGCCACACCAGCGACAGCACGCAGGCCAACATGGTGACTGCAGGTCAGCCAAGGTTGTCCTGGCCCCGTGCGCTCTTCCGGAAGCTTTCCATTATCCTGCCTGAGATACCCCTCCTGTCCCGGTCCCCACTGATTTTTCCTTCCTCACCTCTGTCCGGAGAGAAATTCCAGCGGAAGGTATGGGTGACACATCCTCTTCTTTACAGGTGGCAGCCTGGCAACTCCTGCAGAAAGGCCAGCAGAACCCCACTCACACCAGGCCACCAACAAAGCTGGGGCCCCTATTTCCCTCCCACCAGCTCAGCCCCGAGACTGCTGACGGGGCAGAGAATATGGAGTCAGGCACAGCTTCAGGGGCTATTGCCGCCTGGAGCGCTGTTTATATTGACCTCAACCAGGCACACCTGGGGAGGGCCGGCCGGCAGGGTAAGGCTGCCCAGGTCAGCTAATCCACAACCCTCAGGGAATCACATTGTTGAAAATGGACCTCGCTAAGGCAGAATAGAAGCCAAGGAAAATAAGGACACAATGCCATTTGCAGCACCGTAGATGAGTCTAGAGGTAATCACGTGACTTGTAGTAAGTCAGAAAGTGAAAGACACATATCATATCATATCACTTAGAGGTGTTACCTAAAATAGATAGCAGGGCAGTTATTTCCACTGAGAAGTGCAATCACAGGTTCATTAAACAAGCTTATGGTTCACCAATGGAAAGGTGTGAGGATTGGTTTCATTACGATATCGGGGTTAACAGACATATACAAACAGAGGTGACATATATAATCACCAAAGACCTATGGAATACCAAGAGAAGACTACTCAACATTCTGTCATAACGTACATGGGTAAAGGATCCCAGGAAGAACAGACATCTGTATATGTGTAAAAGAACCACATCTTCGACACCTACAATAAGCCAAACATTGTAATCATACTTGCTGTAATAAAAAACAAAAAATTAAATTAAAAATACGAACAAGAAGTAGGGAGACAAACTTGAGGGGCTTTCTCCTGGCACATTCCATTCTAAATTCCAATCTAGAACACGACTTCCATTGAGGCTCTGTTGCCCTAGTAACCAGATTTGGTAAGGGAGAACTGCTGCCACCTTGTGGCCGTTTCACACAACAGCAGCTTTAATCCCAGCGCTAATGGTCAGTTGATATTCAAAATCATTGCAGGCCTGTAAATGACACCTGCCCTGAAAACAAATCCTGGGGTCACATATCGACCAAAAAATTCAAAGGACGTCCATATTTCAAAACGACCGTTTCAAAAGGCATATTTTATGCACATTAGTGTTCTGCTTCTTTGTCTTTCTTTCTTTTTTGGTTAAAAAGACGGGAATGGAAAAAGGCATCCCTCAGAATGGGCGAAAATAGTTGCAAACGAATCAATGGACAAAGGTTTAATCTCCAATATATATAAACAGCTCATGCACCTTAATGTTACAAAAACAAAAAACCCAATACAAAAATGGGCAGAAGATCTAAAGAGACGTTTCTTCAAAGAAGACACAGAGAGGGCCAAGACGCACATGAAAAGCTGCTCAAGAGCACTAATTATTAGAGAAATGCAAATCAAAAGTACAATGAGGTATCCCCTCACACCTGTTAGAATCGGCATCATCAGAAAATCTACAAACAACAAATTCTGGGGAGGGTGTGGACAAAAGGAACCCTCTTCCACTATTGGTGGGAATGTAAATTGATACAGTCACTATGGAGAACAGTATGGAGTTTCCTTAAAAACACTAGAAATAGAATTACCATCTGATCCAGCAATCCCACTTCTGGGCATATACCCAGAGAAAACCATAAATCAAAAAGGCACATTCACCACGATGTTCATTGCAGCACTATTTACAATAGCCAGGTAATGGAAGCAACCTAAATGCCCACAGACAGATGAATGGATAAAGATGGGGTACATATATAAAATGGAATATTACTCGGCCATAAAAAGGAATGAAACTGGGTCATTTGTAGAGACATCGATGGATCTAGAGACTGTCATACAGAATGAAGTAAGTCAGAAAGAGGAAAACAAATATTGTATATTAATGCATATATGTGGAACCTAAAAAAATGATACAGATGAACTGGTTTGCAGGGAAGAAATAGAGACGCAGAGGTAGAGAACAAACGTATGGACACCAAGTGTGGGAAGCCATGGGGTGGTGGTGGTGGGATGAGTTGGGAGATAGGGATTGACCTGTATACATGTATATGCATAAAATACATAAGTGATAATAACCTGCTGTATAAAAAAGTAAATAAAATTAAATTTAAAAATTAAAAAAAAATAAAACTTAAAACTAAAACAGAAAAAAGTTCTTCCCTTCACACAGATGTATTTATAGAAATGAATTATTTCCATGCTTATATCTATAAATACATAAAAGAGGAATAAAATCTAAGTTGAACCATAAACGAAAAAATACCTGAACCCACCAGTTATACAGAGGAAAACCCTATCAGGGCACTTGCTCCAGCGGTAAACAATTCTGAAATTGGTCAGAGGTGTGGAATCATCACCCATCCAGCCAGCAACCCACCCCCCACGCAAGGAGCGTCCTCATTGCAAAGCTGGGAGACCGTGCCGAGGCATCTCTGAATAAAGGTGAGCTGAGCCCCAGTCCAGCTGCTGCTGAACTGTTCCCACCCTTCCCAGGTAAAACACCTGAATATGTACAAGGGCTTGAAAGCCTAGAGGAAGGGCCGCGGAGCCACACCAGCGACAGCACGCAGGCCAACATGGTGACTGCAGGTCAGCCAAGGTTGTCCTGGCCCCGTGCACTCTTCCGGAAGCTTTCCATTATCCTGCCTGAGATACCCCTCCTGTCCCGGTCCCCACTGATTTTTCCTTCCTCACCTCTGTCCGGAGAGAAATTCCAGCGGAAGGTATGGGTGACACATCCTCTTCTTTACAGGTGGCAGCCTGGCAACTCCTGCAGAAAGGCCAGCAGAACCCCACTCACACCAGGCCACCAACAAAGCTGGGGCCCCTATTTCCCTCCCACCAGCTCAGCCCCGAGACTGCTGACGGGGCAGAGAATATGGAGTCAGGCACAGCTTCAGGGGCTATTGCCGCCTGGAGCGCTGTTTATATTGACCTCAACCAGGCACACCTGGGGAGGGCCGGCCGGCAGGGTAAGGCTGCCCAGGTCAGCTAATCCACAACCCTCAGGGAATCACATTGTTGAAAATGGACCTCGCTAAGGCAGAATAGAAGCCAAGGAAAATAAGGACACAATGCCATTTGCAGCACCGTAGATGAGTCTAGAGGTAATCACGTGACTTGTAGTAAGTCAGAAAGTGAAAGACACATATCATATCATATCACTTAGAGGTGTTACCTAAAATAGATAGCAGGGCAGTTATTTCCACTGAGAAGTGCAATCACAGGTTCATTAAACAAGCTTATGGTTCACCAATGGAAAGGTGTGAGAATTGGTTTCATTACGATATCGGGGTTAACAGACATATACAAACAGAGGTGACATATATAATCACCAAAGACCTATGGAATACCAAGAGAAGACTACTCAACATTCTGTCATAACGTACATGGGTAAAGGATCCCAGGAAGAACAGACATCTGTATATGTGTAAAAGAACCACATCTTCGACACCTACAATAAGCCAAACATTGTAATCATACTTGCTGTAATAAAAAATAAAAAATTAAATTAAAAATACGAACAAGAAGTAGGGAGACAAACTTGAGGGGCTTTCTCCTGGCACATTCCATTCTAAATTCCAATCTAGAACACGACTTCCATTGAGGCTCTGTTGCCCTAGTAACCAGATTTGGTAAGGGAGAACTGCTGCCACCTTGTGGCCGTTTCACACAACAGCAGCTTTAATCCCAGCGCTAATGGTCAGTTGATATTCAAAATCATTGCAGGCCTGTAAATGACACCTGCCCTGAAAACAAATCCTGGGGTCACATATCGACCAAAAAATTCAAAGGACGTCCATATTTCAAAACGACCGTTTCAAAAGGCATATTTTATGCACATTAGTGTTCTGCTTCTTTGTCTTTCTTTCTTTTTTGGTTAAAAAGACGGGAATGGAAAAAGGCATCCCTCAGAATGGGCGAAAATAGTTGCAAACGAATCAATGGACAAAGGTTTAATCTCCAATATATATAAACAGCTCATGCACCTTAATGTTAAAAAAACAAAAAACCCAATACAAAATGGGCAGAAGATCTAAAGAGACGTTTCTTCAAAGAAGACACAGAGAGGGCCAAGACGCAATTGAAATGCTGCTCAAGAGCACTAATTATTAGAGAAATGCAAATCAAAAGTACAATGAGGTATCCCCTCACACCTGTTAGAATCGGCATCATCAGAAAATCTACAAACAACAAATTCTGGGGAGGGTGTGGACAAAAGGAACCCTCTTCCACTATTGGTGGGAATGTAAATTGATACAGTCACTATGGAGAACAGTATGGAGTTTCCTTAAAAACACTAGAAGTAGAATTACCATCTGATCCAGCAATCCCACTTCTGGGCATATACACAGAGAAAACCATAAATCAAAAAGGCACATTCACCACGATGTTCATTGCAGCACTATTTACAATAGCCAGGTAATGGAAGCAACCTAAATGCCCACAGACAGATGAATGGATAAAGATGGGGTACATATATAAAATGGAATATTCCTCGGCCATAAAAAGGAATGAAACTGGGTCATTTGTAGAGACATCGATGGATCTAGAGACTGTCATACAGAATGAAGTAAGTCAGAAAGAGGAAAACAAATATTGTATATTAATGCATATATGTGGAACCTAAAAAAATGATACAGATGAACTGGTTTGCAGGGAAGAAATAGAGACGCAGAGGTAGAGAACAAACGTATGGACACCAAGTGTGGGAAGCCATGGGGTGGTGGTGGTGGGATGAATTGGGAGATTGGGATTGACCTGTATACATGTATATGCATAAAATACATAAGTGATAATAACCTGCTGTATAAAAAAGTAAATAAAATTAAATTTAAAAATTAAAAAAAATAAAACTTAAAACTAAAACAGAAAAAAGTTCTTCCCTTCACACAGATGTATTTATAGAAATGAATTATTTCCATGCTTATATCTATAAATACATAAAAGAGGAATAAAATCTAAGTTGAACCATAAACGAAAAAATACCTGAACCCACCAGTTATACAGAGGAAAACCCTATCAGGGCACTTGCTCCAGCGGTAAACAATTCTGAAATTGGTCAGAGGTGTGGAATCATCACCCATCCAGCCAGCAACCCACCCCCCACGCAAGGAGCGTCCTCATTGCAAAGCTGGGAGACCGTGCCGAGGCATCTCTGAATAAAGGTGAGCTGAGCCCCAGTCCAGCTGCTGCTGAACTGTTCCCACCCTTCCCAGGTAAAACACCTGAATATGTACAAGGGCTTGAAAGCCTAGAGGAAGGGCCGCGGAGCCACACCAGCGACAGCACGCAGGCCAACATGGTGACTGCAGGTCAGCCAAGGTTGTCCTGGCCCCGTGCGCTCTTCCGGAAGCTTTCCATTATCCTGCCTGAGATACCCCTCCTGTCCCGGTCCCCACTGATTTTTCCTTCCTCACCTCTGTCCGGAGAGAAATTCCAGCGGAAGGTATGGGTGACACATCCTCTTCTTTACAGGTGGCAGCCTGGCAACTCCTGCAGAAAGGCCAGCAGAACCCCACTCACACCAGGCCACCAACAAAGCTGGGGCCCCTATTTCCCTCCCACCAGCTCAGCCCCGAGACTGCTGACGGGGCAGAGAATATGGAGTCAGGCACAGCTTCAGGGGCTATTGCCGCCTGGAGCGCTGTTTATATTGACCTCAACCAGGCACACCTGGGGAGGGCCGGCCGGCAGGGTAAGGCTGCCCAGGTCAGCTAATCCACAACCCTCAGGGAATCACATTGTTGAAAATGGACCTCGCTAAGGCAGAATAGAAGCCAAGGAAAATAAGGACACAATGCCATTTGCAGCACCGTAGATGAGTCTAGAGGTAATCACGTGACTTGTAGTAAGTCAGAAAGTGAAAGACACATATCATATCATATCACTTAGAGGTGTTACCTAAAATAGATAGCAGGGCAGTTATTTCCACTGAGAAGTGCAATCACAGGTTCATTAAACAAGCTTATGGTTCACCAATGGAAAGGTGTGAGGATTGGTTTCATTACGATATCGGGGTTAACAGACCTATACAAACAGAGGTGACATATATAATCACCAAAGACCTATGGAATACCAAGAGAAGACTACTCAACATTCTGTCATAACGTACATGGGTAAAGGATCCCAGGAAGAACAGACATCTGTATATGTGTAAAAGAACCACATCTTCGACACCTACAATAAGCCAAACATTGTAATCATACTTGCTGTAATAAAAAATAAAAAATTAAATTAAAAATACGAACAAGAAGTAGGGAGACAAACTTGAGGGGCTTTCTCCTGGCACATTCCATTCTAAATTCCAATCTAGAACACGACTTCCATTGAGGCTCTGTTGCCCTAGTAACCAGATTTGGTAAGGGAGAACTGCTGCCACCTTGTGGCCGTTTCACACAACAGCAGCTTTAATCCCAGCGCTAATGGTCAGTTGATATTCAAAATCATTGCAGGCCTGTAAATGACACCTGCCCTGAAAACAAATCCTGGGGTCACATATCGACCAAAAAATTCAAAGGACGTCCATATTTCAAAACGACCGTTTCAAAAGGCATATTTTATGCACATTAGTGTTCTGCTTCTTTGTCTTTCTTTCTTTTTTGGTTAAAAAGACGGGAATGGAAAAAGGCATCCCTCAGAATGGGCGAAAATAGTTGCAAACGAATCAATGGACAAAGGTTTAATCTCCAATATATATAAACAGCTCATGCACCTTAATGTTAAAAAAACAAAAAACCCAATACAAAATGGGCAGAAGATCTAAAGAGACGTTTCTTCAAAGAAGACACAGAGAGGGCCAAGACGCAAATGAAATGCTGCTCAAGAGCACTAATTATTAGAGAAATGCAAATCAAAAGTACAATGAGGTATCCCCTCACACCTGTTAGAATCGGCATCATCAGAAAATCTACAAACAACAAATTCTGGGGAGGGTGTGGACAAAAGGAACCCTCTTCCACTATTGGTGGGAATGTAAATTGATACAGTCACTATGGAGAACAGTATGGAGTTTCCTTAAAAACACTAGAAGTAGAATTACCATCTGATCCAGCAATCCCACTTCTGGGCATATACACAGAGAAAACCATAAATCAAAAAGGCACATTCACCACGATGTTCATTGCAGCACTATTTACAATAGCCAGGTAATGGAAGCAACCTAAATGCCCACAGACAGATGAATGGATAAAGATGGGGTACATATATAAAATGGAATATTCCTCGGCCATAAAAAGGAATGAAACTGGGTCATTTGTAGAGACATCGATGGATCTAGAGACTGTCATACAGAATGAAGTAAGTCAGAAAGAGGAAAACAAATATTGTATATTAATGCATATATGTGGAACCTAAAAAAATGATACAGATGAACTGGTTTGCAGGGAAGAAATAGAGACGCAGAGGTAGAGAAGAAACGTATGGACACCAAGTGTGGGAAGCCATGGGGTGGTGGTGGTGGGATGAATTGGGAGATTGGGATTGACCTGTATACATGTATATGCATAAAATACATAAGTGATAATAACCTGCTGTATAAAAAAGTAAATAAAATTAAATTTAAAAATTAAAAAAAAATAAAACTTAAAACTAAAACAGAAAAAAGTTCTTCCCTTCACACAGATGTATTTATAGAAATGAATTATTTCCATGCTTATATCTATAAATACATAAAAGAGGAATAAAATCTAAGTTGAACCATAAACGAAAAAATACCTGAACCCACCAGTTATACAGAGGAAAACCCTATCAGGGCACTTGCTCCAGCGGTAAACAATTCTGAAATTGGTCAGAGGTGTGGAATCATCACCCATCCAGCCAGCAACCCACCCCCCACGCAAGGAGCGTCCTCATTGCAAAGCTGGGAGACCGTGCCGAGGCATCTCTGAATAAAGGTGAGCTGAGCCCCAGTCCAGCTGCTGCTGAACTGTTCCCACCCTTCCCAGGTAAAACACCTGAATATGTACAAGGGCTTGAAAGCCTAGAGGAAGGGCCGCGGAGCCACACCAGCGACAGCACGCAGGCCAACATGGTGACTGCAGGTCAGCCAAGGTTGTCCTGGCCCCGTGCGCTCTTCCGGAAGCTTTCCATTATCCTGCCTGAGATACCCCTCCTGTCCCGGTCCCCACTGATTTTTCCTTCCTCACCTCTGTCCGGAGAGAAATTCCAGCGGAAGGTATGGGTGACACATCCTCTTCTTTACAGGTGGCAGCCTGGCAACTCCTGCAGAAAGGCCAGCAGAACCCCACTCACACCAGGCCACCAACAAAGCTGGGGCCCCTATTTCCCTCCCACCAGCTCAGCCCCGAGACTGCTGACGGGGCAGAGAATATGGAGTCAGGCACAGCTTCAGGGGCTATTGCCGCCTGGAGCGCTGTTTATATTGACCTCAACCAGGCACACCTGGGGAGGGCCGGCCGGCAGGGTAAGGCTGCCCAGGTCAGCTAATCCACAACCCTCAGGGAATCACATTGTTGAAAATGGACCTCGCTAAGGCAGAATAGAAGCCAAGGAAAATAAGGACACAATGCCATTTGCAGCACCGTAGATGAGTCTAGAGGTAATCACGTGACTTGTAGTAAGTCAGAAAGTGAAAGACACATATCATATCATATCACTTAGAGGTGTTACCTAAAATAGATAGCAGGGCAGTTATTTCCACTGAGAAGTGCAATCACAGGTTCATTAAACAAGCTTATGGTTCACCAATGGAAAGGTGTGAGGATTGGTTTCATTACGATATCGGGGTTAACAGACATATACAAACAGAGGTGACATATATAATCACCAAAGACCTATGGAATACCAAGAGAAGACTACTCAACATTCTGTCATAACGTACATGGGTAAAGGATCCCAGGAAGAACAGACATCTGTATATGTGTAAAAGAACCACATCTTCGACACCTACAATAAGCCAAACATTGTAATCATACTTGCTGTAATAAAAAATAAAAAATTAAATTAAAAATACGAACAAGAAGTAGGGAGACAAACTTGAGGGGCTTTCTCCTGGCACATTCCATTCTAAATTCCAATCTAGAACACGACTTCCATTGAGGCTCTGTTGCCCTAGTAACCAGATTTGGTAAGGGAGAACTGCTGCCACCTTGTGGCCGTTTCACACAACAGCAGCTTTAATCCCAGCGCTAATGGTCAGTTGATATTCAAAATCATTGCAGGCCTGTAAATGACACCTGCCCTGAAAACAAATCCTGGGGTCACATATCGACCAAAAAATTCAAAGGACGTCCATATTTCAAAACGACCGTTTCAAAAGGCATATTTTATGCACATTAGTGTTCTGCTTCTTTGTCTTTCTTTCTTTTTTGGTTAAAAAGACGGGAATGGAAAAAGGCATCCCTCAGAATGGGCGAAAATAGTTGCAAACGAATCAATGGACAAAGGTTTAATCTCCAATATATATAAACAGCTCATGCACCTTAATGTTAAAAAAACAAAAAACCCAATACAAAAATGGGCAGAAGATCTAAAGAGACGTTTCTTCAAAGAAGACACAGAGAGGGCCAAGACGCACATGAAAAGCTGCTCAAGAGCACTAATTATTAGAGAAATGCAAATCAAAAGTACAATGAGGTATCCCCTCACACCTGTTAGAATCGGCATCATCAGAAAATCTACAAACAACAAATTCTGGGGAGGGTGTGGACAAAAGGAACCCTCTTCCACTATTGGTGGGAATGTAAATTGATACAGTCACTATGGAGAACAGTATGGAGTTTCCTTAAAAACACTAGAAGTAGAATTACCATCTGATCCAGCAATCCCACTTCTGGGCATATACACAGAGAAAACCATAAATCAAAAAGGCACATTCACCACGATGTTCATTGCAGCACTATTTACAATAGCCAGGTAATGGAAGCAACCTAAATGCCCACAGACAGATGAATGGATAAAGATGGGGTACATATATAAAATGGAATATTCCTCGGCCATAAAAAGGAATGAAACTGGGTCATTTGTAGAGACATCGATGGATCTAGAGACTGTCATACAGAATGAAGTAAGTCAGAAAGAGGAAAACAAATATTGTATATTAATGCATATATGTGGAACCTAAAAAAATGATACAGATGAACTGGTTTGCAGGGAAGAAATAGAGACGCAGAGGTAGAGAACAAACATATGGACACCAAGTGTGGGAAGCCATGGGGTGGTGGTGGTGGGATGAGTTGGGAGATTGGGATTGACCTGTATACATGTATATGCATAAAATACATAAGTGATAATAACCTGCTGTATAAAAAAGTAAATAAAATTAAATTTAAAAATTAAAAAAAAATAAAACTTAAAACTAAAACAGAAAAAAGTTCTTCCCTTCACACAGATGTATTTATAGAAATGAATTATTTCCATGCTTATATCTATAAATACATAAAAGAGGAATAAAATCTAAGTTGAACCATAAACGAAAAAATACCTGAACCCACCAGTTATACAGAGGAAAACCCTATCAGGGCACTTGCTCCAGCGGTAAACAATTCTGAAATTGGTCAGAGGTGTGGAATCATCACCCATCCAGCCAGCAACCCACCCCCCACGCAAGGAGCGTCCTCATTGCAAAGCTGGGAGACCGTGCCGAGGCATCTCTGAATAAAGGTGAGCTGAGCCCCAGTCCAGCTGCTGCTGAACTGTTCCCACCCTTCCCAGGTAAAACACCTGAATATGTACAAGGGCTTGAAAGCCTAGAGGAAGGGCCGCGGAGCCACACCAGCGACAGCACGCAGGCCAACATGGTGACTGCAGGTCAGCCAAGGTTGTCCTGGCCCCGTGCGCTCTTCCGGAAGCTTTCCATTATCCTGCCTGAGATACCCCTCCTGTCCCGGTCCCCACTGATTTTTCCTTCCTCACCTCTGTCCGGAGAGAAATTCCAGCGGAAGGTATGGGTGACACATCCTCTTCTTTACAGGTGGCAGCCTGGCAACTCCTGCAGAAAGGCCAGCAGAACCCCACTCACACCAGGCCACCAACAAAGCTGGGGCCCCTATTTCCCTCCCACCAGCTCAGCCCCGAGACTGCTGACGGGGCAGAGAATATGGAGTCAGGCACAGCTTCAGGGGCTATTGCCGCCTGGAGCGCTGTTTATATTGACCTCAACCAGGCACACCTGGGGAGGGCCGGCCGGCAGGGTAAGGCTGCCCAGGTCAGCTAATCCACAACCCTCAGGGAATCACATTGTTGAAAATGGACCTCGCTAAGGCAGAATAGAAGCCAAGGAAAATAAGGACACAATGCCATTTGCAGCACCGTAGATGAGTCTAGAGGTAATCACGTGACTTGTAGTAAGTCAGAAAGTGAAAGACACATATCATATCATATCACTTAGAGGTGTTACCTAAAATAGATAGCAGGGCAGTTATTTCCACTGAGAAGTGCAATCACAGGTTCATTAAACAAGCTTATGGTTCACCAATGGAAAGGTGTGAGGATTGGTTTCATTACGATATCGGGGTTAACAGACATATACAAACAGAGGTGACATATATAATCACCAAAGACCTATGGAATACCAAGAGAAGACTACTCAACATTCTGTCATAACGTACATGGGTAAAGGATCCCAGGAAGAACAGACATCTGTATATGTGTAAAAGAACCACATCTTCGACACCTACAATAAGCCAAACATTGTAATCATACTTGCTGTAATAAAAAATAAAAAATTAAATTAAAAATACGAACAAGAAGTAGGGAGACAAACTTGAGGGGCTTTCTCCTGGCACATTCCATTCTAAATTCCAATCTAGAACACGACTTCCATTGAGGCTCTGTTGCCCTAGTAACCAGATTTGGTAAGGGAGAACTGCTGCCACCTTGTGGCCGTTTCACACAACAGCAGCTTTAATCCCAGCGCTAATGGTCAGTTGATATTCAAAATCATTGCAGGCCTGTAAATGACACCTGCCCTGAAAACAAATCCTGGGGTCACATATCGACCAAAAAATTCAAAGGACGTCCATATTTCAAAACGACCGTTTCAAAAGGCATATTTTATGCACATTAGTGTTCTGCTTCTTTGTCTTTCTTTCTTTTTTGGTTAAAAAGACGGGAATGGAAAAAGGCATCCCTCAGAATGGGCGAAAATAGTTGCAAACGAATCAATGGACAAAGGTTTAATCTCCAATATATATAAACAGCTCATGCACCTTAATGTTAAAAAAACAAAAAACCCAATACAAAATGGGCAGAAGATCTAAAGAGACGTTTCTTCAAAGAAGACACAGAGAGGGCCAAGACGCAATTGAAATGCTGCTCAAGAGCACTAATTATTAGAGAAATGCAAATCAAAAGTACAATGAGGTATCCCCTCACACCTGTTAGAATCGGCATCATCAGAAAATCTACAAACAACAAATTCTGGGGAGGGTGTGGACAAAAGGAACCCTCTTCCACTATTGGTGGGAATGTAAATTGATACAGTCACTATGGAGAACAGTATGGAGTTTCCTTAAAAACACTAGAAGTAGAATTACCATCTGATCCAGCAATCCCACTTCTGGGCATATACACAGAGAAAACCATAAATCAAAAAGGCACATTCACCACGATGTTCATTGCAGCACTATTTACAATAGCCAGGTAATGGAAGCAACCTAAATGCCCACAGACAGATGAATGGATAAAGATGGGGTACATATATAAAATGGAATATTCCTCGGCCATAAAAAGGAATGAAACTGGGTCATTTGTAGAGACATCGATGGATCTAGAGACTGTCATACAGAATGAAGTAAGTCAGAAAGAGGAAAACAAATATTGTATATTAATGCATATATGTGGAACCTAAAAAAATGATACAGATGAACTGGTTTGCAGGGAAGAAATAGAGACGCAGAGGTAGAGAAGAAACGTATGGACACCAAGTGTGGGAAGCCATGGGGTGGTGGTGGTGGGATGAATTGGGAGATTGGGATTGACCTGTATACATGTATATGCATAAAATACATAAGTGATAATAACCTGCTGTATAAAAAAGTAAATAAAATTAAATTTAAAAATTAAAAAAAATAAAACTTAAAACTAAAACAGAAAAAAGTTCTTCCCTTCACACAGATGTATTTATAGAAATGAATTATTTCCATGCTTATATCTATAAATACATAAAAGAGGAATAAAATCTAAGTTGAACCATAAACGAAAAAATACCTGAACCCACCAGTTATACAGAGGAAAACCCTATCAGGGCACTTGCTCCAGCGGTAAACAATTCTGAAATTGGTCAGAGGTGTGGAATCATCACCCATCCAGCCAGCAACCCACCCCCCACGCAAGGAGCGTCCTCATTGCAAAGCTGGGAGACCGTGCCGAGGCATCTCTGAATAAAGGTGAGCTGAGCCCCAGTCCAGCTGCTGCTGAACTGTTCCCACCCTTCCCAGGTAAAACACCTGAATATGTACAAGGGCTTGAAAGCCTAGAGGAAGGGCCGCGGAGCCACACCAGCGACAGCACGCAGGCCAACATGGTGACTGCAGGTCAGCCAAGGTTGTCCTGGCCCCGTGCGCTCTTCCGGAAGCTTTCCATTATCCTGCCTGAGATACCCCTCCTGTCCCGGTCCCCACTGATTTTTCCTTCCTCACCTCTGTCCGGAGAGAAATTCCAGCGGAAGGTATGGGTGACACATCCTCTTCTTTACAGGTGGCAGCCTGGCAACTCCTGCAGAAAGGCCAGCAGAACCCCACTCACACCAGGCCACCAACAAAGCTGGGGCCCCTATTTCCCTCCCACCAGCTCAGCCCCGAGACTGCTGACGGGGCAGAGAATATGGAGTCAGGCACAGCTTCAGGGGCTATTGCCGCCTGGAGCGCTGTTTATATTGACCTCAACCAGGCACACCTGGGGAGGGCCGGCCGGCAGGGTAAGGCTGCCCAGGTCAGCTAATCCACAACCCTCAGGGAATCACATTGTTGAAAATGGACCTCGCTAAGGCAGAATAGAAGCCAAGGAAAATAAGGACACAATGCCATTTGCAGCACCGTAGATGAGTCTAGAGGTAATCACGTGACTTGTAGTAAGTCAGAAAGTGAAAGACACATATCATATCATATCACTTAGAGGTGTTACCTAAAATAGATAGCAGGGCAGTTATTTCCACTGAGAAGTGCAATCACAGGTTCATTAAACAAGCTTATGGTTCACCAATGGAAAGGTGTGAGGATTGGTTTCATTACGATATCGGGGTTAACAGACATATACAAACAGAGGTGACATATATAATCACCAAAGACCTATGGAATACCAAGAGAAGACTACTCAACATTCTGTCATAACGTACATGGGTAAAGGATCCCAGGAAGAACAGACATCTGTATATGTGTAAAAGAACCACATCTTCGACACCTACAATAAGCCAAACATTGTAATCATACTTGCTGTAATAAAAAATAAAAAATTAAATTAAAAATACGAACAAGAAGTAGGGAGACAAACTTGAGGGGCTTTCTCCTGGCACATTCCATTCTAAATTCCAATCTAGAACACGACTTCCATTGAGGCTCTGTTGCCCTAGTAACCAGATTTGGTAAGGGAGAACTGCTGCCACCTTGTGGCCGTTTCACACAACAGCAGCTTTAATCCCAGCGCTAATGGTCAGTTGATATTCAAAATCATTGCAGGCCTGTAAATGACACCTGCCCTGAAAACAAATCCTGGGGTCACATATCGACCAAAAAATTCAAAGGACGTCCATATTTCAAAACGACCGTTTCAAAAGGCATATTTTATGCACATTAGTGTTCTGCTTCTTTGTCTTTCTTTCTTTTTTGGTTAAAAAGACGGGAATGGAAAAAGGCATCCCTCAGAATGGGCGAAAATAGTTGCAAACGAATCAATGGACAAAGGTTTAATCTCCAATATATATAAACAGCTCATGCACCTTAATGTTACAAAAACAAAAAACCCAATACAAAAATGGGCAGAAGATCTAAAGAGACGTTTCTTCAAAGAAGACACAGAGAGGGCCAAGACGCACATGAAAAGCTGCTCAAGAGCACTAATTATTAGAGAAATGCAAATCAAAAGTACAATGAGGTATCCCCTCACACCTGTTAGAATCGGCATCATCAGAAAATCTACAAACAACAAATTCTGGGGAGGGTGTGGACAAAAGGAACCCTCTTCCACTATTGGTGGGAATGTAAATTGATACAGTCACTATGGAGAACAGTATGGAGTTTCCTTAAAAACACTAGAAATAGAATTACCATCTGATCCAGCAATCCCACTTCTGGGCATATACCCAGAGAAAACCATAAATCAAAAAGGCACATTCACCACGATGTTCATTGCAGCACTATTTACAATAGCCAGGTAATGGAAGCAACCTAAATGCCCACAGACAGATGAATGGATAAAGATGGGGTACATATATAAAATGGAATATTCCTCGGCCATAAAAAGGAATGAAACTGGGTCATTTGTAGAGACATCGATGGATCTAGAGACTGTCATACAGAATGAAGTAAGTCAGAAAGAGGAAAACAAATATTGTATATTAATGCATATATGTGGAACCTAAAAAAATGATACAGATGAACTGGTTTGCAGGGAAGAAATAGAGACGCAGAGGTAGAGAACAAACGTATGGACACCAAGTGTGGGAAGCCATGGGGTGGTGGTGGTGGGATGAGTTGGGAGATTGGGATTGACCTGTATACATGTATATGCATAAAATACATAAGTGATAATAACCTGCTGTATAAAAAAGTAAATAAAATTAAATTTAAAAATTAAAAAAAAATAATACTTAAAACTAAAACAGAAAAAAGTTCTTCCCTTCACACAGATGTATTTATAGAAATGAATTATTTCCATGCTTATATCTATAAATACATAAAAGAGGAATAAAATCTAAGTTGAACCATAAACGAAAAAATACCTGAACCCACCAGTTATACAGAGGAAAACCCTATCAGGGCACTTGCTCCAGCGGTAAACAATTCTGAAATTGGTCAGAGGTGTGGAATCATCACCCATCCAGCCAGCAACCCACCCCCCACGCAAGGAGCGTCCTCATTGCAAAGCTGGGAGACCGTGCCGAGGCATCTCTGAATAAAGGTGAGCTGAGCCCCAGTCCAGCTGCTGCTGAACTGTTCCCACCCTTCCCAGGTAAAACACCTGAATATGTACAAGGGCTTGAAAGCCTAGAGGAAGGGCCGCGGAGCCACACCAGCGACAGCACGCAGGCCAACATGGTGACTGCAGGTCAGCCAAGGTTGTCCTGGCCCCGTGCGCTCTTCCGGAAGCTTTCCATTATCCTGCCTGAGATACCCCTCCTGTCCCGGTCCCCACTGATTTTTCCTTCCTCACCTCTGTCCGGAGAGAAATTCCAGCGGAAGGTATGGGTGACACATCCTCTTCTTTACAGGTGGCAGCCTGGCAACTCCTGCAGAAAGGCCAGCAGAACCCCACTCACACCAGGCCACCAACAAAGCTGGGGCCCCTATTTCCCTCCCACCAGCTCAGCCCCGAGACTGCTGACGGGGCAGAGAATATGGAGTCAGGCACAGCTTCAGGGGCTATTGCCGCCTGGAGCGCTGTTTATATTGACCTCAACCAGGCACACCTGGGGAGGGCCGGCCGGCAGGGTAAGGCTGCCCAGGTCAGCTAATCCACAACCCTCAGGGAATCACATTGTTGAAAATGGACCTCGCTAAGGCAGAATAGAAGCCAAGGAAAATAAGGACACAATGCCATTTGCAGCACCGTAGATGAGTCTAGAGGTAATCACGTGACTTGTAGTAAGTCAGAAAGTGAAAGACACATATCATATCATATCACTTAGAGGTGTTACCTAAAATAGATAGCAGGGCAGTTATTTCCACTGAGAAGTGCAATCACAGGTTCATTAAACAAGCTTATGGTTCACCAATGGAAAGGTGTGAGGATTGGTTTCATTACGATATCGGGGTTAACAGACATATACAAACAGAGGTGACATATATAATCACCAAAGACCTATGGAATACCAAGAGAAGACTACTCAACATTCTGTCATAACGTACATGGGTAAAGGATCCCAGGAAGAACAGACATCTGTATATGTGTAAAAGAACCACATCTTCGACACCTACAATAAGCCAAACATTGTAATCATACTTGCTGTAATAAAAAATAAAAAATTAAATTAAAAATACGAACAAGAAGTAGGGAGACAAACTTGAGGGGCTTTCTCCTGGCACATTCCATTCTAAATTCCAATCTAGAACACGACTTCCATTGAGGCTCTGTTGCCCTAGTAACCAGATTTGGTAAGGGAGAACTGCTGCCACCTTGTGGCCGTTTCACACAACAGCAGCTTTAATCCCAGCGCTAATGGTCAGTTGATATTCAAAATCATTGCAGGCCTGTAAATGACACCTGCCCTGAAAACAAATCCTGGGGTCACATATCGACCAAAAAATTCAAAGGACGTCCATATTTCAAAACGACCGTTTCAAAAGGCATATTTTATGCACATTAGTGTTCTGCTTCTTTGTCTTTCTTTCTTTTTTGGTTAAAAAGACGGGAATGGAAAAAGGCATCCCTCAGAATGGGCGAAAATAGTTGCAAACGAATCAATGGACAAAGGTTTAATCTCCAATATATATAAACAGCTCATGCACCTTAATGTTAAAAAAACAAAAAACCCAATACAAAATGGGCAGAAGATCTAAAGAGACGTTTCTTCAAAGAAGACACAGAGAGGGCCAAGACGCAATTGAAATGCTGCTCAAGAGCACTAATTATTAGAGAAATGCAAATCAAAAGTACAATGAGGTATCCCCTCACACCTGTTAGAATCGGCATCATCAGAAAATCTACAAACAACAAATTCTGGGGAGGGTGTGGACAAAAGGAACCCTCTTCCACTATTGGTGGGAATGTAAATTGATACAGTCACTATGGAGAACAGTATGGAGTTTCCTTAAAAACACTAGAAATAGAATTACCATCTGATCCAGCAATCCCACTTCTGGGCATATACCCAGAGAAAACCATAAATCAAAAAGGCACATTCACCACGATGTTCATTGCAGCACTATTTACAATAGCCAGGTAATGGAAGCAACCTAAATGCCCACAGACAGATGAATGGATAAAGATGGGGTACATATATAAAATGGAATATTACTCGGCCATAAAAAGGAATGAAACTGGGTCATTTGTAGAGACATCGATGGATCTAGAGACTGTCATACAGAATGAAGTAAGTCAGAAAGAGGAAAACAAATATTGTATATTAATGCATATATGTGGAACCTAAAAAAATGATACAGATGAACTGGTTTGCAGGGAAGAAATAGAGACGCAGAGGTAGAGAACAAACGTATGGACACCAAGTGTGGGAAGCCATGGGGTGGTGGTGGTGGGATGAGTTGGGAGATTGGGATTGACCTGTATACATGCATATGCATAAAATACATAAGTGATAATAACCTGCTGTATAAAAAAGTAAATAAAATTAAATTTAAAAATTAAAAAAAATAAAACTTAAAACTAAAACAGAAAAAAGTTCTTCCCTTCACACAGATGTATTTATAGAAATGAATTATTTCCATGCTTATATCTATAAATACATAAAAGAGGAATAAAATCTAAGTTGAACCATAAACGAAAAAATACCTGAACCCACCAGTTATACAGAGGAAAACCCTATCAGGGCACTTGCTCCAGCGGTAAACAATTCTGAAATTGGTCAGAGGTGTGGAATCATCACCCATCCAGCCAGCAACCCACCCCCCACGCAAGGAGCGTCCTCATTGCAAAGCTGGGAGACCGTGCCGAGGCATCTCTGAATAAAGGTGAGCTGAGCCCCAGTCCAGCTGCTGCTGAACTGTTCCCACCCTTCCCAGGTAAAACACCTGAATATGTACAAGGGCTTGAAAGCCTAGAGGAAGGGCCGCGGAGCCACACCAGCGACAGCACGCAGGCCAACATGGTGACTGCAGGTCAGCCAAGGTTGTCCTGGCCCCGTGCGCTCTTCCGGAAGCTTTCCATTATCCTGCCTGAGATACCCCTCCTGTCCCGGTCCCCACTGATTTTTCCTTCCTCACCTCTGTCCGGAGAGAAATTCCAGCGGAAGGTATGGGTGACACATCCTCTTCTTTACAGGTGGCAGCCTGGCAACTCCTGCAGAAAGGCCAGCAGAACCCCACTCACACCAGGCCACCAACAAAGCTGTGGCCCCTATTTCCCTCCCACCAGCTCAGCCCCGAGACTGCTGACGGGGCAGAGAATATGGAGTCAGGCACAGCTTCAGGGGCTATTGCCGCCTGGAGCGCTGTTTATATTGACCTCAACCAGGCACACCTGGGGAGGGCCGGCCGGCAGGGTAAGGCTGCCCAGGTCAGCTAATCCACAACCCTCAGGGAATCACATTGTTGAAAATGGACCTCGCTAAGGCAGAATAGAAGCCAAGGAAAATAAGGACACAATGCCATTTGCAGCACCGTAGATGAGTCTAGAGGTAATCACGTGACTTGTAGTAAGTCAGAAAGTGAAAGACACATATCATATCATATCACTTAGAGGTGTTACCTAAAATAGATAGCAGGGCAGTTATTTCCACTGAGAAGTGCAATCACAGGTTCATTAAACAAGCTTATGGTTCACCAATGGAAAGGTGTGAGGATTGGTTTCATTACGATATCGGGGTTAACAGACATATACAAACAGAGGTGACATATATAATCACCAAAGACCTATGGAATACCAAGAGAAGACTACTCAACATTCTGTCATAACGTACATGGGTAAAGGATCCCAGGAAGAACAGACATCTGTATATGTGTAAAAGAACCACATCTTCGACACCTACAATAAGCCAAACATTGTAATCATACTTGCTGTAATAAAAAATAAAAAATTAAATTAAAGATACGAACAAGAAGTAGGGAGACAAACTTGAGGGGCTTTCTCCTGGCACATTCCATTCTAAATTCCAATCTAGAACACGACTTCCATTGAGGCTCTGTTGCCCTAGTAACCAGATTTGGTAAGGGAGAACTGCTGCCACCTTGTGGCCGTTTCACACAACAGCAGCTTTAATCCCAGCGCTAATGGTCAGTTGATATTCAAAATCATTGCAGGCCTGTAAATGACACCTGCCCTGAATACAAATCCTGGGGTCACATATCGACCAAAAAATTCAAAGGACGTCCATATTTCAAAACGACCGTTTCAAAAGGCATATTTTATGCACATTAGTGTTCTGCTTCTTTGTCTTTCTTTCTTTTTTGGTTAAAAAGACGGGAATGGAAAAAGGCATCCCTCAGAATGGGCGAAAATAGTTGCAAAGGAATCAATGGACAAAGGTTTAATCTCCAATATATATAAACAGCTCATGCACCTTAATGTTAAAAAAACAAAAAACCCAATACAAAAATGGGCAGAAGATCTAAAGAGACGTTTCTTCAAAGAAGACACAGAGAGGGCCAAGACGCACATGAAAAGCTGCTCAAGAGCACTAATTATTAGAGAAATGCAAATCAAAAGTACAATGAGGTATCCCCTCACACCTGTTAGAATCGGCATCATCAGAAAATCTACAAACAACAAATTCTGGGGAGGGTGTGGACAAAAGGAACCCTCTTCCACTATTGGTGGGAATGTAAATTGATACAGTCACTATGGAGAACAGTATGGAGTTTCCTTAAAAACACTAGAAATAGAATTACCATCTGATCCAGCAATCCCACTTCTGGGCATATACCCAGAGAAAACCATAAATCAAAAAGGCACATTCACCACGATGTTCATTGCAGCACTATTTACAATAGCCAGGTAATGGAAGCAACCTAAATGCCCACAGACAGATGAATGGATAAAGATGGGGTACATATTTAAAATGGAATATTACTCGGCCATAAAAAGGAATGAAACTGGGTCATTTGTAGAGACATCGATGGATCTAGAGACTGTCATACAGAATGAAGTAAGTCAGAAAGAGGAAAACAAATATTGTATATTAATGCATATATGTGGAACCTAAAAAAATGATACAGATGAACTGGTTTGCAGGGAAGAAATAGAGACGCAGAGGTAGAGAACAAACGTATGGACACCAAGTGTGGGAAGCCATGGGGTGGTGGTGGTGGGATGAGTTGGGAGATTGGGATTGACCTGTATACATGTATATGCATAAAATACATAAGTGATAATAACCTGCTGTATAAAAAAGTAAATAAAATTAAATTTAAAAATTAAAAAAAATAAAACTTAAAACTAAAACAGAAAAAAGTTCTTCCCTTCACACAGATGTATTTATAGAAATGAATTATTTCCATGCTTATATCTATAAATACATAAAAGAGGAATAAAATCTAAGTTGAACCATAAACGAAAAAATACCTGAACCCACCAGTTATACAGAGGAAAACCCTATCAGGGCACTTGCTCCAGCGGTAAACAATTCTGAAATTGGTCAGAGGTGTGGAATCATCACCCATCCAGCCAGCAACCCACCCCCCACGCAAGGAGCGTCCTCATTGCAAAGCTGGGAGACCGTGCCGAGGCATCTCTGAATAAAGGTGAGCTGAGCCCCAGTCCAGCTGCTGCTGAACTGTTCCCACCCTTCCCAGGTAAAACACCTGAATATGTACAAGGGCTTGAAAGCCTAGAGGAAGGGCCGCGGAGCCACACCAGCGACAGCACGCAGGCCAACATGGTGACTGCAGGTCAGCCAAGGTTGT
This sequence comes from Mesoplodon bidens, assembly GCF_964165515.1. NCBI lineage: Eukaryota > Metazoa > Chordata > Mammalia > Artiodactyla > Ziphiidae > Mesoplodon > Mesoplodon bidens. Next base: position 82,866 of record NW_027672099.1, read on the forward strand.
CCTGGCCCCGTGCGCTCTTCCGGAAGCTTTCCATTATCCTGCCTGAGATACCCCTCCTGTCCCGGTCCCCACTGATTTTTCCTTCCTCACCTCTGTCCGGAGAGAAATTCCAGCGGAAGGTATGGGTGACACATCCTCTTCTTTACAGGTGGCAGCCTGGCAACTCCTGCAGAAAGGCCAGCAGAACCCCACTCACACCAGGCCACCAACAAAGCTGGGGCCCCTATTTCCCTCCCACCAGCTCAGCCCCGAGACTGCTGACGGGGCAGAGAATATGGAGTCAGGCACAGCTTCAGGGGCTATTGCCGCCTGGAGCGCTGTTTATATTGACCTCAACCAGGCACACCTGGGGAGGGCCGGCCGGCAGGGTAAGGCTGCCCAGGTCAGCTAATCCACAACCCTCAGGGAATCACATTGTTGAAAATGGACCTCGCTAAGGCAGAATAGAAGCCAAGGAAAATAAGGACACAATGCCATTTGCAGCACCGTAGATGAGTCTAGAGGTAATCACGTGACTTGTAGTAAGTCAGAAAGTGAAAGACACATATCATATCATATCACTTAGAGGTGTTACCTAAAATAGATAGCAGGGCAGTTATTTCCACTGAGAAGTGCAATCACAGGTTCATTAAACAAGCTTATGGTTCACCAATGGAAAGGTGTGAGGATTGGTTTCATTACGATATCGGGGTTAACAGACATATACAAACAGAGGTGACATATATAATCACCAAAGACCTATGGAATACCAAGAGAAGACTACTCAACATTCTGTCATAACGTACATGGGTAAAGGATCCCAGGAAGAACAGACATCTGTATATGTGTAAAAGAACCACATCTTCGACACCTACAATAAGCCAAACATTGTAATCATACTTGCTGTAATAAAAAATAAAAAATTAAATTAAAGATACGAACAAGAAGTAGGGAGACAAACTTGAGGGGCTTTCTCCTGGCACATTCCATTCTAAATTCCAATCTAGAACACGACTTCCATTGAGGCTCTGTTGCCCTAGTAACCAGATTTGGTAAGGGAGAACTGCTGCCACCTTGTGGCCGTTTCACACAACAGCAGCTTTAATCCCAGCGCTAATGGTCAGTTGATATTCAAAATCATTGCAGGCCTGTAAATGACACCTGCCCTGAATACAAATCCTGGGGTCACATATCGACCAAAAAATTCAAAGGACGTCCATATTTCAAAACGACCGTTTCAAAAGGCATATTTTATGCACATTAGTGTTCTGCTTCTTTGTCTTTCTTTCTTTTTTGGTTAAAAAGACGGGAATGGAAAAAGGCATCCCTCAGAATGGGCGAAAATAGTTGCAAAGGAATCAATGGACAAAGGTTTAATCTCCAATATATATAAACAGCTCATGCACCTTAATGTTAAAAAAACAAAAAACCCAATACAAAAATGGGCAGAAGATCTAAAGAGACGTTTCTTCAAAGAAGACACAGAGAGGGCCAAGACGCACATGAAAAGCTGCTCAAGAGCACTAATTATTAGAGAAATGCAAATCAAAAGTACAATGAGGTATCCCCTCACACCTGTTAGAATCGGCATCATCAGAAAATCTACAAACAACAAATTCTGGGGAGGGTGTGGACAAAAGGAACCCTCTTCCACTATTGGTGGGAATGTAAATTGATACAGTCACTATGGAGAACAGTATGGAGTTTCCTTAAAAACACTAGAAATAGAATTACCATCTGATCCAGCAATCCCACTTCTGGGCATATACCCAGAGAAAACCATAAATCAAAAAGGCACATTCACCACGATGTTCATTGCAGCACTATTTACAATAGCCAGGTAATGGAAGCAACCTAAATGCCCACAGACAGATGAATGGATAAAGATGGGGTACATATTTAAAATGGAATATTACTCGGCCATAAAAAGGAATGAAACTGGGTCATTTGTAGAGACATCGATGGATCTAGAGACTGTCATACAGAATGAAGTAAGTCAGAAAGAGGAAAACAAATATTGTATATTAATGCATATATGTGGAACCTAAAAAAATGATACAGATGAACTGGTTTGCAGGGAAGAAATAGAGACGCAGAGGTAGAGAAGAAACGTATGGACACCAAGTGTGGGAAGCCATGGGGTGGTGGTGGTGGGATGAGTTGGGAGATTGGGATTGACCTGTATACATGTATATGCATAAAATACATAAGTGATAATAACCTGCTGTATAAAAAAGTAAATAAAATTAAATTTAAAAATTAAAAAAAATAAAACTTAAAACTAAAACAGAAAAAAGTTCTTCCCTTCACACAGATGTATTTATAGAAATGAATTATTTCCATGCTTATATCTATAAATACATAAAAGAGGAATAAAATCTAAGTTGAACCATAAACGAAAAAATACCTGAACCCACCAGTTATACAGAGGAAAACCCTATCAGGGCACTTGCTCCAGCGGTAAACAATTCTGAAATTGGTCAGAGGTGTGGAATCATCACCCATCCAGCCAGCAACCCACCCCCCACGCAAGGAGCGTCCTCATTGCAAAGCTGGGAGACCGTGCCGAGGCATCTCTGAATAAAGGTGAGCTGAGCCCCAGTCCAGCTGCTGCTGAACTGTTCCCACCCTTCCCAGGTAAAACACCTGAATATGTACAAGGGCTTGAAAGCCTAGAGGAAGGGCCGCGGAGCCACACCAGCGACAGCACGCAGGCCAACATGGTGACTGCAGGTCAGCCAAGGTTGTCCTGGCCCCGTGCGCTCTTCCGGAAGCTTTCCATTATCCTGCCTGAGATACCCCTCCTGTCCCGGTCCCCACTGATTTTTCCTTCCTCACCTCTGTCCGGAGAGAAATTCCAGCGGAAGGTATGGGTGACACATCCTCTTCTTTACAGGTGGCAGCCTGGCAACTCCTGCAGAAAGGCCAGCAGAACCCCACTCACACCAGGCCACCAACAAAGCTGGGGCCCCTATTTCCCTCCCACCAGCTCAGCCCCGAGACTGCTGACGGGGCAGAGAATATGGAGTCAGGCACAGCTTCAGGGGCTATTGCCGCCTGGAGCGCTGTTTATATTGACCTCAACCAGGCACACCTGGGGAGGGCCGGCCGGCAGGGTAAGGCTGCCCAGGTCAGCTAATCCACAACCCTCAGGGAATCACATTGTTGAAAATGGACCTCGCTAAGGCAGAATAGAAGCCAAGGAAAATAAGGACACAATGCCATTTGCAGCACCGTAGATGAGTCTAGAGGTAATCACGTGACTTGTAGTAAGTCAGAAAGTGAAAGACACATATCATATCATATCACTTAGAGGTGTTACCTAAAATAGATAGCAGGGCAGTTATTTCCACTGAGAAGTGCAATCACAGGTTCATTAAACAAGCTTATGGTTCACCAATGGAAAGGTGTGAGGATTGGTTTCATTACGATATCGGGGTTAACAGACATATACAAACAGAGGTGACATATATAATCACCAAAGACCTATGGAATACCAAGAGAAGACTACTCAACATTCTGTCATAACGTACATGGGTAAAGGATCCCAGGAAGAACAGACATCTGTATATGTGTAAAAGAACCACATCTTCGACACCTACAATAAGCTAAACATTGTAATCATACTTGCTGTAATAAAAAATAAAAAATTAAATTAAAAATACGAACAAGAAGTAGGGAGACAAACTTGAGGGGCTTTCTCCTGGCACATTCCATTCTAAATTTCAATCTAGAACACGACTTCCATTGAGGCTCTGTTGCCCTAGTAACCAGATTTGGTAAGGGAGAACTGCTGCCACCTTGTGGCCGTTTCACACAACAGCAGCTTTAATCCCAGCGCTAATGGTCAGTTGATATTCAAAATCTTTGCAGGCCTGTAAATGACACCTGCCCTGAAAACAAATCCTGGGGTCACATATCGACCAAAAAATTCAAAGGACGTCCATATTTCAAAATGACCGTTTCAAAAGGCATATTTTATGCACATTAGTGTTCTGCTTCTTTGTCTTTCTTTCTTTTTTGGTTAAAAAGACGGGAATGGAAAAAGGCATCCCTCAGAATGGGCGAAAATAGTTGCAAACGAATCAATGGACAAAGGTTTAATCTCCAATATATATAAACAGCTCATGCACCTTAATGTTAAAAAAACAAACAACCCAATACAAAAATGGGCCGAAGATCTAAAGAGACGTTTCTTCAAAGAAGACACAGAGAGGGCCAAGACGCACATGAAAAGCTGCTCAAGAGCACTAATTATTAGAGAAATGCAAATCAAAAGTACAATGAGGTATCCCCTCACACCTGTTAGAATCGGCCTCATCAGAAAATCTACAAACAACAAATTCTGGGGAGGGTGTGGACAAAAGGAACCCTCTTCCACTATTGGTGGGAATGTAAATTGATACAGTCACTATGGAGAACAGTATGGAGTTTCCTTAAAAACACTAGAAATAGAATTACCATCTGATCCAGCAATCCCACTTCTGGGCATATACCCAGAGAAAACCATAAATCAAAAAGGCACATTCACCACGATGTTCATTGCAGCACTATTTACAATAGCCAGGTAATGGAAGCAACCTAAATGCCCACAGACAGATGAATGGATAAAGATGGGGTACATATATAAAATGGAATATTACTCGGCCATAAAAAGGAATGAAACTGGGTCATTTGTAGAGACATCGATGGATCTAGAGACTGTCATACAGAATGAAGTAAGTCAGAAAGAGGAAAACAAATATTGTATATTAATGCATATATGTGGAACCTAAAAAAATGATACAGATGAACTGGTTTGCAGGGAAGAAATAGAGACGCAGAGGTAGAGAAGAAACGTATGGACACCAAGTGTGGGAAGCCATGGGGTGGTGGTGGTGGGATGAGTTGGGAGATTGGGATTGACCTGTATACATGTATATGCATAAAATACATAAGTGATAATAACCTGCTGTATAAAAAAGTAAATAAAATTAAATTTAAAAATTAAAAAAAATAAAACTTAAAACTAAAACAGAAAAAAGTTCTTCCCTTCACACAGATGTATTTATAGAAATGAATTATTTCCATGCTTATATCTATAAATACATAAAAGAGGAATAAAATCTAAGTTGAACCATAAACGAAAAAATACCTGAACCCACCAGTTATACAGAGGAAAACCCTATCAGGGCACTTGCTCCAGCGGTAAACAATTCTGAAATTGGTCAGAGGTGTGGAATCATCACCCATCCAGCCAGCAACCCACCCCCCACGCAAGGAGCGTCCTCATTGCAAAGCTGGGAGACCGTGCCGAGGCATCTCTGAATAAAGGTGAGCTGAGCCCCAGTCCAGCTGCTGCTGAACTGTTCCCACCCTTCCCAGGTAAAACACCTGAATATGTACAAGGGCTTGAAAGCCTAGAGGAAGGGCCGCGGAGCCACACCAGCGACAGCACGCAGGCCAACATGGTGACTGCAGGTCAGCCAAGGTTGTCCTGGCCCCGTGCGCTCTTCCGGAAGCTTTCCATTATCCTGCCTGAGATACCCCTCCTGTCCCGGTCCCCACTGATTTTTCCTTCCTCACCTCTGTCCGGAGAGAAATTCCAGCGGAAGGTATGGGTGACACATCCTCTTCTTTACAGGTGGCAGCCTGGCAACTCCTGCAGAAAGGCCAGCAGAACCCCACTCACACCAGGCCACCAACAAAGCTGGGGCCCCTATTTCCCTCCCACCAGCTCAGCCCCGAGACTGCTGACGGGGCAGAGAATATGGAGTCAGGCACAGCTTCAGGGGCTATTGCCGCCTGGAGCGCTGTTTATATTGACCTCAACCAGGCACACCTGGGGAGGGCCGGCCGGCAGGGTAAGGCTGCCCAGGTCAGCTAATCCACAACCCTCAGGGAATCACATTGTTGAAAATGGACCTCGCTAAGGCAGAATAGAAGCCAAGGAAAATAAGGACACAATGCCATTTGCAGCACCGTAGATGAGTCTAGAGGTAATCACGTGACTTGTAGTAAGTCAGAAAGTGAAAGACACATATCATATCATATCACTTAGAGGTGTTACCTAAAATAGATAGCAGGGCAGTTATTTCCACTGAGAAGTGCAATCACAGGTTCATTAAACAAGCTTATGGTTCACCAATGGAAAGGTGTGAGGATTGGTTTCATTACGATATCGGGGTTAACAGACATATACAAACAGAGGTGACATATATAATCAACAAAGACCTATGGAATACCAAGAGAAGACTACTCAACATTCTGTCATAACGTACATGGGTAAAGGATCCCAGGAAGAACAGACATCTGTATATGTGTAAAAGAACCACATCTTCGACACCTACAATAAGCCAAACATTGTAATCATACTTGCTGTAATAAAAAATAAAAAATTAAATTAAAAATACGAACAAGAAGTAGGGAGACAAACTTGAGGGGCTTTCTCCTGGCACATTCCATTCTAAATTCCAATCTAGAACACGACTTCCATTGAGGCTCTGTTGCCCTAGTAACCAGATTTGGTAAGGGAGAACTGCTGCCACCTTGTGGCCGTTTCACACAACAGCAGCTTTAATCCCAGCGCTAATGGTCAGTTGATATTCAAAATCTTTGCAGGCCTGCAAATGACACCTGCCCTGAAAACAAATCCTGGGGTCACATATCGACCAAAAAATTCAAAGGACGTCCATATTTCAAAACGACCGTTTCAAAAGGCATATTTTATGCACATTAGTGTTCTGCTTCTTTGTCTTTCTTTCTTTTTTGGTTAAAAAGACGGGAATGGAAAAAGGCATCCCTCAGAATGGGCGAAAATAGTTGCAAACGAATCAATGGACAAAGGTTTAATCTCCAATATATATAAACAGCTCATGTACCTTAATGTTAAAAAAACAAAAAACCCAATACAAAAATGGGCAGAAGATCTAAAGAGACGTTTCTTCAAAGAAGACACAGAGAGGGCCAAGACGCACATGAAAAGCTGCTCAAGAGCACTAATTATTAGAGAAATGCAAATCAAAAGTACAATGAGGTATCCCCTCACACCTGTTAGAATCGGCATCATCAGAAAATCTACAAACAACAAATTCTGGGGAGGGTGTGGACAAAAGGAACCCTCTTCCACTATTGGTGGGAATGTAAATTGATACAGTCACTATGGAGAACAGTATGGAGTTTCCTTAAAAACACTAGAAATAGAATTACCATCTGATCCAGCAATCCCACTTCTGGGCATATACCCAGAGAAAACCATAAATCAAAAAGGCACATTCACCACGATGTTCATTGCAGCACTATTTACAATAGCCAGGTAATGGAAGCAACCTAAATGCCCACAGACAGATGAATGGATAAAGATGGGGTACATATATAAAATGGAATATTCCTCGGCCATAAAAAGGAATGAAACTGGGTCATTTGTAGAGACATCGATGGATCTAGAGACTGTCATACAGAATGAAGTAAGTCAGAAAGAGGAAAACAAATATTGTATATTAATGCATATATGTGGAACCTAAAAAAATGATACAGATGAACTGGTTTGCAGGGAAGAAATAGAGACGCAGAGGTAGAGAACAAACGTATGGACACCAAGTGTGGGAAGCCATGGGGTGGTGGTGGTGGGATGAGTTGGGAGATTGGGATTGACCTGTATACATGTATATGCATAAAATACATAAGTGATAATAACCTGCTGTATAAAAAAGTAAATAAAATTAAATTTAAAAATTAAAAAAAATAAAACTTAAAACTGAAACAGAAATAAGTTCTTCCCTTCACACAGATGTATTTATAGAAATGAATTATTTCCATGCTTATATCTATAAATACATAAAAGAGGAATAAAATCTAAGTTGAACCATAAACGAAAAAATACCTGAACCCACCAGTTATACAGAGGAAAACCCTATCAGGGCACTTGCTCCAGCGGTAAACAATTCTGAAATTGGTCAGAGGTGTGGAATCATCACCCATCCAGCCAGCAACCCACCCCCCACGCAAGGAGCGTCCTCATTGCAAAGCTGGGAGACCGTGCCAAGGCATCTCTGAATAAAGGTGAGCTGAGCCCCAGTCCAGCTGCTGCTGAACTGTTCCCACCCTTCCCAGGTAAAACACCTGAATATGTACAAGGGCTTGAAAGCCTAGAGGAAGGGCCGCGGAGCCACACCAGCGACAGCACGCAGGCCAACATGGTGACTGCAGGTCAGCCAAGGTTGTCCGGGCCCCGTGCGCTCTTCCGGAAGCTTTCCATTATCCTGCCTGAGATACCCCTCCTGTCCCGGTCCCCACTGATTTTTCCTTCCTCACCTCTGTCCGGAGTGAAATTCCAGCGGAAGGTATGGGTGACACATCCTCTTCTTTACAGGTGGCAGCCTGGCAACTCCTGCAGAAAGGCCAGCAGAACCCCACTCACACCAGGCCACCAACAAAGCTGTGGCCCCTATTTCCCTCCCACCAGCTCAGCCCCGAGACTGCTGACAGGGCAGAGAATATGGAGTCAGGCACAGCTTCAGGGGCTATTGCCGCCTGGAGCGCTGTTTATATTGACCTCAACCAGGCACACCTGGGGAGGGCCGGCCGGCAGGGTAAGGCTGCCCAGGTCAGCTAATCCACAACCCTCAGGGAATCACATTGTTGAAAATGGACCTCGCTAAGGCACAATAGAAGCCAAGGAAAATAAGGACACAATGCCATTTGCAGCACCGTAGATGAGTCTAGAGGTACATATCATATCATATCACTTAGAGGTGTTACCTAAAATAGATAGCAGGGCAGTTATTTCCACTGAGAAGTGCAATCACAGGTTCATTAAACAAGCTTATGGTTCACCAATGGAAAGGTGTGAGGATTGGTTTCATTACGATATCGGGGTTAACAGACATATACAAACAGAGGTGACATATATAATCACCAAAGACCTATGGAATACCAAGAGAAGACTACACAACATTCTGTCATAACGTACATGGGTAAAGGATCCCAGGAAGAACAGACATCTGTATATGTGTAAAAGAACCACATCTTCGACACCTACAATAAGCCAAACATTGTAATCATACTTGTTGTAATGAAAAATAAAAAATTAAATTAAAAATACGAACAAGAAGTAGGGAGACAAACTTGAGGGGCTTTCTCCTGGCACATTCCATTCTAAATTCCAATCTAGAACACGACTTCCATTGAGGCTCTGTTGCCCTAGTAACCAGATTTGGTAAGGGATAACTGCTGCCACCTTGTGGCCGTTTCACACAACAGCAGCTTTAATCCTAGCGCTAATGGTCAGTTGATATTCAAAATCATTGCAGGCCTGTAAATGACACCTGCCCTGAAAACAAATCCTGGGGTCACATATCGACCAAAAATTTCAAAGGACGTCCATATTTCAAAACGACCGTTTCAAAAGGCATATTTTATGCACATTAGTGTTCTGCTTCTTTGTCTTTCTTTCTTTTTTGGTTAAAAAGACGGGAATGGAAAAAGGCATCCCTCAGAATGGGCGAAAATAGTTGCAAAGGAATCAATGGACAAAGGTTTAATCTCCAATATATATAAACAGCTCATGCACCTTAATGTTAAAAAAACAAAAAACCCAATACAAAAATGGGCAGAAGATCTAAAGAGACGTTTCTTCAAAGAAGACACAGAGAGGGCCAAGAGGACATGAAAAGCTGCTCAAGAGCACTAATTATTAGAGAAATGCAAATCAAAAGTACAATGAGGTATCCCCTCACACCTGTTAGAATCGGCATCATCAGAAAATCTACAAACAACAAATTCTGGGGAGGGTGTGGACAAAAGGAACCCTCTTCCACTATTGGTGGGAATGTAAATTGATACAGTCACTATGGAGAACAGTATGGAGTTTCCTTAAAAACACTAGAAATAGAATTACCATCTGATCCAGCAATCCCACTTCTGGGCATATACCCAGAGAAAACCATAAATCAAAAAGGCACATTCACCACGATGTTCATTGCAGCACTATTTACAATAGCCAGGTAATGGAAGCAACCTAAATGCCCACAGACAGATGAATGGATAAAGATGGGGTACATATATAAAATGGAATATTACTCGGCCATAAAAAGGAATGAAACTGGGTCATTTGTAGAGACATCGATGGATCTAGAGACTGTCATACAGAATGAAGTAAGTCAGAAAGAAGAAAACAAATATTGTATATTAATGCATATATGTGGAACCTAAAAAAATGATACAGATGAACTGGTTTGCAGGGAAGAAATAGAGACGCAGAGGTAGAGAAGAAACGTATGGACACCAAGTGTGGGAAGCCATGGGGTGGTGGTGGTGGGATGAGTTGGGAGATTGGGATTGACCTGTATACATGTATATGCATAAAATACATAAGTGATAATAACCTGCTGTATAAAAAAGTAAATAAAATTAAATTTAAAAATTAAAAAAAATAAAACTTAAAACTAAAACAGAAAAAAGTTCTTCCCTTCACACAGATGTATTTATAGAAATGAATTATTTCCATGCTTATATCTATAAATACATAAAAGAGGAATAAAATCTAAGTTGAACCATAAACGAAAAAATACCTGAACCCACCAGTTATACAGAGGAAAACCCTATCAGGGCACTTGCTCCAGCGGTAAACAATTCTGAAATTGGTCAGAGGTGTGGAATCATCACCCATCCAGCCAGCAACCCACCCCCCACGCAAGGAGCGTCCTCATTGCAAAGCTGGGAGACCGTGCCGAGGCATCTCTGAATAAAGGTGAGCTGAGCCCCAGTCCAGCTGCTGCTGAACTGTTCCCACCCTTCCCAGGTAAAACACCTGAATATGTACAAGGGCTTGAAAGCCTAGAGGAAGGGCCGTGGAGCCACACCAGCGACAGCACGCAGGCCAACATGGTGACTGCAGGTCAGCCAAGGTTGTCCTGGCCCCGTGCGCTCTTCCGGAAGCTTTCCATTATCCTGCCTGAGATACCCCTCCTGTCCCGGTCCCCACTGATTTTTCCTTCCTCACCTCTGTCCGGAGAGAAATTCCAGCGGAAGGTATGGGTGACACATCCTCTTCTTTACAGGTGGCAGCCTGGCAACTCCTGCAGAAAGGCCAGCAGAACCCCACTCACACCAGGCCACCAACAAAGCTGGGGCCCCTATTTCCCTCCCACCAGCTCAGCCCCGAGACTGCTGACGGGGCAGAGAATATGGAGTCAGGCACAGCTTCAGGGGCTATTGCCGCCTGGAGCGCTGTTTATATTGACCTCAACCAGGCACACCTGGGGAGGGCCGGCCGGCAGGGTAAGGCTGCCCAGGTCAGCTAATCCACAACCCTCAGGGAATCACATTGTTGAAAATGGACCTCGCTAAGGCAGAATAGAAGCCAAGGAAAATAAGGACACAATGCCATTTGCAGCACCGTAGATGAGTCTAGAGGTAATCACGTGACTTGTAGTAAGTCAGAAAGTGAAAGACACATATCATATCATATCACTTAGAGGTGTTACCTAAAATAGATAGCAGGGCAGTTATTTCCACTGAGAAGTGCAATCACAGGTTCATTAAACAAGCTTATGGTTCACCAATGGAAAGGTGTGAGGATTGGTTTCATTACGATATCGGGGTTAACAGACATATACAAACAGAGGTGACATATATAATCACCAAAGACATATGGAATACCAAGAGAAGACTACTCAACATTCTGTCATAACGTACATGGGTAAAGGATCCCAGGAAGAACAGACATCTGTATATGTGTAAAAGAACCACATCTTCGACACCTACAATAAGCCAAACATTGTAATCATACTTGCTGTAATAAAAAATAAAAAATTAAATTAAAAATACGAACAAGAAGTAGGGAGAAAAACTTGAGGGGCTTTTTCCTGGCACATTCCATTCTAAATTCCAATCTAGAACACGACTTCCATTGAGGCTCTGTTGCCCTAGTAACCAGATTTGGTAAGGGATAACTGCTGCCACCTTGTGGCCGTTTCACACAACAGCAGCTTTAATCCCAGCGCTAATGGTCAGTTGATATTCAAAATCTTTGCAGGCCTGTAAATGACACCTGCCCTGAAAACAAATCCTGGGGTCACATATCGACCAAAAAATTCAAAGGACGTCCATATTTCAAAACGACCGTTTCAAAAGGCATATTTTATGCACATTAGTGTTCTACTTCTTTGTCTTTCTTTCTTTTTTGGTTAAAAAGACGGGAATGGAAAAAGGCATCCCTCAGAATGGGCGAAAATAGTTGCAAACGAATCAATGGACAAAGGTTTAATCTCCAATATATATAAACAGCTCATGCACCTTAATGTTAAAAAAACAAAAAACCCAATACAAAAATGGGCAGAAGATCTAAAGAGACGTTTCTTCAAAGAAGACACAGAGAGGGCCAAGACGCACATGAAAAGCTGCTCAAGAGCACTAATTATTAGAGAAATGCAAATCAAAAGTACAATGAGGTATCCCCTCACACCTGTTAGAATCGGCATCATCAGAAAATCTACAAACAACAAATTCTGGGGAGGGTGTGGACAAAAGGAACCCTCTTCCACTATTGGTGGGAATGTAAATTGATACAGTCACTATGGAGAACAGTATGGAGTTTCCTTAAAAACACTAGAAATAGAATTACCATCTGATCCAGCAATCCCACTTCTGGGCATATACCCAGAGAAAACCATAAATCAAAAAGGCACATTCACCACGATGTTCATTGCAGCACTATTTACAATAGCCAGGTAATGGAAGCAACCTAAATGCCCACAGACAGATGAATGGATAAAGATGGGGTACATATATAAAATGGAATATTCCTCGGCCATAAAAAGGAATGAAACTGGGTCATTTGTAGAGACATCGATGGATCTAGAGACTGTCATACAGAATGAAGTAAGTCAGAAAGAAGAAAACAAATATTGTATATTAATGCATATATGTGGAACCTAAAAAAATGATACAGATGAACTGGTTTGCAGGGAAGAAATAGAGACGCAGAGGTAGAGAAGAAACGTATGGACACCAAGTGTGGGAAGCCATGGGGTGGTGGTGGTGGGATGAGTTGGGAGATTGGGATTGACCTGTATACATGTATATGCATAAAATACATAAGTGATAATAACCTGCTGTATAAAAAAGTAAATAAAATTAAATTTAAAAATTAAAAAAAATAAAACTTAAAACTAAAACAGAAAAAAGTTCTTCCCTTCACACAGATGTATTTATAGAAATGAATTATTTCCATGCTTATATCTATAAATACATAAAAGAGGAATAAAATCTAAGTTGAACCATAAACGAAAAAATACCTGAACCCACCAGTTATACAGAGGAAAACCCTATCAGGGCACTTGCTCCAGCGGTAAACAATTCTGAAATTGGTCAGAGGTGTGGAATCATCACCCATCCAGCCAGCAACCCACCCCCCACGCAAGGAGCGTCCTCATTGCAAAGCTGGGAGACCGTGCCGAGGCATCTCTGAATAAAGGTGAGCTGAGCCCCAGTCCAGCTGCTGCTGAACTGTTCCCACCCTTCCCAGGTAAAACACCTGAATATGTACAAGGGCTTGAAAGCCTAGAGGAAGGGCCGCGGAGCCACACCAGCGACAGCACGCAGGCCAACATGGTGACTGCAGGTCAGCCAAGGTTGTCCTGGCCCCGTGCGCTCTTCCGGAAGCTTTCCATTATCCTGCCTGAGATACCCCTCCTGTCCCGGTCCCCACTGATTTTTCCTTCCTCACCTCTGTCCGGAGAGAAATTCCAGCGGAAGGTATGGGTGACACATCCTCTTCTTTACAGGTGGCAGCCTGGCAACTCCTGCAGAAAGGCCAGCAGAACCCCACTCACACCAGGCCACCAACAAAGCTGTGGCCCCTATTTCCCTCCCACCAGCTCAGCCCCGAGACTGCTGACGGGGCAGAGAATATGGAGTCAGGCACAGCTTCAGGGGCTATTGCCGCCTGGAGCGCTGTTTATATTGACCTCAACCAGGCACACCTGGGGAGGGCCGGCCGGCAGGGTAAGGCTGCCCAGGTCAGCTAATCCACAACCCTCAGGGAATCACATTGTTGAAAATGGACCTCGCTAAGGCAGAATAGAAGCCAAGGAAAATAAGGACACAATGCCATTTGCAGCACCGTAGATGAGTCTAGAGGTAATCACGTGACTTGTAGTAAGTCAGAAAGTGAAAGACACATATCATATCATATCACTTAGAGGTGTTACCTAAAATAGATAGCAGGGCAGTTATTTCCACTGAGAAGTGCAATCACAGGTTCATTAAACAAGCTTATGGTTCACCAATGGAAAGGTGTGAGGATTGGTTTCATTACGATATCGGGGTTAACAGACATATACAAACAGAGGTGACATATATAATCACCAAAGACCTATGGAATACGAAGAGAAGACTACTCAACATTCTGTCATAACGTACATGGGTAAAGGATCCCAGGAAGAACAGACATCTGTATATGTGTAAAAGAACCACATCTTCGACACCTACAATAAGCCAAACATTGTAATCATACTTGCTGTAATAAAAAATAAAAAATTAAATTAAAAATACGAAAAGAAGTAGGGAGAAAAACTTGAGGGGCTTTTTCCTGGCACATTCCATTCTAAATTCCAATCTAGAACACGACTTCCATTGAGGCTCTGTTGCCCTAGTAACCAGATTTGGTAAGGGATAACTGCTGCCACCTTGTGGCCGTTTCACACAACAGCAGCTTTAATCCCAGCGCTAATGGTCAGTTGATATTCAAAATCTTTGCAGGCCTGTAAATGACACCTGCCCTGAAAACAAATCCTGGGGTCACATATCGACCAAAAAATTCAAAGGACGTCCATATTTCAAAACGACCGTTTCAAAAGGCATATTTTATGCACATTAGTGTTCTGCTTCTTTGTCTTTCTTTCTTTTTTGGTTAAAAAGACGGGAATGGAAAAAGGCATCCCTCAGAATGGGCGAAAATAGTTGCAAACGAATCAATGGACAAAGGTTTAATCTCCAATATATATAAACAGCTCATGCACCTTAATGTTAAAAAAACAAAAAACCCAATACAAAAATGGGCAGAAGATCTAAAGAGACGTTTCTTCAAAGAAGACACAGAGAGGGCCAAGACGCACATGAAAAGCTGCTCAAGAGCACTAATTATTAGAGAAATGCAAATCAAAACTACAATGAGGTATCCCCTCACACCTGTTAGAATCGGCATCATCAGAAAATCTACAAACAACAAATTCTGGGGAGGGTGTGGACAAAAGGAACCCTCTTCCACTATTGGTGGGAATGTAAATTGATACAGTCACTATGGAGAACAGTATGGAGTTTCCTTAAAAACACTAGAAATAGAATTACCATCTGATCCAGCAATCCCACTTCTGGGCATATACCCAGAGAAAACCATAAATCAAAAAGGCACATTCACCACGATGTTCATTGCAGCACTATTTACAATAGCCAGGTAATGGAAGCAACCTAAATGCCCACAGACAGATGAATGGATAAAGATGGGGTACATATATAAAATGGAATATTCCTCGGCCATAAAAAGGAATGAAACTGGGTCATTTGTAGAGACATCGATGGATCTAGAGACTGTCATACAGAATGAAGTAAGTCAGAAAGAAGAAAACAAATATTGTATATTAATGCATATATGTGGAACCTAAAAAAATGATACAGATGAACTGGTTTGCAGGGAAGAAATAGAGACGCAGAGGTAGAGAAGAAACGTATGGACACCAAGTGTGGGAAGCCATGGGGTGGTGGTGGTGGGATGAGTTGGGAGATTGGGATTGACCTGTATACATGTATATGCATAAAATACATAAGTGATAATAACCTGCTGTATAAAAAAGTAAATAAAATTAAATTTAAAAATTAAAAAAAATAAAACTTAAAACTAAAACAGAAAAAAGTTCTTCCCTTCACACAGATGTATTTATAGAAATGAATTATTTCCATGCTTATATCTATAAATACATAAAAGAGGAATAAAATCTAAGTTGAACCATAAACGAAAAAATACCTGAACCCACCAGTTATACAGAGGAAAACCCTATCAGGGCACTTGCTCCAGCGGTAAACAATTCTGAAATTGGTCAGAGGTGTGGAATCATCACCCATCCAGCCAGCAACCCACCCCCCACGCAAGGAGCGTCCTCATTGCAAAGCTGGGAGACCGTGCCGAGGCATCTCTGAATAAAGGTGAGCTGAGCCCCAGTCCAGCTGCTGCTGAACTGTTCCCACCCTTCCCAGGTAAAACACCTGAATATGTACAAGGGCTTGAAAGCCTAGAGGAAGGGCCGCGGAGCCACACCAGCGACAGCACGCAGGCCAACATGGTGACTGCAGGTCAGCCAAGGTTGTCCTGGCCCCGTGCGCTCTTCCGGAAGCTTTCCATTATCCTGCCTGAGATACCCCTCCTGTCCCGGTCCCCACTGATTTTTCCTTCCTCACCTCTGTCCGGAGAGAAATTCCAGCAGAAGGTATGGGTGACACATCCTCTTCTTTACAGGTGGCAGCCTGGCAACTCCTGCAGAAAGGCCAGCAGAACCCCACTCACACCAGGCCACCAACAAAGCTGTGGCCCCTATTTCCCTCCCACCAGCTCAGCCCCGAGACTGCTGACGGGGCAGAGAATATGGAGTCAGGCACAGCTTCAGGGGCTATTGCCGCCTGGAGCGCTGTTTATATTGACCTCAACCAGGCACACCTGGGGAGGGCCGGCCGGCAGGGTAAGGCTGCCCAGGTCAGCTAATCCACAACCCTCAGGGAATCACATTGTTGAAAATGGACCTCGCTAAGGCAGAATAGAAGCCAAGGAAAATAAGGACACAATGCCATTTGCAGCACCGTAGATGAGTCTAGAGGTAATCACGTGACTTGTAGTAAGTCAGAAAGTGAAAGACACATATCATATCATATCACTTAGAGGTGTTACCTAAAATAGATAGCAGGGCAGTTATTTCCACTGAGAAGTGCTATCACAGGTTCATTAAACAAGCTTATGGTTCACCAATGGAAAGGTGTGAGGATTGGTTTCATTACGATATCGGGGTTAACAGACATATACAAACAGAGGTGACATATATAATCACCAAAGACCTATGGAATACCAAGAGAAGACTACTCAACATTCTGTCATAACGTACATGGGTAAAGGATCCCAGGAAGAACAGACATCTGTATATGTGTAAAAGAACCACATCTTCGACACCTACAATAAGCCAAACATTGTAATCATACTTGCTGTAATAAAAAATAAAAAATTAAATTAAAAATACGAACAAGAAGTAGGGAGACAAACTTGAGGGGCTTTCTCCTGGCACATTCCATTCTAAATTCCAATCTAGAACACGACTTCCATTGAGGCTCTGTTGCCCTAGTAACCAGATTTGGTAAGGGATAACTGCTGCCACCTTGTGGCCGTTTCACACAACAGCAGCTTTAATCCCAGCGCTAATGGTCAGTTGATACTCAAAATCTTTGCAGGCCTGTAAATGACACCTGCCCTGAAAACAAATCCTGGGGTCACATATCGACCAAAAAATTCAAAGGACGTCCATATTTCAAAACGACCGTTTCAAAAGGCATATTTTATGCACATTAGTGTTCTGCTTCTTTGTCTTTCTTTCTTTTTTGGTTAAAAAGACGGGAATGGAAAAAGGCATCCCTCAGAATGGGCGAAAATAGTTGCAAACGAATCAATGGACAAAGGTTTAATCTCCAATATATATAAACAGCTCATGCACCTTAATGTTAAAAAAACAAAAAACCCAATACAAAAATGGGCAGAAGATCTAAAGAGACGTTTCTTCAAAGAAGACACAGAGAGGGCCAAGACGCACATGAAAAGCTGCTCAAGAGCACTAATTATTAGAGAAATGCAAATCAAAATTACAATGAGGTATCCCCTCACACCTGTTAGAATCGGCATCATCAGAAAATCTACAAACAACAAATTCTGGGGAGGGTGTGGACAAAAGGAACCCTCTTCCACTATTGGTGGGAATGTAAATTGATACAGTCACTATGGAGAACAGTATGGAGTTTCCTTAAAAACACTAGAAATAGAATTACCATCTGATCCAGCAATCCCACTTCTGGGCATATACCCAGAGAAAACCATAAATCAAAAAGGCACATTCACCACGATGTTCATTGCAGCACTATTTACAATAGCCAGGTAATGGAAGCAACCTAAATGCCCACAGACAGATGAATGGATAAAGATGGGGTACATATATAAAATGGAATATTACTCGGCCATAAAAAGGAATGAAACTGGGTCATTTGTAGAGACATCGATGGATCTAGAGACTGTCATACAGAATGAAGTAAGTCAGAAAGAGGAAAACAAATATTGTATATTAATGCATATATGTGGAACCTAAAAAAATGATACAGATGAACTGGTTTGCAGGGAAGAAATAGAGACGCAGAGGTAGAGAAGAAACGTATGGACACCAAGTGTGGGAAGCCATGGGGTGGTGGTGGTGGGATGAGTTGGGAGATTGGGATTGACCTGTATACATGTATATGCATAAAATACATAAGTGATAATAACCTGCTGTATAAAAAAGTAAATAAAATTAAATTTAAAAATTAAAAAAAATAAAACTTAAAACTAAAACAGAAAAAAGTTCTTCCCTTCACACAGATGTATTTATAGAAATGAATTATTTCCATGCTTATATCTATAAATACATAAAAGAGGAATAAAATCTAAGTTGAACCATAAACGAAAAAATACCTGAACCCACCAGTTATACAGAGGAAAACCCTATCAGGGCACTTGCTCCAGCGGTAAACAATTCTGAAATTGGTCAGAGGTGTGGAATCATCACCCATCCAGCCAGCAACCCACCCCCCACGCAAGGAGCGTCCTCATTGCAAAGCTGGGAGACCGTGCCGAGGCATCTCTGAATAAAGGTGAGCTGAGCCCCAGTCCAGCTGCTGCTGAACTGTTCCCACCCTTCCCAGGTAAAACACCTGAATATGTACAAGGGCTTGAAAGCCTAGAGGAAGGGCCGCGGAGCCACACCAGCGACAGCACGCAGGCCAACATGGTGACTGCAGGTCAGCCAAGGTTGTCCTGGCCCCGTGCGCTCTTCCGGAAGCTTTCCATTATCCTGCCTGAGATACCCCTCCTGTCCCGGTCCCCACTGATTTTTCCTTCCTCACCTCTGTCCGGAGAGAAATTCCAGCGGAAGGTATGGGTGACACATCCTCTTCTTTACAGGTGGCAGCCTGGCAACTCCTGCAGAAAGGCCAGCAGAACCCCACTCACACCAGGCCACCAACAAAGCTGTGGCCCCTATTTCCCTCCCACCAGCTCAGCCCCGAGACTGCTGACGGGGCAGAGAATATGGAGTCAGGCACAGCTTCAGGGGCTATTGCCGCCTGGAGCGCTGTTTATATTGACCTCAACCAGGCACACCTGGGGAGGGCCGGCCGGCAGGGTAAGGCTGCCCAGGTCAGCTAATCCACAACCCTCAGGGAATCACATTGTTGAAAATGGACCTCGCTAAGGCAGAATAGAAGCCAAGGAAAATAAGGACACAATGCCATTTGCAGCACCGTAGATGAGTCTAGAGGTAATCACGTGACTTGTAGTAAGTCAGAAAGTGAAAGACACATATCATATCATATCACTTAGAGGTGTTACCTAAAATAGATAGCAGGGCAGTTATTTCCACTGAGAAGTGCAATCACAGGTTCATTAAACAAGCTTATGGTTCACCAATGGAAAGGTGTGAGGATTGGTTTCATTACGATATCGGGGTTAACAGACATATACAAACAGAGGTGACATATATAATCACCAAAGACCTATGGAATACCAAGAGAAGACTACTCAACATTCTGTCATAACGTACATGGGTAAAGGATCCCAGGAAGAACAGACATCTGTATATGTGTAAAAGAACCACATCTTCGACACCTACAATAAGCCAAACATTGTAATCATACTTGCTGTAATAAAAAATAAAAAATTAAATTAAAAATACGAACAAGAAGTAGGGAGACAAACTTGAGGGGCTTTCTCCTGGCACATTCCATTCTAAATTCCAATCTAGAACACGACTTCCATTGAGGCTCTGTTGCCCTAGTAACCAGATTTGGTAAGGGATAACTGCTGCCACCTTGTGGCCGTTTCACACAACAGCAGCTTTAATCCCAGCGCTAATGGTCAGTTGATACTCAAAATCTTTGCAGGCCTGTAAATGACACCTGCCCTGAAAACAAATCCTGGGGTCACATATCGACCAAAAAATTCAAAGGACGTCCATATTTCAAAACGACCGTTTCAAAAGGCATATTTTATGCACATTAGTGTTCTGCTTCTTTGTCTTTCTTTCTTTTTTGGTTAAAAAGACGGGAATGGAAAAAGGCATCCCTCAGAATGGGCGAAAATAGTTGCAAACGAATCAATGGACAAAGGTTTAATCTCCAATATATATAAACAGCTCATGCACCTTAATGTTAAAAAAACAAAAAACCCAATACAAAAATGGGCAGAAGATCTAAAGAGACGTTTCTTCAAAGAAGACACAGAGAGGGCCAAGACGCACATGAAAAGCTGCTCAAGAGCACTAATTATTAGAGAAATGCAAATCAAAATTACAATGAGGTATCCCCTCACACCTGTTAGAATCGGCATCATCAGAAAATCTACAAACAACAAATTCTGGGGAGGGTGTGGACAAAAGGAACCCTCTTCCACTATTGGTGGGAATGTAAATTGATACAGTCACTATGGAGAACAGTATGGAGTTTCCTTAAAAACACTAGAAATAGAATTACCATCTGATCCAGCAATCCCACTTCTGGGCATATACCCAGAGAAAACCATAAATCAAAAAGGCACATTCACCACGATGTTCATTGCAGCACTATTTACAATAGCCAGGTAATGGAAGCAACCTAAATGCCCACAGACAGATGAATGGATAAAGATGGGGTACATATATAAAATGGAATATTACTCGGCCATAAAAAGGAATGAAACTGGGTCATTTGTAGAGACATCGATGGATCTAGAGACTGTCATACAGAATGAAGTAAGTCAGAAAGAGGAAAACAAATATTGTATATTAATGCATATATGTGGAACCTAAAAAAATGATACAGATGAACTGGTTTGCAGGGAAGAAATAGAGACGCAGAGGTAGAGAAGAAACGTATGGACACCAAGTGTGGGAAGCCATGGGGTGGTGGTGGTGGGATGAGTTGGGAGATTGGGATTGACCTGTATACATGTATATGCATAAAATACATAAGTGATAATAACCTGCTGTATAAAAAAGTAAATAAAATTAAATTTAAAAATTAAAAAAAATAAAACTTAAAACTAAAACAGAAAAAAGTTCTTCCCTTCACACAGATGTATTTATAGAAATGAATTATTTCCATGCTTATATCTATAAATACATAAAAGAGGAATAAAATCTAAGTTGAACCATAAACGAAAAAATACCTGAACCCACCAGTTATACAGAGGAAAACCCTATCAGGGCACTTGCTCCAGCGGTAAACAATTCTGAAATTGGTCAGAGGTGTGGAATCATCACCCATCCAGCCAGCAACCCACCCCCCACGCAAGGAGCGTCCTCATTGCAAAGCTGGGAGACCGTGCCGAGGCATCTCTGAATAAAGGTGAGCTGAGCCCCAGTCCAGCTGCTGCTGAACTGTTCCCACCCTTCCCAGGTAAAACACCTGAATATGTACAAGGGCTTGAAAGCCTAGAGGAAGGGCCGCGGAGCCACACCAGCGACAGCACGCAGGCCAACATGGTGACTGCAGGTCAGCCAAGGTTGTCCTGGCCCCGTGCGCTCTTCCGGAAGCTTTCCATTATCCTGCCTGAGATACCCCTCCTGTCCCGGTCCCCACTGATTTTTCCTTCCTCACCTCTGTCCGGAGAGAAATTCCAGCGGAAGGTATGGGTGACACATCCTCTTCTTTACAGGTGGCAGCCTGGCAACTCCTGCAGAAAGGCCAGCAGAACCCCACTCACACCAGGCCACCAACAAAGCTGTGGCCCCTATTTCCCTCCCACCAGCTCAGCCCCGAGACTGCTGACGGGGCAGAGAATATGGAGTCAGGCACAGCTTCAGGGGCTATTGCCGCCTGGAGCGCTGTTTATATTGACCTCAACCAGGCACACCTGGGGAGGGCCGGCCGGCAGGGTAAGGCTGCCCAGGTCAGCTAATCCACAACCCTCAGGGAATCACATTGTTGAAAATGGACCTCGCTAAGGCAGAATAGAAGCCAAGGAAAATAAGGACACAATGCCATTTGCAGCACCGTAGATGAGTCTAGAGGTAATCACGTGACTTGTAGTAAGTCAGAAAGTGAAAGACACATATCATATCATATCACTTAGAGGTGTTACCTAAAATAGATAGCAGGGCAGTTATTTCCACTGAGAAGTGCAATCACAGGTTCATTAAACAAGCTTATGGTTCACCAATGGAAAGGTGTGAGGATTGGTTTCATTACGATATCGGGGTTAACAGACATATACAAACAGAGGTGACATATATAATCACCAAAGACCTATGGAATACCAAGAGAAGACTACTCAACATTCTGTCATAACGTACATGGGTAAAGGATCCCAGGAAGAACAGACATCTGTATATGTGTAAAAGAACCACATCTTCGACACCTACAATAAGCCAAACATTGTAATCATACTTGCTGTAATAAAAAATAAAAAATTAAATTAAAAATACGAACAAGAAGTAGGGAGACAAACTTGAGGGGCTTTCTCCTGGCACATTCCATTCTAAATTCCAATCTAGAACACGACTTCCATTGAGGCTCTGTTGCCCTAGTAACCAGATTTGGTAAGGGAGAACTGCTGCCACCTTGTGGCCGTTTCACACAACAGCAGCTTTAATCCCAGCGCTAATGGTCAGTTGATATTCAAAATCTTTGCAGGCCTGCAAATGACACCTGCCCTGAAAACAAATCCTGGGGTCACATATCGACCAAAAAATTCAAAGGACGTCCATATTTCAAAACGACCGTTTCAAAAGGCATATTTTATGCACATTAGTGTTCTGCTTCTTTGTCTTTCTTTCTTTTTTGGTTAAAAAGACGGGAATGGAAAAAGGCATCCCTCAGAATGGGCGAAAATAGTTGCAAACGAATCAATGGACAAAGGTTTAATCTCCAATATATATAAACAGCTCATGTACCTTAATGTTAAAAAAACAAAAAACCCAATACAAAAATGGGCAGAAGATCTAAAGAGACGTTTCTTCAAAGAAGACACAGAGAGGGCCAAGACGCACATGAAAAGCTGCTCAAGAGCACTAATTATTAGAGAAATGCAAATCAAAACTACAATGAGGTATCCCCTCACACCTGTTAGAATCGGCATCATCAGAAAATCTACAAACAACAAATTCTGGGGAGGGTGTGGACAAAAGGAACCCTCTTCCACTATTGGTGGGAATGTAAATTGATACAGTCACTATGGAGAACAGTATGGAGTTTCCTTAAAAACACTAGAAATAGAATTACCATCTGATCCAGCAATCCCACTTCTGGGCATATACCCAGAGAAAACCATAAATCAAAAAGGCACATTCACCACGATGTTCATTGCAGCACTATTTACAATAGCCAGGTAATGGAAGCAACCTAAATGCCCACAGACAGATGAATGGATAAAGATGGGGTACATATATAAAATGGAATATTACTCGGCCATAAAAAGGAATGAAACTGGGTCATTTGTAGAGACATCGATGGATCTAGAGACTGTCATACAGAATGAAGTAAGTCAGAAAGAGGAAAACAAATATTGTATATTAATGCATATATGTGGAACCTAAAAAAATGATACAGATGAACTGGTTTGCAGGGAAGAAATAGAGACGCAGAGGTAGAGAAGAAACGTATGTACACCAAGTGTGGGAAGCCATGGGGTGGTGGTGGTGGGATGAGTTGGGAGATTGGGATTGACCTGTATACATGTATATGCATAAAATACATAAGTGATAATAACCTGCTGTATAAAAAAGTAAATAAAATTAAATTTAAAAATTAAAAAAAATAAAACTTAAAACTAAAACAGAAAAAAGTTCTTCCCTTCACACAGATGTATTTATAGAAATGAATTATTTCCATGCTTATATCTATAAATACATAAAAGAGGAATAAAATCTAAGTTGAACCATAAACGAAAAAATACCTGAACCCACCAGTTATACAGAGGAAAACCCTATCAGGGCACTTGCTCCAGCGGTAAACAATTCTGAAATTGGTCAGAGGTGTGGAATCATCACCCATCCAGCCAGCAACCCACCCCCCACGCAAGAAGCGTCCTCATTGCAAAGCTGGGAGACCGTGCCGAGGCATCTCTGAATAAAGGTGAGCTGAGCCCCAGTCCAGCTGCTGCTGAACTGTTCCCACCCTTCCCAGGTAAAACACCTGAATATGTACAAGGGCTTGAAAGCCTAGAGGAAGGGCCGCGGAGCCACACCAGCGACAGCACGCAGGCCAACATGGTGACTGCAGGTCAGCCAAGGTTGTCCTGGCCCCGTGCGCTCTTCCGGAAGCTTTCCATTATCCTGCCTGAGATACCCCTCCTGTCCCGGTCCCCACTGATTTTTCCTTCCTCACCTCTGTCCGGAGAGAAATTCCAGCAGAAGGTATGGGTGACACATCCTCTTCTTTACAGGTGGCAGCCTGGCAACTCCTGCAGAAAGGCCAGCAGAACCCCACTCACACCAGGCCACCAACAAAGCTGTGGCCCCTATTTCCCTCCCACCAGCTCAGCCCCGAGACTGCTGACGGGGCAGAGAATATGGAGTCAGGCACAGCTTCAGGGGCTATTGCCGCCTGGAGCGCTGTTTATATTGACCTCAACCAGGCACACCTGGGGAGGGCCGGCCGGCAGGGTAAGGCTGCCCAGGTCAGCTAATCCACAACCCTCAGGGAATCACATTGTTGAAAATGGACCTCGCTAAGGCAGAATAGAAGCCAAGGAAAATAAGGACACAATGCCATTTGCAGCACCGTAGATGAGTCTAGAGGTAATCACGTGACTTGTAGTAAGTCAGAAAGTGAAAGACACATATCATATCATATCACTTAGAGGTGTTACCTAAAATAGATAGCAGGGCAGTTATTTCCACTGAGAAGTGCAATCACAGGTTCATTAAACAAGCTTATGGTTCACCAATGGAAAGGTGTGAGGATTGGTTTCATTACGATATCGGGGTTAACAGACATATACAAACAGAGGTGACATATATAATCACCAAAGACCTATGGAATACCAAGAGAAGACTACTCAACATTCTGTCATAACGTACATGGGTAAAGGATCCCAGGAAGAACAGACATCTGTATATGTGTAAAAGAACCACATCTTCGACACCTACAATAAGCTAAACATTGTAATCATACTTGCTGTAATAAAAAATAAAAAATTAAATTAAAAATACGAACAAGAAGTAGGGAGACAAACTTGAGGGGCTTTCTCCTGGCACATTCCATTCTAAATTCCAATCTAGAACACGACTTCCATTGAGGCTCTGTTGCCCTAGTAACCAGATTTGGTAAGGGAGAACTGCTGCCACCTTGTGGCCGTTTCACACAACAGCAGCTTTAATCCCAGCGCTAATGGTCAGTTGATACTCAAAATCTTTGCAGGCCTGTAAATGACACCTGCCCTGAAAACAAATCCTGGGGTCACATATCGACCAAAAAATTCAAAGGACGTCCATATTTCAAAACGACCGTTTCAAAAGGCATATTTTATGCACATTAGTGTTCTGCTTCTTTGTCTTTCTTTCTTTTTTGGTTAAAAAGACGGGAATGGAAAAAGGCATCCCTCAGAATGGGCGAAAATAGTTGCAAACGAATCAATGGACAAAGGTTTAATCTCCAATATATATAAACAGCTCATGCACCTTAATGTTAAAAAAACAAAAAACCCAATACAAAAATGGGCAGAAGATCTAAAGAGACGTTTCTTCAAAGAAGACACAGAGAGGGCCAAGACGCACATGAAAAGCTGCTCAAGAGCACTAATTATTAGAGAAATGCAAATCAAAAGTACAATGAGGTATCCCCTCACACCTGTTAGAATCGGCATCATCAGAAAATCTACAAACAACAAATTCTGGGGAGGGTGTGGACAAAAGGAACCCTCTTCCACTATTGGTGGGAATGTAAATTGATACAGTCACTATGGAGAACAGTATGGAGTTTCCTTAAAAACACTAGAAATAGAATTACCATCTGATCCAGCAATCCCACTTCTGGGCATATACCCAGAGAAAACCATAAATCAAAAAGGCACATTCACCACGATGTTCATTGCAGCACTATTTACAATAGCCAGGTAATGGAAGCAACCTAAATGCCCACAGACAGATGAATGGATAAAGATGGGGTACATATATAAAATGGAATATTACTCGGCCATAAAAAGGAATGAAACTGGGTCATTTGTAGAGACATCGATGGATCTAGAGACTGTCATACAGAATGAAGTAAGTCAGAAAGAGGAAAACAAATATTGTATATTAATGCATATATGTGGAACCTAAAAAAATGATACAGATGAACTGGTTTGCAGGGAAGAAATAGAGACGCAGAGGTAGAGAACAAACGTATGGACACCAAGTGTGGGAAGCCATGGGGTGGTGGTGGTGGGATGAGTTGGGAGATTGGGATTGACCTGTATACATGTATATGCATAAAATACATAAGTGATAATAACCTGCTGTATAAAAAAGTAAATAAAATTAAATTTAAAAATTAAAAAAAATAAAACTTAAAACTAAAACAGAAAAAAGTTCTTCCCTTCACACAGATGTATTTATAGAAATGAATTATTTCCATGCTTATATCTATAAATACATAAAAGAGGAATAAAATCTAAGTTGAACCATAAACGAAAAAATACCTGAACCCACCAGTTATACAGAGGAAAACCCTATCAGGGCACTTGCTCCAGCGGTAAACAATTCTGAAATTGGTCAGAGGTGTGGAATCATCACCCATCCAGCCAGCAACCCACCCCCCACGCAAGGAGCGTCCTCATTGCAAAGCTGGGAGACCGTGCCGAGGCATCTCTGAATAAAGGTGAGCTGAGCCCCAGTCCAGCTGCTGCTGAACTGTTCCCACCCTTCCCAGGTAAAACACCTGAATATGTACAAGGGCTTGAAAGCCTAGAGGAAGGGCCGCGGAGCCACACCAGCGACAGCACGCAGGCCAACATGGTGACTGCAGGTCAGCCAAGGTTGTCCTGGCCCCGTGCGCTCTTCCGGAAGCTTTCCATTATCCTGCCTGAGATACCCCTCCTGTCCCGGTCCCCACTGATTTTTCCTTCCTCACCTCTGTCCGGAGAGAAATTCCAGCGGAAGGTATGGGTGACACATCCTCTTCTTTACAGGTGGCAGCCTGGCAACTCCTGCAGAAAGGCCAGCAGAACCCCACTCACACCAGGCCACCAACAAAGCTGTGGCCCCTATTTCCCTCCCACCAGCTCAGCCCCGAGACTGCTGACGGGGCAGAGAATATGGAGTCAGGCACAGCTTCAGGGGCTATTGCCGCCTGGAGCGCTGTTTATATTGACCTCAACCAGGCACACCTGGGGAGGGCCGGCCGGCAGGGTAAGGCTGCCCAGGTCAGCTAATCCACAACCCTCAGGGAATCACATTGTTGAAAATGGACCTCGCTAAGGCAGAATAGAAGCCAAGGAAAATAAGGACACAATGCCATTTGCAGCACCGTAGATGAGTCTAGAGGTACATATCATATCATATCACTTAGAGGTGTTACCTAAAATAGATAGCAGGGCAGTTATTTCCACTGAGAAGTGCAATCACAGGTTCATTAAACAAGCTTATGGTTCACCAATGGAAAGGTGTGAGGATTGGTTTCATTACGATATCGGGGTTAACAGACATATACAAACAGAGGTGACATATATAATCACCAAAGACCTATGGAATACCAAGAGAAGACTACTCAACATTCTGTCATAACGTACATGGGTAAAGGATCCCAGGAAGAACAGACATCTGTATATGTGTAAAAGAACCACATCTTCGACACCTACAATAAGCCAAACATTGTAATCATACTTGTTGTAATGAAAAATAAAAAATTAAATTAAAAATACGAACAAGAAGTAGGGAGACAAACTTGAGGGGCTTTCTCCTGGCACATTCCATTCTAAATTCCAATCTAGAACACGACTTCCATTGAGGCTCTGTTGCCCTAGTAACCAGATTTGGTAAGGGATAACTGCTGCCACCTTGTGGCCGTTTCACACAACAGCAGCTTTAATCCCAGCGCTTATGGTCAGTTGATATTCAAAATCATTGCAGGCCTGTAAATGACACCTGCCCTGAAAACAAATCCTGGGGTCACATATCGACCAAAAATTATAAAGGACGTCCATATTTCAAAACGACCGTTTCAAAAGGCATATTTTATGCACATTAGTGTTCTGCTTCTTTGTCTTTCTTTCTTTTTTGGTTAAAAAGACGGGAATGGAAAAAGGCATCCCTCAGAATGGGCGAAAATAGTTGCAAACGAATCAATGGACAAAGGTTTAATCTCCAATATATATAAACAGCTCATGCACCTTAATGTTAAAAAAACAAAAAACCCAATACAAAAATGGGCAGAAGATCTAAAGAGACGTTTCTTCAAAGAAGACACAGAGAGGGCCAAGACGCACATGAAAAGCTGCTCAAGAGCACTAATTATTAGAGAAATGCAAATCAAAACTACAATGAGGTATCCCCTCACACCTGTTAGAATCGGCATCATCAGAAAATCTACAAACAACAAATTCTGGGGAGGGTGTGGACAAAAGGAACCCTCTTCCACTATTGGTGGGAATGTAAATTGATACAGTCACTATGGAGAACAGTATGGAGTTTCCTTAAAAACACTAGAAATAGAATTACCATCTGATCCAGCAATCCCACTTCTGGGCATATACCCAGAGAAAACCATAAATCAAAAAGGCACATTCACCACGATGTTCATTGCAGCACTATTTACAATAGCCAGGTAATGGAAGCAACCTAAATGCCCACAGACAGATGAATGGATAAAGATGGGGTACATATATAAAATGGAATATTACTCGGCCATAAAAAGGAATGAAACTGGGTCATTTGTAGAGACATCGATGGATCTAGAGACTGTCATACAGAATGAAGTAAGTCAGAAAGAGGAAAACAAATATTGTATATTAATGCATATATGTGGAACCTAAAAAATGATACAGATGAACTGGTTTGCAGGGAAGAAATAGAGACGCAGAGGTAGAGAACAAACGTATGGACACCACGTGTGGGAAGACATGGGGTGGTGGTGGTGGGATGAGTTGGGAGATTGGGATTGACCTGTATACATGTATATGCATAAAATACATAAGTGATAATAACCTGCTGTATAAAAAAGTAAATAAAATTAAATTTAAAAATTAAAAAAAATAAAACTTAAAACTAAAACAGAAAAAAGTTCTTCCCTTCACACAGATGTATTTATAGAAATGAATTATTTCCATGCTTATATCTATAAATACATAAAAGAGGAATAAAATCTAAGTTGAACCATAAACGAAAAAATACCTGAACCCACCAGTTATACAGAGGAAAACCCTATCAGGGCACTTGCTCCAGCGGTAAACAATTCTGAAATTGGTCAGAGGTGTGGAATCATCACCCATCCAGCCAGCAACCCACCCCCCACGCAAGGAGCGTCCTCATTGCAAAGCTGGGAGACCGTGCCGAGGCATCTCTGAATAAAGGTGAGCTGAGCCCCAGTCCAGCTGCTGCTGAACTGTTCCCACCCTTCCCAGGTAAAACACCTGAATATGTACAAGGGCTTGAAAGCCTAGAGGAAGGGCCGCGGAGCCACACCAGCGACAGCACGCAGGCCAACATGGTGACTGCAGGTCAGCCAAGGTTGTCCTGGCCCCGTGCGCTCTTCCGGAAGCTTTCCATTATCCTGCCTGAGATACCCCTCCTGTCCCGGTCCCCACTGATTTTTCCTTCCTCACCTCTGTCCGGAGAGAAATTCCAGCGGAAGGTATGGGTGACACATCCTCTTCTTTACAGGTGGCAGCCTGGCAACTCCTGCAGAAAGGCCAGCAGAACCCCACTCACACCAGGCCACCAACAAAGCTGTGGCCCCTATTTCCCTCCCACCAGCTCAGCCCCGAGACTGCTGACGGGGCAGAGAATATGGAGTCAGGCACAGCTTCAGGGGCTATTGCCGCCTGGAGCGCTGTTTATATTGACCTCAACCAGGCACACCTGGGGAGGGCCGGCCGGCAGGGTAAGGCTGCCCAGGTCAGCTAATCCACAACCCTCAGGGAATCACATTGTTGAAAATGGACCTCGCTAAGGCAGAATAGAAGCCAAGGAAAATAAGGACACAATGCCATTTGCAGCACCGTAGATGAGTCTAGAGGTAATCACGTGACTTGTAGTAAGTCAGAAAGTGAAAGACACATACCATATCATATCACTTAGAGGTGTTACCTAAAATAGATAGCAGGGCAGTTATTTCCACTGAGAAGTGCAATCACAGGTTCATTAAACAAGCTTATGGTTCACCAATGGAAAGGTGTGAGGATTGGTTTCATTACGATATCGGGGTTAACAGACATATACAAACAGAGGTGACATATATAATCACCAAAGACCTATGGAATACCAAGAGAAGACTACTCAACATTCTGTCATAACGTACATGGGTAAAGGATCCCAGGAAGAACAGACATCTGTATATGTGTAAAAGAACCACATCTTCGACACCTACAATAAGCTAAACATTGTAATCATACTTGCTGTAATAAAAAATAAAAAATTAAATTAAAAATACGAACAAGAAGTAGGGAGACAAACTTGAGGGGCTTTCTCCTGGCACATTCCATTCTAAATTTCAATCTAGAACACGACTTCCATTGAGGCTCTGTTGCCCTAGTAACCAGATTTGGTAAGGGAGAACTGCTGCCACCTTGTGGCCGTTTCACACAACAGCAGCTTTAATCCCAGCGCTAATGGTCAGTTGATATTCAAAATCTTTGCAGGCCTGTAAATGACACCTGCCCTGAAAACAAATCCTGGGGTCACATATCGACCAAAAAATTCAAAGGACGTCCATATTTCAAAACGACCGTTTCAAAAGGCATATTTTATGCACATTAGTGTTCTGCTTCTTTGTCTTTCTTTCTTTTTTGGTTAAAAAGACGGGAATGGAAAAAGGCATCCCTCAGAATGGGCGAAAATAGTTGCAAACGAATCAATGGACAAAGGTTTAATCTCCAATATATATAAACAGCTCATGCACCTTAATGTTAAAAAAACAAAAAACCCAATACAAAAATGGGCAGAAGATCTAAAGAGACGTTTCTTCAAAGAAGACACAGAGAGGGCCAAGACGCACATGAAAAGCTGCTCAAGAGCACTAATTATTAGAGAAATGCAAATCAAAACTACAATGAGGTATCCCCTCACACCTGTTAGAATCGGCATCATCAGAAAATCTACAAACAACAAATTCTGGGGAGGGTGTGGACAAAAGGAACCCTCTTCCACTATTGGTGGGAATGTAAATTGATACAGTCACTATGGAGAACAGTATGGAGTTTCCTTAAAAACACTAGAAATAGAATTACCATCTGATCCAGCAATCCCACTTCTGGGCATATACCCAGAGAAAACCATAAATCAAAAAGGCACATTCACCACGATGTTCATTGCAGCACTATTTACAATAGCCAGGTAATGGAAGCAACCTAAATGCCCACAGACAGATGAATGGATAAAGATGGGGTACATATATAAAATGGAATATTACTCGGCCATAAAAAGGAATGAAACTGGGTCATTTGTAGAGACATCGATGGATCTAGAGACTGTCATACAGAATGAAGTAAGTCAGAAAGAGGAAAACAAATATTGTATATTAATGCATATATGTGGAACCTAAAAAAATGATACAGATGAACTGGTTTGCAGGGAAGAAATAGAGACGCAGAGGTAGAGAACAAACGTATGGACACCAAGTGTGGGAAGCCATGGGGTGGTGGTGGTGGGATGAGTTGGGAGATTGGGATTGACCTGTATACATGTATATGCATAAAATACATAAGTGATAATAACCTGCTGTATAAAAAAGTAAATAAAATTAAATTTAAAAATTAAAAAAAATAAAACTTAAAACTAAAACAGAAAAAAGTTCTTCCCTTCACACAGATGTATTTATAGAAATGAATTATTTCCATGCTTATATCTATAAATACATAAAAGAGGAATAAAATCTAAGTTGAACCATAAACGAAAAAATACCTGAACCCACCAGTTATACAGAGGAAAACCCTATCAGGGCACTTGCTCCAGCGGTAAACAATTCTGAAATTGGTCAGAGGTGTGGAATCATCACCCATCCAGCCAGCAACCCACCCCCCACGCAAGGAGCGTCCTCATTGCAAAGCTGGGAGACCGTGCCGAGGCATCTCTGAATAAAGGTGAGCTGAGCCCCAGTCCAGCTGCTGCTGAACTGTTCCCACCCTTCCCAGGTAAAACACCTGAATATGTACAAGGGCTTGAAAGCCTAGAGGAAGGGCCGCGGAGCCACACCAGCGACAGCACGCAGGCCAACATGGTGACTGCAGGTCAGCCAAGGTTGTCCTGGCCCCGTGCGCTCTTCCGGAAGCTTTCCATTATCCTGCCTGAGATACCCCTCCTGTCCCGGTCCCCACTGATTTTTCCTTCCTCACCTCTGTCCGGAGAGAAATTCCAGCGGAAGGTATGGGTGACACATCCTCTTCTTTACAGGTGGCAGCCTGGCAACTCCTGCAGAAAGGCCAGCAGAACCCCACTCACACCAGGCCACCAACAAAGCTGGGGCCCCTATTTCCCTCCCACCAGCTCAGCCCCGAGACTGCTGACGGGGCAGAGAATATGGAGTCAGGCACAGCTTCAGGGGCTATTGCCGCCTGGAGCGCTGTTTATATTGACCTCAACCAGGCACACCTGGGGAGGGCCGGCCGGCAGGGTAAGGCTGCCCAGGTCAGCTAATCCACAACCCTCAGGGAATCACATTGTTGAAAATGGACCTCGCTAAGGCAGAATAGAAGCCAAGGAAAATAAGGACACAATGCCATTTGCAGCAACGTAGATGAGTCTAGAGGTAATCACGTGACTTGTAGTAAGTCAGAAAGTGAAAGACACATATCATATCATATCACTTAGAGGTGTTACCTAAAATAGATAGCAGGGCAGTTATTTCCACTGAGAAGTGCAATCACAGGTTCATTAAACAAGCTTATGGTTCACCAATGGAAAGGTGTGAGGATTGGTTTCATTACGATATCGGGGTTAACAGACATATACAAACAGAGGTGACATATATAATCACCAAAGACCTATGGAATACCAAGAGAAGACTACTCAACATTCTGTCATAACGTACATGGGTAAAGGATCCCAGGAAGAACAGACATCTGTATATGTGTAAAAGAACCACATCTTCGACACCTACAATAAGCTAAACATTGTAATCATACTTGCTGTAATAAAAAATAAAAAATTAAATTAAAAATACGAACAAGAAGTAGGGAGACAAACTTGAGGGGCTTTCTCCTGGCACATTCCATTCTAAATTTCAATCTAGAACACGACTTCCATTGAGGCTCTGTTGCCCTAGTAACCAGATTTGGTAAGGGAGAACTGCTGCCACCTTGTGGCCGTTTCACACAACAGCAGCTTTAATCCCAGCGCTAATGGTCAGTTGATATTCAAAATCTTTGCAGGCCTGTAAATGACACCTGCCCTGAAAACAAATCCTGGGGTCACATATCGACCAAAAAATTCAAAGGACGTCCATATTTCAAAATGACCGTTTCAAAAGGCATATTTTATGCACATTAGTGTTCTGCTTCTTTGTCTTTCTTTCTTTTTTGGTTAAAAAGACGGGAATGGAAAAAGGCATCCCTCAGAATGGGCGAAAATAGTTGCAAACGAATCAATGGACAAAGGTTTAATCTCCAATATATATAAACAGCTCATGCACCTTAATGTTAAAAAAACAAACAACCCAATACAAAAATGGGCAGAAGATCTAAAGAGACGTTTCTTCAAAGAAGACACAGAGAGGGCCAAGACGCACATGAAAAGCTGCTCAAGAGCACTAATTATTAGAGAAATGCAAATCAAAAGTACAATGAGGTATCCCCTCACACCTGTTAGAATCGGCCTCATCAGAAAATCTACAAACAACAAATTCTGGGGAGGGTGTGGACAAAAGGAACCCTCTTCCACTATTGGTGGGAATGTAAATTGATACAGTCACTATGGAGAACAGTATGGAGTTTCCTTAAAAACACTAGAAATAGAATTACCATCTGATCCAGCAATCCCACTTCTGGGCATATACCCAGAGAAAACCATAAATCAAAAAGGCACATTCACCACGATGTTCATTGCAGCACTATTTACAATAGCCAGGTAATGGAAGCAACCTAAATGCCCACAGACAGATGAATGGATAAAGATGGGGTACATATATAAAATGGAATATTACTCGGCCATAAAAAGGAATGAAACTGGGTCATTTGTAGAGACATCGATGGATCTAGAGACTGTCATACAGAATGAAGTAAGTCAGAAAGAGGAAAACAAATATTGTATATTAATGCATATATGTGGAACCTAAAAAAATGATACAGATGAACTGGTTTGCAGGGAAGAAATAGAGACGCAGAGGTAGAGAAGAAACGTATGGACACCAAGTGTGGGAAGCCATGGGGTGGTGGTGGTGGGATGAGTTGGGAGATTGGGATTGACCTGTATACATGTATATGCATAAAATACATAAGTGATAATAACCTGCTGTATAAAAAAGTAAATAAAATTAAATTTAAAAATTAAAAAAAATAAAACTTAAAACTAAAACAGAAAAAAGTTCTTCCCTTCACACAGATGTATTTATAGAAATGAATTATTTCCATGCTTATATCTATAAATACATAAAAGAGGAATAAAATCTAAGTTGAACCATAAACGAAAAAATACCTGAACCCACCAGTTATACAGAGGAAAACCCTATCAGGGCACTTGCTCCAGCGGTAAACAATTCTGAAATTGGTCAGAGGTGTGGAATCATCACCCATCCAGCCAGCAACCCACCCCCCACGCAAGGAGCGTCCTCATTGCAAAGCTGGGAGACCGTGCCGAGGCATCTCTGAATAAAGGTGAGCTGAGCCCCAGTCCAGCTGCTGCTGAACTGTTCCCACCCTTCCCAGGTAAAACACCTGAATATGTACAAGGGCTTGAAAGCCTAGAGGAAGGGCCGCGGAGCCACACCAGCGACAGCACGCAGGCCAACATGGTGACTGCAGGTCAGCCAAGGTTGTCCTGGCCCCGTGCGCTCTTCCGGAAGCTTTCCATTATCCTGCCTGAGATACCCCTCCTGTCCCGGTCCCCACTGATTTTTCCTTCCTCACCTCTGTCCGGAGAGAAATTCCAGCGGAAGGTATGGGTGACACATCCTCTTCTTTACAGGTGGCAGCCTGGCAACTCCTGCAGAAAGGCCAGCAGAACCCCACTCACACCAGGCCACCAACAAAGCTGGGGCCCCTATTTCCCTCCCACCAGCTCAGCCCCGAGACTGCTGACGGGGCAGAGAATATGGAGTCAGGCACAGCTTCAGGGGCTATTGCCGCCTGGAGCGCTGTTTATATTGACCTCAACCAGGCACACCTGGGGAGGGCCGGCCGGCAGGGTAAGGCTGCCCAGGTCAGCTAATCCACAACCCTCAGGGAATCACATTGTTGAAAATGGACCTCGCTAAGGCAGAATAGAAGCCAAGGAAAATAAGGACACAATGCCATTTGCAGCACCGTAGATGAGTCTAGAGGTAATCACGTGACTTGTAGTAAGTCAGAAAGTGAAAGACACATATCATATCATATCACTTAGAGGTGTTACCTAAAATAGATAGCAGGGCAGTTATTTCCACTGAGAAGTGCAATCACAGGTTCATTAAACAAGCTTATGGTTCACCAATGGAAAGGTGTGAGGATTGGTTTCATTACGATATCGGGGTTAACAGACATATACAAACAGAGGTGACATATATAATCAACAAAGACCTATGGAATACCAAGAGAAGACTACTCAACATTCTGTCATAACGTACATGGGTAAAGGATCCCAGGAAGAACAGACATCTGTATATGTGTAAAAGAACCACATCTTCGACACCTACAATAAGCCAAACATTGTAATCATACTTGCTGTAATAAAAAATAAAAAATTAAATTAAAAATACGAACAAGAAGTAGGGAGACAAACTTGAGGGGCTTTCTCCTGGCACATTCCATTCTAAATTCCAATCTAGAACACGACTTCCATTGAGGCTCTGTTGCCCTAGTAACCAGATTTGGTAAGGGAGAACTGCTGCCACCTTGTGGCCGTTTCACACAACAGCAGCTTTAATCCCAGCGCTAATGGTCAGTTGATATTCAAAATCTTTGCAGGCCTGCAAATGACACCTGCCCTGAAAACAAATCCTGGGGTCACATATCGACCAAAAAATTCAAAGGACGTCCATATTTCAAAACGACCGTTTCAAAAGGCATATTTTATGCACATTAGTGTTCTGCTTCTTTGTCTTTCTTTCTTTTTTGGTTAAAAAGACGGGAATGGAAAAAGGCATCCCTCAGAATGGGCGAAAATAGTTGCAAACGAATCAATGGACAAAGGTTTAATCTCCAATATATATAAACAGCTCATGTACCTTAATGTTAAAAAAACAAAAAACCCAATACAAAAATGGGCAGAAGATCTAAAGAGACGTTTCTTCAAAGAAGACACAGAGAGGGCCAAGACGCACATGAAAAGCTGCTCAAGAGCACTAATTATTAGAGAAATGCAAATCAAAAGTACAATGAGGTATCCCCTCACACCTGTTAGAATCGGCATCATCAGAAAATCTACAAACAACAAATTCTGGGGAGGGTGTGGACAAAAGGAACCCTCTTCCACTATTGGTGGGAATGTAAATTGATACAGTCACTATGGAGAACAGTATGGAGTTTCCTTAAAAACACTAGAAATAGAATTACCATCTGATCCAGCAATCCCACTTCTGGGCATATACCCAGAGAAAACCATAAATCAAAAAGGCACATTCACCACGATGTTCATTGCAGCACTATTTACAATAGCCAGGTAATGGAAGCAACCTAAATGCCCACAGACAGATGAATGGATAAAGATGGGGTACATATATAAAATGGAATATTACTCGGCCATAAAAAGGAATGAAACTGGGTCATTTGTAGAGACATCGATGGATCTAGAGACTGTCATACAGAATGAAGTAAGTCAGAAAGAGGAAAACAAATATTGTATATTAATGCATATATGTGGAACCTAAAAAAATGATACAGATGAACTGGTTTGCAGGGAAGAAATAGAGACGCAGAGGTAGAGAAGAAACGTATGGACACCAAGTGTGGGAAGCCATGGGGTGGTGGTGGTGGGATGAGTTGGGAGATTGGGATTGACCTGTATACATGTATATGCATAAAATACATAAGTGATAATAACCTGCTGTATAAAAAAGTAAATAAAATTAAATTTAAAAATTAAAAAAAATAAAACTTAAAACTAAAACAGAAAAAAGTTCTTCCCTTCACACAGATGTATTTATAGAAATGAATTATTTCCATGCTTATATCTATAAATACATAAAAGAGGAATAAAATCTAAGTTGAACCATAAACGAAAAAATACCTGAACCCACCAGTTATACAGAGGAAAACCCTATCAGGGCACTTGCTCCAGCGGTAAACAATTCTGAAATTGGTCAGAGGTGTGGAATCATCACCCATGCAGCCAGCAACCCACCCCCCACGCAAGGAGCGTCCTCATTGCAAAGCTGGGAGACCGTGCCGAGGCATCTCTGAATAAAGGTGAGCTGAGCCCCAGTCCAGCTGCTGCTGAACTGTTCCCACCCTTCCCAGGTAAAACACCTGAATATGTACAAGGGCTTGAAAGCCTAGAGGAAGGGCCGCGGAGCCACACCAGCGACAGCACGCAGGCCAACATGGTGACTGCAGGTCAGCCAAGGTTGTCCTGGCCCCGTGCGCTCTTCCGGAAGCTTTCCATTATCCTGCCTGAGATACCCCTCCTGTCCCGGTCCCCACTGATTTTTCCTTCCTCACCTCTGTCCGGAGAGAAATTCCAGCGGAAGGTATGGGTGACACATCCTCTTCTTTACAGGTGGCAGCCTGGCAACTCCTGCAGAAAGGCCAGCAGAACCCCACTCACACCAGGCCACCAACAAAGCTGTGGCCCCTATTTCCCTCCCACCAGCTCAGCCCCGAGACTGCTGACGGGGCAGAGAATATGGAGTCAGGCACAGCTTCAGGGGCTATTGCCGCCTGGAGCGCTGTTTATATTGACCTCAACCAGGCACACCTGGGGAGGGCCGGCCGGCAGGGTAAGGCTGCCCAGGTCAGCTAATCCACAACCCTCAGGGAATCACATTGTTGAAAATGGACCTCGCTAAGGCAGAATAGAAGCCAAGGAAAATAAGGACACAATGCCATTTGCAGCACCGTAGATGAGTCTAGAGGTACATATCATATCATATCACTTAGAGGTGTTACCTAAAATAGATAGCAGGGCAGTTATTTCCACTGAGAAGTGCAATCACAGGTTCATTAAACAAGCTTATGGTTCACCAATGGAAAGGTGTGAGGATTGGTTTCATTACGATATCGGGGTTAACAGACATATACAAACAGAGGTGACATATATAATCACCAAAGACCTATGGAATACCAAGAGAAGACTACTCAACATTCTGTCATAACGTACATGGGTAAAGGATCCCAGGAAGAACAGACATCTGTATATGTGTAAAAGAACCACATCTTCGACACCTACAATAAGCCAAACATTGTAATCATACTTGTTGTAATGAAAAATAAAAAATTAAATTAAAAATACGAACAAGAAGTAGGGAGACAAACTTGAGGGGCTTTCTCCTGGCACATTCCATTCTAAATTCCAATCTAGAACACGACTTCCATTGAGGCTCTGTTGCCCTAGTAACCAGATTTGGTAAGGGAGAACTGCTGCCACCTTGTGGCCGTTTCACACAACAGCAGCTTTAATCCCAGCGCTAATGGTCAGTTGATATTCAAAATCATTGCAGGCCTGTAAATGACACCTGCCCTGAAAACAAATCCTGGGGTCACATATCGACCAAAAATTTCAAAGGACGTCCATATTTCAAAACGACCGTTTCAAAAGGCATATTTTATGCACATTAGTGTTCTGCTTCTTTGTCTTTCTTTCTTTTTTGGTTAAAAAGACGGGAATGGAAAAAGGCATCCCTCAGAATGGGCGAAAATAGTTGCAAACGAATCAATGGACAAAGGTTTAATCTCCAATATATATAAACAGCTCATGCACCTTAATGTTAAAAAAACAAACAACCCAATACAAAAATGGGCAGAAGATCTAAAGAGACGTTTCTTCAAAGAAGACACAGAGAGGGCCAAGACGCACATGAAAAGCTGCTCAAGAGCACTAATTATTAGAGAAATGCAAATCAAAAGTACAATGAGGTATCCCCTCACACCTGTTAGAATCGGCATCATCAGAAAATCTACAAACAACAAATTCTGGGGAGGGTGTGGACAAAAGGAACCCTCTTCCACTATTGGTGGGAATGTAAATTGATACAGTCACTATGGAGAACAGTATGGAGTTTCCTTAAAAACACTAGAAATAGAATTACCATCTGATCCAGCAATCCCACTTCTGGGCATATACCCAGAGAAAACCATAAATCAAAAAGGCACATTCACCACGATGTTCATTGCAGCACTATTTACAATAGCCAGGTAATGGAAGCAACCTAAATGCCCACAGACAGATGAATGGATAAAGATGGGGTACATATATAAAATGGAATATTACTCGGCCATAAAAAGGAATGAAACTGGGTCATTTGTAGAGACATCGATGGATCTAGAGACTGTCATACAGAATGAAGTAAGTCATAAAGAGGAAAACAAATATTGTATATTAATGCATATATGTGGAACCTAAAAAATGATACAGATGAACTGGTTTGCAGGGAAGAAATAGAGACGCAGAGGTAGAGAACAAACGTATGGACACCACGTGTGGGAAGACATGGGGTGGTGGTGGTGGGATGAGTTGGGAGATTGGGATTGACCTGTATACATGTATATGCATAAAATACATAAGTGATAATAACCTGCTGTATAAAAAAGTAAATAAAATTAAATTTAAAAATTAAAAAAAATAAAACTTAAAACTAAAACAGAAAAAAGTTCTTCCCTTCACACAGATGTATTTATAGAAATGAATTATTTCCATGCTTATATCTATAAATACATAAAAGAGGAATAAAATCTAAGTTGAACCATAAACGAAAAAATACCTGAACCCACCAGTTATACAGAGGAAAACCCTATCAGGGCACTTGCTCCAGCGGTAAACAATTCTGAAATTGGTCAGAGGTGTGGAATCATCACCCATCCAGCCAGCAACCCACCCCCCACGCAAGGAGCGTCCTCATTGCAAAGCTGGGAGACCGTGCCGAGGCATCTCTGAATAAAGGTGAGCTGAGCCCCAGTCCAGCTGCTGCTGAACTGTTCCCACCCTTCCCAGGTAAAACACCTGAATATGTACAAGGGCTTGAAAGCCTAGAGGAAGGGCCGCGGAGCCACACCAGCGACAGCACGCAGGCCAACATGGTGACTGCAGGTCAGCCAAGGTTGTCCTGGCCCCATGCGCTCTTCCGGAAGCTTTCCATTATCCTGCCTGAGATACCCCTCCTGTCCCGGTTCCCACTGATTTTTCCTTCCTCACCTCTGTCCGGAGAGAAATTCCAGCGGAAGGTATGGGTGACACATCCTCTTCTTTACAGGTGGCAGCCTGGCAACTCCTGCAGAAAGGCCAGCAGAACCCCACTCACACCAGGCCACCAACAAAGCTGTGGCCCCTATTTCCCTCCCACCAGCTCAGCCCCGAGACTGCTGACGGGGCAGAGAATATGGAGTCAGGCACAGCTTCAGGGGCTATTGCCGCCTGGAGCGCTGTTTATATTGACCTCAACCAGGCACACCTGGGGAGGGCCGGCCGGCAGGGTAAGGCTGCCCAGGTCAGCTAATCCACAACCCTCAGGGAATCACATTGTTGAAAATGGACCTCGCTAAGGCAGAATAGAAGCCAAGGAAAATAAGGACACAATGCCATTTGCAGCACCGTAGATGAGTCTAGAGGTAATCACGTGACTTGTAGTAAGTCAGAAAGTGAAAGACACATATCATATCATATCACTTAGAGGTGTTACCTAAAATAGATAGCAGGGCAGTTATTTCCACTGAGAAGTGCAATCACAGGTTCATTAAACAAGCTTATGGTTCACCAATGGAAAGGTGTGAGGATTGGTTTCATTACGATATCGGGGTTAACAGACCTATACAAACAGAGGTGACATATATAATCACCAAAGACCTATGGAATACCAAGAGAAGACTACTCAACATTCTCTCATAACGTACATGGGTAAAGGATCCCAGGAAGAACAGACATCTGTATATGTGTAAAAGAACCACATCTTCGACACCTACAATAAGCCAAACATTGTAATCATACTTGCTGTAATAAAAAATAAAAAATTAAATTAAAAATACGAACAAGAAGTAGGGAGACAAACTTGAGGGGCTTTCTCCTGGCACATTCCATTCTAAATTCCAATCTAGAACACGACTTCCATTGAGGCTCTGTTGCCCTAGTAACCAGATTTGGTAAGGGAGAACTGCTGCCACCTTGTGGCCGTTTCACACAACAGCAGCTTTAATCCCAGCGCTAATGGTCAGTTGATATTCAAAATCATTGCAGGCCTGTAAATGACACCTGCCCTGAAAACAAATCCTGGGGTCACATATCGACCAAAAAATTCAAAGGACGTCCATATTTCAAAACGACCGTTTCAAAAGGCATATTTTATGCACATTAGTGTTCTGCTTCTTTGTCTTTCTTTCTTTTTTGGTTAAAAAGACGGGAATGGAAAAAGGCATCCCTCAGAATGGGCGAAAATAGTTGCAAACGAATCAATGGACAAAGGTTTAATCTCCAATATATATAAACAGCTCATGCACCTTAATGTTAAAAAAACAAAAAACCCAATACAAAAATGGGCAGAAGATCTAAAGAGACGTTTCTTCAAAGAAGACACAGAGAGGGCCAAGACGCACATGAAAAGCTGCTCAAGAGCACTAATTATTAGAGAAATGCAAATCAAAAGTACAATGAGGTATCCCCTCACACCTGTTAGAATCGGCATCATCAGAAAATCTACAAACAACAAATTCTGGGGAGGGTGTGGACAAAAGGAACCCTCTTCCACTATTGGTGGGAATGTAAATTGATACAGTCACTATGGAGAACAGTATGGAGTTTCCTTAAAAACACTAGAAATAGAATTACCATCTGATCCAGCAATCCCACTTCTGGGCATATACCCAGAGAAAACCATAAATC
Organism: Mesoplodon bidens; assembly: GCF_964165515.1. NCBI lineage: Eukaryota > Metazoa > Chordata > Mammalia > Artiodactyla > Ziphiidae > Mesoplodon > Mesoplodon bidens. The sequence goes on from NW_027672099.1 coordinate 125,423, forward strand.
AAAAAGGCACATTCACCACGATGTTCATTGCAGCACTATTTACAATAGCCAGGTAATGGAAGCAACCTAAATGCCCACAGACAGATGAATGGATAAAGATGGGGTACATATATAAAATGGAATATTACTCGGCCATAAAAAGGAATGAAACTGGGTCATTTGTAGAGACATCGATGGATCTAGAGACTGTCATACAGAATGAAGTAAGTCAGAAAGAGGAAAACAAATATTGTATATTAATGCATATATGTGGAACCTAAAAAAATGATACAGATGAACTGGTTTGCAGGGAAGAAATAGAGACGCAGAGGTAGAGAAGAAACGTATGGACACCAAGTGTGGGAAGCCATGGGGTGGTGGTGGTGGGATGAGTTGGGAGATTGGGATTGACCTGTATACATGTATATGCATAAAATACATAAGTGATAATAACCTGCTGTATAAAAAAGTAAATAAAATTAAATTTAAAAATTAAAAAAAATAAAACTTAAAACTAAAACAGAAAAAAGTTCTTCCCTTCACACAGATGTATTTATAGAAATGAATTATTTCCATGCTTATATCTATAAATACATAAAAGAGGAATAAAATCTAAGTTGAACCATAAACGAAAAAATACCTGAACCCACCAGTTATACAGAGGAAAACCCTATCAGGGCACTTGCTCCAGCGGTAAACAATTCTGAAATTGGTCAGAGGTGTGGAATCATCACCCATCCAGCCAGCAACCCACCCCCCACGCAAGGAGCGTCCTCATTGCAAAGCTGGGAGACCGTGCCGAGGCATCTCTGAATAAAGGTGAGCTGAGCCCCAGTCCAGCTGCTGCTGAACTGTTCCCACCCTTCCCACGTAAAACACCTGAATATGTACAAGGGCTTGAAAGCCTAGAGGAAGGGCCGCGGAGCCACACCAGCGACAGCACGCAGGCCAACATGGTGACTGCAGGTCAGCCAAGGTTGTCCTGGCCCCGTGCGCTCTTCCGGAAGCTTTCCATTATCCTGCCTGAGATACCCCTCCTGTCCCGGTCCCCACTGATTTTTCCTTCCTCACCTCTGTCCGGAGAGAAATTCCAGCGGAAGGTATGGGTGACACATCCTCTTCTTTACAGGTGGCAGCCTGGCAACTCCTGCAGAAAGGCCAGCAGAACCCCACTCACACCAGGCCACCAACAAAGCTGTGGCCCCTATTTCCCTCCCACCAGCTCAGCCCCGAGACTGCTGACGGGGCAGAGAATATGGAGTCAGGCACAGCTTCAGGGGCTATTGCCGCCTGGAGCGCTGTTTATATTGACCTCAACCAGGCACACCTGGGGAGGGCCGGCCGGCAGGGTAAGGCTGCCCAGGTCAGCTAATCCACAACCCTCAGGGAATCACATTGTTGAAAATGGACCTCGCTAAGGCAGAATAGAAGCCAAGGAAAATAAGGACACAATGCCATTTGCAGCACCGTAGATGAGTCTAGAGGTAATCACGTGACTTGTAGTAAGTCAGAAAGTGAAAGACACATATCATATCATATCACTTATAGGTGTTGCCTAAAATTGATAGCAGGGCAGTTATTTCCACTGAGAAGTGCAATCACAGGTTCATTAAACAAGCTTATGGTTCACCAATGGAAAGGTGTGGGGATTGGTTTCATTACGATATCGGGGTTAACAGACATATACAAACAGAGGTGACATATATAATCACCAAAGACCTATGGAATACCAAGAGAAGACTACTCAACATTCTGTCATAACGTACATGGGTAAAGGATCCCAGGAAGAACAGACATCTGTATATGTGTAAAAGAACCACATCTTCGACACCTACAATAAGCCAAACATTGTAATCATACTTGCTGTAATAAAAAATTAAAAATTAAATTAAAAATACGAACAAGAAGTAGGGAGACAAACTTGAGGGGCTTTCTCCTGGCACATTCCATTCTAAATTCCAATCTAGAACACGACTTCCATTGAGGCTCTGTTGCCCTAGTAACCAGATTTGGTAAGGGAGAACTGCTGCCACCTTGTGGCCGTTTCACACAACAGCAGCTTTAATCCCAGCGCTAATGGTCAGTTGATATTCAAAATCTTTGCAGGCCTGTAAATGACACCTGCCCTGAAAACAAATCCTGGGGTCACATATCGACCAAAAAATTCAAAGGACGTCCATATTTCAAAACGACCGTTTCAAAAGGCATATTTTATGCACATTAGTGTTCTGCTTCTTTGTCTTTCTTTCTTTTTTGGTTAAAAAGACGGGAATGGAAAAAGGCATCCCTCAGAATGGGCGAAAATAGTTGCAAACGAATCAATGGACAAAGGTTTAATCTCCAATATATATAAACAGCTCATGCACCTTAATGTTAAAAAAACAAAAAACCCAATACAAAAATGGGCAGAAGATCTAAAGAGACGTTTCTTCAAAGAAGACACAGAGAGGGCCAAGACGCACATGAAAAGCTGCTCAAGAGCACTAATTATTAGAGAAATGCAAATCAAAACTACAATGAGGTATCCCCTCACACCTGTTAGAATCGGCATCATCAGAAAATCTACAAACAACAAATTCTGGGGAGGGTGTGGACAAAAGGAACCCTCTTCCACTATTGGTGGGAATGTAAATTGATACAGTCACTATGGAGAACAGTATGGAGTTTCCTTAAAAACACTAGAAATAGAATTACCATCTGATCCAGCAATCCCACTTCTGGGCATATACCCAGAGAAAACCATAAATCAAAAAGGCACATTCACCACGATGTTCATTGCAGCACTATTTACAATAGCCAGGTAATGGAAGCAACCTAAATGCCCACAGACAGATGAATGGATAAAGATGGGGTACATATATAAAATGGAATATTACTCGGCCATAAAAAGGAATGAAACTGGGTCATTTGTAGAGACATCGATGGATCTAGAGACTGTCATACAGAATGAAGTAAGTCAGAAAGAGGAAAACAAATATTGTATATTAATGCATATATGTGGAACCTAAAAAAATGATACAGATGAACTGGTTTGCAGGGAAGAAATAGAGACGCAGAGGTAGAGAACAAACGTATGGACACCAAGTGTGGGAAGCCATGGGGTGGTGGTGGTGGGATGAGTTGGGAGATTGGGATTGACCTGTATACATGTATATGCATAAAATACATAAGTGATAATAACCTGCTGTATAAAAAAGTAAATAAAATTAAATTTAAAAATTAAAAAAAATAAAACTTAAAACTAAAACAGAAAAAAGTTCTTCCCTTCACACAGATGTATTTATAGAAATGAATTATTTCCATGCTTATATCTATAAATACATAAAAGAGGAATAAAATCTAAGTTGAACCATAAACGAAAAAATACCTGAACCCACCAGTTATACAGAGGAAAACCCTATCAGGGCACTTGCTCCAGCGGTAAACAATTCTGAAATTGGTCAGAGGTGTGGAATCATCACCCATCCAGCCAGCAACCCACCCCCCACGCAAGGAGCGTCCTCATTGCAAAGCTGGGAGACCGTGCCGAGGCATCTCTGAATAAAGGTGAGCTGAGCCCCAGTCCAGCTGCTGCTGAACTGTTCCCACCCTTCCCAGGTAAAACACCTGAATATGTACAAGGGCTTGAAAGCCTAGAGGAAGGGCCGCGGAGCCACACCAGCGACAGCACGCAGGCCAACATGGTGACTGCAGGTCAGCCAAGGTTGTCCTGGCCCCGTGCGCTCTTCCGGAAGCTTTCCATTATCCTGCCTGAGATACCCCTCCTGTCCCGGTCCCCACTGATTTTTCCTTCCTCACCTCTGTCCGGAGAGAAATTCCAGCGGAAGGTATGGGTGACACATCCTCTTCTTTACAGGTGGCAGCCTGGCAACTCCTGCAGAAAGGCCAGCAGAACCCCACTCACACCAGGCCACCAACAAAGCTGTGGCCCCTATTTCCCTCCCACCAGCTCAGCCCCGAGACTGCTGACGGGGCAGAGAATATGGAGTCAGGCACAGCTTCAGGGGCTATTGCCGCCTGGAGCGCTGTTTATATTGACCTCAACCAGGCACACCTGGGGAGGGCCGGCCGGCAGGGTAAGGCTGCCCAGGTCAGCTAATCCACAACCCTCAGGGAATCACATTGTTGAAAATGGACCTCGCTAAGGCAGAATAGAAGCCAAGGAAAATAAGGACACAATGCCATTTGCAACACCGTAGATGAGTCTAGAGGTAATCACGTGACTTGTAGTAAGTCAGAAAGTGAAAGACACATATCATATCATATCACTTAGAGGTGTTACCTAAAATAGATAGCAGGGCAGTTATTTCCACTGAGAAGTGCAATCACAGGTTCATTAAACAAGCTTATGGTTCACCAATGGAAAGGTGTGAGGATTGGTTTCATTACGATATCGGGGTTAACAGACCTATACAAACAGAGGTGACATATATAATCACCAAAGACCTATGGAATACCAAGAGAAGACTACTCAACATTCTCTCATAACGTACATGGGTAAAGGATCCCAGGAAGAACAGACATCTGTATATGTGTAAAAGAACCACATCTTCGACACCTACAATAAGCCAAACATTGTAATCATACTTGCTGTAATAAAAAATAAAAAATTAAATTAAAAATACGAACAAGAAGTAGGGAGACAAACTTGAGGGGCTTTCTCCTGGCACATTCCATTCTAAATTCCAATCTAGAACACGACTTCCATTGAGGCTCTGTTGCCCTAGTAACCAGATTTGGTAAGGGAGAACTGCTGCCACCTTGTGGCCGTTTCACACAACAGCAGCTTTAATCCCAGCGCTAATGGTCAGTTGATACTCAAAATCTTTGCAGGCCTGTAAATGACACCTGCCCTGAAAACAAATCCTGGGGTCACATATCGACCAAAAAATTCAAAGGACGTCCATATTTCAAAACGACCGTTTCAAAAGGCATATTTTATGCACATTAGTGTTCTGCTTCTTTGTCTTTCTTTCTTTTTTGGTTAAAAAGACGGGAATGGAAAAAGGCATCCCTCAGAATGGGCGAAAATAGTTGCAAACGAATCAATGGACAAAGGTTTAATCTCCAATATATATAAACAGCTCATGCACCTTAATGTTAAAAAAACAAAAAACCCAATACAAAAATGGGCAGAAGATCTAAAGAGACGTTTCTTCAAAGAAGACACAGAGAGGGCCAAGACGCACATGAAAAGCTGCTCAAGAGCACTAATTATTAGAGAAATGCAAATCAAAAGTACAATGAGGTATCCCCTCACACCTGTTAGAATCGGCATCATCAGAAAATCTACAAACAACAAATTCTGGGGAGGGTGTGGACAAAAGGAACCCTCTTCCACTATTGGTGGGAATGTAAATTGATACAGTCACTATGGAGAACAGTATGGAGTTTCCTTAAAAACACTAGAAATAGAATTACCATCTGATCCAGCAATCCCACTTCTGGGCATATACCCAGAGAAAACCATAAATCAAAAAGGCACATTCACCACGATGTTCATTGCAGCACTATTTACAATAGCCAGGTAATGGAAGCAACCTAAATGCCCACAGACAGATGAATGGATAAAGATGGGGTACATATATAAAATGGAATATTACTCGGCCATAAAAAGGAATGAAACTGGGTCATTTGTAGAGACATCGATGGATCTAGAGACTGTCATACAGAATGAAGTAAGTCAGAAAGAGGAAAACAAATATTGTATATTAATGCATATATGTGGAACCTAAAAAAATGATACAGATGAACTGGTTTGCAGGGAAGAAATAGAGACGCAGAGGTAGAGAAGAAACGTATGGACACCAAGTGTGGGAAGCCATGGGGTGGTGGTGGTGGGATGAGTTGGGAGATTGGGATTGACCTGTATACATGTATATGCATAAAATACATAAGTGATAATAACCTGCTGTATAAAAAAGTAAATAAAATTAAATTTAAAAATTAAAAAAAATAAAACTTAAAACTAAAACAGAAAAAAGTTCTTCCCTTCACACAGATGTATTTATAGAAATGAATTATTTCCATGCTTATATCTATAAATACATAAAAGAGGAATAAAATCTAAGTTGAACCATAAACGAAAAAATACCTGAACCCACCAGTTATACAGAGGAAAACCCTATCAGGGCACTTGCTCCAGCGGTAAACAATTCTGAAATTGGTCAGAGGTGTGGAATCATCACCCATCCAGCCAGCAACCCACCCCCCACGCAAGGAGCGTCCTCATTGCAAAGCTGGGAGACCGTGCCGAGGCATCTCTGAATAAAGGTGAGCTGAGCCCCAGTCCAGCTGCTGCTGAACTGTTCCCACCCTTCCCACGTAAAACACCTGAATATGTACAAGGGCTTGAAAGCCTAGAGGAAGGGCCGCGGAGCCACACCAGCGACAGCACGCAGGCCAACATGGTGACTGCAGGTCAGCCAAGGTTGTCCTGGCCCCGTGCGCTCTTCCGGAAGCTTTCCATTATCCTGCCTGAGATACCCCTCCTGTCCCGGTCCCCACTGATTTTTCCTTCCTCACCTCTGTCCGGAGAGAAATTCCAGCGGAAGGTATGGGTGACACATCCTCTTCTTTACAGGTGGCAGCCTGGCAACTCCTGCAGAAAGGCCAGCAGAACCCCACTCACACCAGGCCACCAACAAAGCTGTGGCCCCTATTTCCCTCCCACCAGCTCAGCCCCGAGACTGCTGACGGGGCAGAGAATATGGAGTCAGGCACAGCTTCAGGGGCTATTGCCGCCTGGAGCGCTGTTTATATTGACCTCAACCAGGCACACCTGGGGAGGGCCGGCCGGCAGGGTAAGGCTGCCCAGGTCAGCTAATCCACAACCCTCAGGGAATCACATTGTTGAAAATGGACCTCGCTAAGGCAGAATAGAAGCCAAGGAAAATAAGGACACAATGCCATTTGCAGCACCGTAGATGAGTCTAGAGGTAATCACGTGACTTGTAGTAAGTCAGAAAGTGAAAGACACATATCATATCATATCACTTATAGGTGTTGCCTAAAATTGATAGCAGGGCAGTTATTTCCACTGAGAAGTGCAATCACAGGTTCATTAAACAAGCTTATGGTTCACCAATGGAAAGGTGTGGGGATTGGTTTCATTACGATATCGGGGTTAACAGACATATACAAACAGAGGTGACATATATAATCACCAAAGACCTATGGAATACCAAGAGAAGACTACTCAACATTCTGTCATAACGTACATGGGTAAAGGATCCCAGGAAGAACAGACATCTGTATATGTGTAAAAGAACCACATCTTCGACACCTACAATAAGCCAAACATTGTAATCATACTTGCTGTAATAAAAAATTAAAAATTAAATTAAAAATACGAACAAGAAGTAGGGAGACAAACTTGAGGGGCTTTCTCCTGGCACATTCCATTCTAAATTCCAATCTAGAACACGACTTCCATTGAGGCTCTGTTGCCCTAGTAACCAGATTTGGTAAGGGAGAACTGCTGCCACCTTGTGGCCGTTTCACACAACAGCAGCTTTAATCCCAGCGCTAATGGTCAGTTGATATTCAAAATCTTTGCAGGCCTGTAAATGACACCTGCCCTGAAAACAAATCCTGGGGTCACATATCGACCAAAAAATTCAAAGGACGTCCATATTTCAAAACGACCGTTTCAAAAGGCATATTTTATGCACATTAGTGTTCTGCTTCTTTGTCTTTCTTTCTTTTTTGGTTAAAAAGACGGGAATGGAAAAAGGCATCCCTCAGAATGGGCGAAAATAGTTGCAAACGAATCAATGGACAAAGGTTTAATCTCCAATATATATAAACAGCTCATGCACCTTAATGTTAAAAAAACAAAAAACCCAATACAAAAATGGGCAGAAGATCTAAAGAGACGTTTCTTCAAAGAAGACACAGAGAGGGCCAAGACGCACATGAAAAGCTGCTCAAGAGCACTAATTATTAGAGAAATGCAAATCAAAACTACAATGAGGTATCCCCTCACACCTGTTAGAATCGGCATCATCAGAAAATCTACAAACAACAAATTCTGGGGAGGGTGTGGACAAAAGGAACCCTCTTCCACTATTGGTGGGAATGTAAATTGATACAGTCACTATGGAGAACAGTATGGAGTTTCCTTAAAAACACTAGAAATAGAATTACCATCTGATCCAGCAATCCCACTTCTGGGCATATACCCAGAGAAAACCATAAATCAAAAAGGCACATTCACCACGATGTTCATTGCAGCACTATTTACAATAGCCAGGTAATGGAAGCAACCTAAATGCCCACAGACAGATGAATGGATAAAGATGGGGTACATATATAAAATGGAATATTACTCGGCCATAAAAAGGAATGAAACTGGGTCATTTGTAGAGACATCGATGGATCTAGAGACTGTCATACAGAATGAAGTAAGTCAGAAAGAGGAAAACAAATATTGTATATTAATGCATATATGTGGAACCTAAAAAAATGATACAGATGAACTGGTTTGCAGGGAAGAAATAGAGACGCAGAGGTAGAGAACAAACGTATGGACACCAAGTGTGGGAAGCCATGGGGTGGTGGTGGTGGGATGAGTTGGGAGATTGGGATTGACCTGTATACATGTATATGCATAAAATACATAAGTGATAATAACCTGCTGTATAAAAAAGTAAATAAAATTAAATTTAAAAATTAAAAAAAATAAAACTTAAAACTAAAACAGAAAAAAGTTCTTCCCTTCACACAGATGTATTTATAGAAATGAATTATTTCCATGCTTATATCTATAAATACATAAAAGAGGAATAAAATCTAAGTTGAACCATAAACGAAAAAATACCTGAACCCACCAGTTATACAGAGGAAAACCCTATCAGGGCACTTGCTCCAGCGGTAAACAATTCTGAAATTGGTCAGAGGTGTGGAATCATCACCCATCCAGCCAGCAACCCACCCCCCACGCAAGGAGCGTCCTCATTGCAAAGCTGGGAGACCGTGCCGAGGCATCTCTGAATAAAGGTGAGCTGAGCCCCAGTCCAGCTGCTGCTGAACTGTTCCCACCCTTCCCAGGTAAAACACCTGAATATGTACAAGGGCTTGAAAGCCTAGAGGAAGGGCCGCGGAGCCACACCAGCGACAGCACGCAGGCCAACATGGTGACTGCAGGTCAGCCAAGGTTGTCCTGGCCCCGTGCGCTCTTCCGGAAGCTTTCCATTATCCTGCCTGAGATACCCCTCCTGTCCCGGTCCCCACTGATTTTTCCTTCCTCACCTCTGTCCGGAGAGAAATTCCAGCGGAAGGTATGGGTGACACATCCTCTTCTTTACAGGTGGCAGCCTGGCAACTCCTGCAGAAAGGCCAGCAGAACCCCACTCACACCAGGCCACCAACAAAGCTGGGGCCCCTATTTCCCTCCCACCAGCTCAGCCCCGAGACTGCTGACGGGGCAGAGAATATGGAGTCAGGCACAGCTTCAGGGGCTATTGCCGCCTGGAGCGCTGTTTATATTGACCTCAACCAGGCACACCTGGGGAGGGCCGGCCGGCAGGGTAAGGCTGCCCAGGTCAGCTAATCCACAACCCTCAGGGAATCACATTGTTGAAAATGGACCTCGCTAAGGCAGAATAGAAGCCAAGGAAAATAAGGACACAATGCCATTTGCAACACCGTAGATGAGTCTAGAGGTAATCACGTGACTTGTAGTAAGTCAGAAAGTGAAAGACACATATCATATCATATCACTTAGAGGTGTTACCTAAAATAGATAGCAGGGCAGTTATTTCCACTGAGAAGTGCAATCACAGGTTCATTAAACAAGCTTATGGTTCACCAATGGAAAGGTGTGAGGATTGGTTTCATTACGATATCGGGGTTAACAGACCTATACAAACAGAGGTGACATATATAATCACCAAAGACCTATGGAATACCAAGAGAAGACTACTCAACATTCTCTCATAACGTACATGGGTAAAGGATCCCAGGAAGAACAGACATCTGTATATGTGTAAAAGAACCACATCTTCGACACCTACAATAAGCCAAACATTGTAATCATACTTGCTGTAATAAAAAATAAAAAATTAAATTAAAAATACGAACAAGAAGTAGGGAGACAAACTTGAGGGGCTTTCTCCTGGCACATTCCATTCTAAATTCCAATCTAGAACACGACTTCCATTGAGGCTCTGTTGCCCTAGTAACCAGATTTGGTAAGGGATAACTGCTGCCACCTTGTGGCCGTTTCACACAACAGCAGCTTTAATCCCAGCGCTAATGGTCAGTTGATATTCAAAATCATTGCAGGCCTGTAAATGACACCTGCCCTGAAAACAAATCCTGGGGTCACATATCGACCAAAAAATTCAAAGGACGTCCATATTTCAAAACGACCGTTTCAAAAGGCATATTTTATGCACATTAGTGTTCTGCTTCTTTGTCTTTCTTTCTTTTTTGGTTAAAAAGACGGGAATGGAAAAAGGCATCCCTCAGAATGGGCGAAAATAGTTGCAAACGAATCAATGGACAAAGGTTTAATCTCCAATATATATAAACAGCTCATGCACCTTAATGTTAAAAAAACAAAAAACCCAATACAAAAATGGGCAGAAGATCTAAAGAGACGTTTCTTCAAAGAAGACACAGAGAGGGCCAAGACGCACATGAAAAGCTGCTCAAGAGCACTAATTATTAGAGAAATGCAAATCAAAAGTACAATGAGGTATCCCCTCACACCTGTTAGAATCGGCATCATCAGAAAATCTACAAACAACAAATTCTGGGGAGGGTGTGGACAAAAGGAACCCTCTTCCACTATTGGTTGGAATGTAAATTGATACAGTCACTATGGAGAACAGTATGGAGTTTCCTTAAAAACACTAGAAATAGAATTACCATCTGATCCAGCAATCCCACTTCTGGGCATATACCCAGAGAAAACCATAAATCAAAAAGGCACATTCACCACGATGTTCATTGCAGCACTATTTACAATAGCCAGGTAATGGAAGCAACCTAAATGCCCACAGACAGATGAATGGATAAAGATGGGGTACATATATAAAATGGAATATTACTCGGCCATAAAAAGGAATGAAACTGGGTCATTTGTAGAGACATCGATGGATCTAGAGACTGTCATACAGAATGAAGTAAGTCAGAAAGAGGAAAACAAATATTGTATATTAATGCATATATGTGGAACCTAAAAAAATGATACAGATGAACTGGTTTGCAGGGAAGAAATAGAGACGCAGAGGTAGAGAACAAACGTATGGACACCAAGTGTGGGAAGCCATGGGGTGGTGGTGGTGGGATGAGTTGGGAGATTGGGATTGACCTGTATACATGTATATGCATAAAATACATAAGTGATAATAACCTGCTGTATAAAAAAGTAAATAAAATTAAATTTAAAAATTAAAAAAAATAAAACTTAAAACTAAAACAGAAAAAAGTTCTTCCCTTCACACAGATGTATTTATAGAAATGAATTATTTCCATGCTTATATCTATAAATACATAAAAGAGGAATAAAATCTAAGTTGAACCATAAACGAAAAAATACCTGAACCCACCAGTTATACAGAGGAAAACCCTATCAGGGCACTTGCTCCAGCGGTAAACAATTCTGAAATTGGTCAGAGGTGTGGAATCATCACCCATCCAGCCAGCAACCCACCCCCCACGCAAGGAGCGTCCTCATTGCAAAGCTGGGAGACCGTGCCGAGGCATCTCTGAATAAAGGTGAGCTGAGCCCCAGTCCAGCTGCTGCTGAACTGTTCCCACCCTTCCCAGGTAAAACACCTGAATATGTACAAGGGCTTGAAAGCCTAGAGGAAGGGCCGCGGAGCCACACCAGCGACAGCACGCAGGCCAACATGGTGACTGCAGGTCAGCCAAGGTTGTCCTGGCCCCGTGCGCTCTTCCGGAAGCTTTCCATTATCCTGCCTGAGATACCCCTCCTGTCCCGGTCCCCACTGATTTTTCCTTCCTCACCTCTGTCCGGAGAGAAATTCCAGCGGAAGGTATGGGTGACACATCCTCTTCTTTACAGGTGGCAGCCTGGCAACTCCTGCAGAAAGGCCAGCAGAACCCCACTCACACCAGGCCACCAACAAAGCTGTGGCCCCTATTTCCCTCCCACCAGCTCAGCCCCGAGACTGCTGACGGGGCAGAGAATATGGAGTCAGGCACAGCTTCAGGGGCTATTGCCGCCTGGAGCGCTGTTTATATTGACCTCAACCAGGCACACCTGGGGAGGGCCGGCCGGCAGGGTAAGGCTGCCCAGGTCAGCTAATCCACAACCCTCAGGGAATCACATTGTTGAAAATGGACCTCGCTAAGGCAGAATAGAAGCCAAGGAAAATAAGGACACAATGCCATTTGCAGCACCGTAGATGAGTCTAGAGGTAATCACGTGACTTGTAGTAAGTCAGAAAGTGAAAGACACATATCATATCATATCACTTATAGGTGTTGCCTAAAATTGATAGCAGGGCAGTTATTTCCACTGAGAAGTGCAATCACAGGTTCATTAAACAAGCTTATGGTTCACCAATGGAAAGGTGTGGGGATTGGTTTCATTACGATATCGGGGTTAACAGACATATACAAACAGAGGTGACATATATAATCACCAAAGACCTATGGAATACCAAGAGAAGACTACTCAACATTCTGTCATAACGTACATGGGTAAAGGATCCCAGGAAGAACAGACATCTGTATATGTGTAAAAGAACCACATCTTCGACACCTACAATAAGCCAAACATTGTAATCATACTTGCTGTAATAAAAAATTAAAAATTAAATTAAAAATACGAACAAGAAGTAGGGAGACAAACTTGAGGGGCTTTCTCCTGGCACATTCCATTCTAAATTCCAATCTAGAACACGACTTCCATTGAGGCTCTGTTGCCCTAGTAACCAGATTTGGTAAGGGAGAACTGCTGCCACCTTGTGGCCGTTTCACACAACAGCAGCTTTAATCCCAGCGCTAATGGTCAGTTGATATTCAAAATCTTTGCAGGCCTGTAAATGACACCTGCCCTGAAAACAAATCCTGGGGTCACATATCGACCAAAAAATTCAAAGGACGTCCATATTTCAAAACGACCGTTTCAAAAGGCATATTTTATGCACATTAGTGTTCTGCTTCTTTGTCTTTCTTTCTTTTTTGGTTAAAAAGACGGGAATGGAAAAAGGCATCCCTCAGAATGGGCGAAAATAGTTGCAAACGAATCAATGGACAAAGGTTTAATCTCCAATATATATAAACAGCTCATGCACCTTAATGTTAAAAAAACAAAAAACCCAATACAAAAATGGGCAGAAGATCTAAAGAGACGTTTCTTCAAAGAAGACACAGAGAGGGCCAAGACGCACATGAAAAGCTGCTCAAGAGCACTAATTATTAGAGAAATGCAAATCAAAACTACAATGAGGTATCCCCTCACACCTGTTAGAATCGGCATCATCAGAAAATCTACAAACAACAAATTCTGGGGAGGGTGTGGACAAAAGGAACCCTCTTCCACTATTGGTGGGAATGTAAATTGATACAGTCACTATGGAGAACAGTATGGAGTTTCCTTAAAAACACTAGAAATAGAATTACCATCTGATCCAGCAATCCCACTTCTGGGCATATACCCAGAGAAAACCATAAATCAAAAAGGCACATTCACCACGATGTTCATTGCAGCACTATTTACAATAGCCAGGTAATGGAAGCAACCTAAATGCCCACAGACAGATGAATGGATAAAGATGGGGTACATATATAAAATGGAATATTCCTCGGCCATAAAAAGGAATGAAACTGGGTCATTTGTAGAGACATCGATGGATCTAGAGACTGTCATACAGAATGAAGTAAGTCAGAAAGAGGAAAACAAATATTGTATATTAATGCATATATGTGGAACCTAAAAAAATGATACAGATGAACTGGTTTGCAGGGAAGAAATAGAGACGCAGAGGTAGAGAAGAAACGTATGGACACCAAGTGTGGGAAGCCATGGGGTGGTGGTGGTGGGATGAGTTGGGAGATTGGGATTGACCTGTATACATGTATATGCATAAAATACATAAGTGATAATAACCTGCTGTATAAAAAAGTAAATAAAATTAAATTTAAAAATTAAAAAAAATAAAACTTAAAACTAAAACAGAAAAAAGTTCTTCCCTTCACACAGATGTATTTATAGAAATGAATTATTTCCATGCTTATATCTATAAATACATAAAAGAGGAATAAAATCTAAGTTGAACCATAAACGAAAAAATACCTGAACCCACCAGTTATACAGAGGAAAACCCTATCAGGGCACTTGCTCCAGCGGTAAACAATTCTGAAATTGGTCAGAGGTGTGGAATCATCACCCATCCAGCCAGCAACCCACCCCCCACGCAAGGAGCGTCCTCATTGCAAAGCTGGGAGACCGTGCCGAGGCATCTCTGAATAAAGGTGAGCTGAGCCCCAGTCCAGCTGCTGCGGAACTGTTCCCACCCTTCCCAGGTAAAACACCTGAATATGTACAAGGGCTTGAAAGCCTAGAGGAAGGGCCGCGGAGCCACACCAGCGACAGCACGCAGGCCAACATGGTGACTGCAGGTCAGCCAAGGTTGTCCTGGCCCCGTGCGCTCTTCCGGAAGCTTTCCATTATCCTGCCTGAGATACCCCTCCTGTCCCGGTCCCCACTGATTTTTCCTTCCTCACCTCTGTCCGGAGAGAAATTCCAGCGGAAGGTATGGGTGACACATCCTCTTCTTTACAGGTGGCAGCCTGGCAACTCCTGCAGAAAGGCCAGCAGAACCCCACTCACACCAGGCCACCAACAAAGCTGGGGCCCCTATTTCCCTCCCACCAGCTCAGCCCCGAGACTGCTGACGGGGCAGAGAATATGGAGTCAGGCACAGCTTCAGGGGCTATTGCCGCCTGGAGCGCTGTTTATATTGACCTCAACCAGGCACACCTGGGGAGGGCCGGCCGGCAGGGTAAGGCTGCCCAGGTCAGCTAATCCACAACCCTCAGGGAATCACATTGTTGAAAATGGACCTCGCTAAGGCAGAATAGAAGCCAAGGAAAATAAGGACACAATGCCATTTGCAGCACCGTAGATGAGTCTAGAGGTAATCACGTGACTTGTAGTAAGTCAGAAAGTGAAAGACACATATCATATCATATCACTTAGAGGTGTTACCTAAAATAGATAGCAGGGCAGTTATTTCCACTGAGAAGTGCAATCACAGGTTCATTAAACAAGCTTATGGTTCACCAATGGAAAGGTGTGAGGATTGGTTTCATTACGATATCGGGGTTAACAGACCTATACAAACAGAGGTGACATATATAATCACCAAAGACCTATGGAATACCAAGAGAAGACTACTCAACATTCTGTCATAACGTACATGGGTAAAGGATCCCAGGAAGAACAGACATCTGTATATGTGTAAAAGAACCACATCTTCGACACCTACAATAAGCCAAACATTGTAATCATACTTGCTGTAATAAAAAATAAAAAATTAAATTAAAAATACGAACAAGAAGTAGGGAGACAAACTTGAGGGGCTTTCTCCTGGCACATTCCATTCTAAATTCCAATCTAGAACACGACTTCCATTGAGGCTCTGTTGCCCTAGTAACCAGATTTGGTAAGGGAGAACTGCTGCCACCTTGTGGCCGTTTCACACAACAGCAGCTTTAATCCCAGCGCTAATGGTCAGTTGATATTCAAAATCATTGCAGGCCTGTAAATGACACCTGCCCTGAAAACAAATCCTGGGGTCACATATCGACCAAAAAATTCAAAGGACGTCCATATTTCAAAACGACCGTTTCAAAAGGCATATTTTATGCACATTAGTGTTCTGCTTCTTTGTCTTTCTTTCTTTTTTGGTTAAAAAGACGGGAATGGAAAAAGGCATCCCTCAGAATGGGCGAAAATAGTTGCAAACGAATCAATGGACAAAGGTTTAATCTCCAATATATATAAACAGCTCATGCACCTTAATGTTAAAAAAACAAAAAACCCAATACAAAAATGGGCAGAAGATCTAAAGAGACGTTTCTTCAAAGAAGACACAGAGAGGGCCAAGACGCACATGAAAAGCTGCTCAAGAGCACTAATTATTAGAGAAATGCAAATCAAAATTACAATGAGGTATCCCCTCACACCTGTTAGAATCGGCATCATCAGAAAATCTACAAACAACAAATTCTGGGGAGGGTGTGGACAAAAGGAACCCTCTTCCACTATTGGTGGGAATGTAAATTGATACAGTCACTATGGAGAACAGTATGGAGTTTCCTTAAAAACACTAGAAATAGAATTACCATCTGATCCAGCAATCCCACTTCTGGGCATATACCCAGAGAAAACCATAAATCAAAAAGGCACATTCACCACGATGTTCATTGCAGCACTATTTACAATAGCCAGGTAATGGAAGCAACCTAAATGCCCACAGACAGATGAATGGATAAAGATGGGGTACATATATAAAATGGAATATTACTCGGCCATAAAAAGGAATGAAACTGGGTCATTTGTAGAGACATCGATGGATCTAGAGACTGTCATACAGAATGAAGTAAGTCAGAAAGAGGAAAACAAATATTGTATATTAATGCATATATGTGGAACCTAAAAAAATGATACAGATGAACTGGTTTGCAGGGAAGAAATAGAGACGCAGAGGTAGAGAACAAACGTATGGACACCAAGTGTGGGAAGCCATGGGGTGGTGGTGGTGGGATGAGTTGGGAGATTGGGATTGACCTGTATACATGTATATGCATAAAATACATAAGTGATAATAACCTGCTGTATAAAAAAGTAAATAAAATTAAATTTAAAAATTAAAAAAAATAAAACTTAAAACTAAAACAGAAAAAAGTTCTTCCCTTCACACAGATGTATTTATAGAAATGAATTATTTCCATGCTTATATCTATAAATACATAAAAGAGGAATAAAATCTAAGTTGAACCATAAACGAAAAAATACCTGAACCCACCAGTTATACAGAGGAAAACCCTATCAGGGCACTTGCTCCAGCGGTAAACAATTCTGAAATTGGTCAGAGGTGTGGAATCATCACCCATGCAGCCAGCAACCCACCCCCCACGCAAGGAGCGTCCTCATTGCAAAGCTGGGAGACCGTGCCGAGGCATCTCTGAATAAAGGTGAGCTGAGCCCCAGTCCAGCTGCTGCTGAACTGTTCCCACCCTTCCCAGGTAAAACACCTGAATATGTACAAGGGCTTGAAAGCCTAGAGGAAGGGCCGCGGAGCCACACCAGCGACAGCACGCAGGCCAACATGGTGACTGCAGGTCAGCCAAGGTTGTCCTGGCCCCGTGCGCTCTTCCGGAAGCTTTCCATTATCCTGCCTGAGATACCCCTCCTGTCCCGGTCCCCACTGATTTTTCCTTCCTCACCTCTGTCCGGAGAGAAATTCCAGCGGAAGGTATGGGTGACACATCCTCTTCTTTACAGGTGGCAGCCTGGCAACTCCTGCAGAAAGGCCAGCAGAACCCCACTCACACCAGGCCACCAACAAAGCTGTGGCCCCTATTTCCCTCCCACCAGCTCAGCCCCGAGACTGCTGACGGGGCAGAGAATATGGAGTCAGGCACAGCTTCAGGGGCTATTGCCGCCTGGAGCGCTGTTTATATTGACCTCAACCAGGCACACCTGGGGAGGGCCGGCCGGCAGGGTAAGGCTGCCCAGGTCAGCTAATCCACAACCCTCAGGGAATCACATTGTTGAAAATGGACCTCGCTAAGGCAGAATAGAAGCCAAGGAAAATAAGGACACAATGCCATTTGCAGCACCGTAGATGAGTCTAGAGGTAATCACGTGACTTGTAGTAAGTCAGAAAGTGAAAGACACATATCATATCATATCACTTAGAGGTGTTACCTAAAATAGATAGCAGGGCAGTTATTTCCACTGAGAAGTGCAATCACAGGTTCATTAAACAAGCTTATGGTTCACCAATGGAAAGGTGTGAGGATTGGTTTCATTACGATATCGGGGTTAACAGACATATACAAACAGAGGTGACATATATAATCACCAAAGACCTATGGAATACCAAGAGAAGACTACTCAACATTCTGTCATAACGTACATGGGTAAAGGATCCCAGGAAGAACAGACATCTGTATATGTGTAAAAGAACCACATCTTCGACACCTACAATAAGCCAAACATTGTAATCATACTTGCTGTAATAAAAAATAAAAAATTAAATTAAAAATACGAACAAGAAGTAGGGAGACAAACTTGAGGGGCTTTCTCCTGGCACATTCCATTCTAAATTCCAATCTAGAACACGACTTCCATTGAGGCTCTGTTGCCCTAGTAACCAGATTTGGTAAGGGATAACTGCTGCCACCTTGTGGCCGTTTCACACAACAGCAGCTTTAATCCCAGCGCTAATGGTCAGTTGATACTCAAAATCTTTGCAGGCCTGTAAATGACACCTGCCCTGAAAACAAATCCTGGGGTCACATATCGACCAAAAAATTCAAAGGACGTCCATATTTCAAAACGACCGTTTCAAAAGGCATATTTTATGCACATTAGTGTTCTGCTTCTTTGTCTTTCTTTCTTTTTTGGTTAAAAAGACGGGAATGGAAAAAGGCATCCCTCAGAATGGGCGAAAATAGTTGCAAACGAATCAATGGACAAAGGTTTAATCTCCAATATATATAAACAGCTCATGCACCTTAATGTTAAAAAAACAAAAAACCCAATACAAAAATGGGCAGAAGATCTAAAGAGACGTTTCTTCAAAGAAGACACAGAGAGGGCCAAGACGCACATGAAAAGCTGCTCAAGAGCACTAATTATTAGAGAAATGCAAATCAAAATTACAATGAGGTATCCCCTCACACCTGTTAGAATCGGCATCATCAGAAAATCTACAAACAACAAATTCTGGGGAGGGTGTGGACAAAAGGAACCCTCTTCCACTATTGGTGGGAATGTAAATTGATACAGTCACTATGGAGAACAGTATGGAGTTTCCTTAAAAACACTAGAAATAGAATTACCATCTGATCCAGCAATCCCACTTCTGGGCATATACCCAGAGAAAACCATAAATCAAAAAGGCACATTCACCACGATGTTCATTGCAGCACTATTTACAATAGCCAGGTAATGGAAGCAACCTAAATGCCCACAGACAGATGAATGGATAAAGATGGGGTACATATATAAAATGGAATATTACTCGGCCATAAAAAGGAATGAAACTGGGTCATTTGTAGAGACATCGATGGATCTAGAGACTGTCATACAGAATGAAGTAAGTCAGAAAGAGGAAAACAAATATTGTATATTAATGCATATATGTGGAACCTAAAAAAATGATACAGATGAACTGGTTTGCAGGGAAGAAATAGAGACGCAGAGGTAGAGAAGAAACGTATGGACACCAAGTGTGGGAAGCCATGGGGTGGTGGTGGTGGGATGAGTTGGGAGATTGGGATTGACCTGTATACATGTATATGCATAAAATACATAAGTGATAATAACCTGCTGTATAAAAAAGTAAATAAAATTAAATTTAAAAATTAAAAAAAATAAAACTTAAAACTAAAACAGAAAAAAGTTCTTCCCTTCACACAGATGTATTTATAGAAATGAATTATTTCCATGCTTATATCTATAAATACATAAAAGAGGAATAAAATCTAAGTTGAACCATAAACGAAAAAATACCTGAACCCACCAGTTATACAGAGGAAAACCCTATCAGGGCACTTGCTCCAGCGGTAAACAATTCTGAAATTGGTCAGAGGTGTGGAATCATCACCCATCCAGCCAGCAACCCACCCCCCACGCAAGGAGCGTCCTCATTGCAAAGCTGGGAGACCGTGCCGAGGCATCTCTGAATAAAGGTGAGCTGAGCCCCAGTCCAGCTGCTGCTGAACTGTTCCCACCCTTCCCAGGTAAAACACCTGAATATGTACAAGGGCTTGAAAGCCTAGAGGAAGGGCCGCGGAGCCACACCAGCGACAGCACGCAGGCCAACATGGTGACTGCAGGTCAGCCAAGGTTGTCCTGGCCCCGTGCGCTCTTCCGGAAGCTTTCCATTATCCTGCCTGAGATACCCCTCCTGTCCCGGTCCCCACTGATTTTTCCTTCCTCACCTCTGTCCGGAGAGAAATTCCAGCGGAAGGTATGGGTGACACATCCTCTTCTTTACAGGTGGCAGCCTGGCAACTCCTGCAGAAAGGCCAGCAGAACCCCACTCACACCAGGCCACCAACAAAGCTGTGGCCCCTATTTCCCTCCCACCAGCTCAGCCCCGAGACTGCTGACGGGGCAGAGAATATGGAGTCAGGCACAGCTTCAGGGGCTATTGCCGCCTGGAGCGCTGTTTATATTGACCTCAACCAGGCACACCTGGGGAGGGCCGGCCGGCAGGGTAAGGCTGCCCAGGTCAGCTAATCCACAACCCTCAGGGAATCACATTGTTGAAAATGGACCTCGCTAAGGCAGAATAGAAGCCAAGGAAAATAAGGACACAATGCCATTTGCAGCACCGTAGATGAGTCTAGAGGTAATCACGTGACTTGTAGTAAGTCAGAAAGTGAAAGACACATATCATATCATATCACTTAGAGGTGTTACCTAAAATAGATAGCAGGGCAGTTATTTCCACTGAGAAGTGCAATCACAGGTTCATTAAACAAGCTTATGGTTCACCAATGGAAAGGTGTGAGGATTGGTTTCATTACGATATCGGGGTTAACAGACATATACAAACAGAGGTGACATATATAATCACCAAAGACCTATGGAATACCAAGAGAAGACTACTCAACATTCTGTCATAACGTACATGGGTAAAGGATCCCAGGAAGAACAGACATCTGTATATGTGTAAAAGAACCACATCTTCGACACCTACAATAAGCCAAACATTGTAATCATACTTGCTGTAATAAAAAATAAAAAATTAAATTAAAAATACGAACAAGAAGTAGGGAGACAAACTTGAGGGGCTTTCTCCTGGCACATTCCATTCTAAATTCCAATCTAGAACACGACTTCCATTGAGGCTCTGTTGCCCTAGTAACCAGATTTGGTAAGGGAGAACTGCTGCCACCTTGTGGCCGTTTCACACAACAGCAGCTTTAATCCCAGCGCTAATGGTCAGTTGATATTCAAAATCTTTGCAGGCCTGCAAATGACACCTGCCCTGAAAACAAATCCTGGGGTCACATATCGACCAAAAAATTCAAAGGACGTCCATATTTCAAAACGACCGTTTCAAAAGGCATATTTTATGCACATTAGTGTTCTGCTTCTTTGTCTTTCTTTCTTTTTTGGTTAAAAAGACGGGAATGGAAAAAGGCATCCCTCAGAATGGGCGAAAATAGTTGCAAACGAATCAATGGACAAAGGTTTAATCTCCAATATATATAAACAGCTCATGTACCTTAATGTTAAAAAAACAAAAAACCCAATACAAAAATGGGCAGAAGATCTAAAGAGACGTTTCTTCAAAGAAGACACAGAGAGGGCCAAGACGCACATGAAAAGCTGCTCAAGAGCACTAATTATTAGAGAAATGCAAATCAAAACTACAATGAGGTATCCCCTCACACCTGTTAGAATCGGCATCATCAGAAAATCTACAAACAACAAATTCTGGGGAGGGTGTGGACAAAAGGAACCCTCTTCCACTATTGGTGGGAATGTAAATTGATACAGTCACTATGGAGAACAGTATGGAGTTTCCTTAAAAACACTAGAAATAGAATTACCATCTGATCCAGCAATCCCACTTCTGGGCATATACCCAGAGAAAACCATAAATCAAAAAGGCACATTCACCACGATGTTCATTGCAGCACTATTTACAATAGCCAGGTAATGGAAGCAACCTAAATGCCCACAGACAGATGAATGGATAAAGATGGGGTACATATATAAAATGGAATATTACTCGGCCATAAAAAGGAATGAAACTGGGTCATTTGTAGAGACATCGATGGATCTAGAGACTGTCATACAGAATGAAGTAAGTCAGAAAGAGGAAAACAAATATTGTATATTAATGCATATATGTGGAACCTAAAAAAATGATACAGATGAACTGGTTTGCAGGGAAGAAATAGAGACGCAGAGGTAGAGAAGAAACGTATGTACACCAAGTGTGGGAAGCCATGGGGTGGTGGTGGTGGGATGAGTTGGGAGATTGGGATTGACCTGTATACATGTATATGCATAAAATACATAAGTGATAATAACCTGCTGTATAAAAAAGTAAATAAAATTAAATTTAAAAATTAAAAAAAATAAAACTTAAAACTAAAACAGAAAAAAGTTCTTCCCTTCACACAGATGTATTTATAGAAATGAATTATTTCCATGCTTATATCTATAAATACATAAAAGAGGAATAAAATCTAAGTTGAACCATAAACGAAAAAATACCTGAACCCACCAGTTATACAGAGGAAAACCCTATCAGGGCACTTGCTCCAGCGGTAAACAATTCTGAAATTGGTCAGAGGTGTGGAATCATCACCCATCCAGCCAGCAACCCACCCCCCACGCAAGAAGCGTCCTCATTGCAAAGCTGGGAGACCGTGCCGAGGCATCTCTGAATAAAGGTGAGCTGAGCCCCAGTCCAGCTGCTGCTGAACTGTTCCCACCCTTCCCAGGTAAAACACCTGAATATGTAAAAGGGCTTGAAAGCCTAGAGGAAGGGCCGCGGAGCCACACCAGCGACAGCACGCAGGCCAACATGGTGACTGCAGGTCAGCCAAGGTTGTCCTGGCCCCGTGCGCTCTTCCGGAAGCTTTCCATTATCCTGCCTGAGATACCCCTCCTGTCCCGGTCCCCACTGATTTTTCCTTCCTCACCTCTGTCCGGAGAGAAATTCCAGCAGAAGGTATGGGTGACACATCCTCTTCTTTACAGGTGGCAGCCTGGCAACTCCTGCAGAAAGGCCAGCAGAACCCCACTCACACCAGGCCACCAACAAAGCTGTGGCCCCTATTTCCCTCCCACCAGCTCAGCCCCGAGACTGCTGACGGGGCAGAGAATATGGAGTCAGGCACAGCTTCAGGGGCTATTGCCGCCTGGAGCGCTGTTTATATTGACCTCAACCAGGCACACCTGGGGAGGGCCGGCCGGCAGGGTAAGGCTGCCCAGGTCAGCTAATCCACAACCCTCAGGGAATCACATTGTTGAAAATGGACCTCGCTAAGGCAGAATAGAAGCCAAGGAAAATAAGGACACAATGCCATTTGCAGCACCGTAGATGAGTCTAGAGGTAATCACGTGACTTGTAGTAAGTCAGAAAGTGAAAGACACATATCATATCATATCACTTAGAGGTGTTACCTAAAATAGATAGCAGGGCAGTTATTTCCACTGAGAAGTGCAATCACAGGTTCATTAAACAAGCTTATGGTTCACCAATGGAAAGGTGTGAGGATTGGTTTCATTACGATATCGGGGTTAACAGACATATACAAACAGAGGTGACATATATAATCACCAAAGACCTATGGAATACCAAGAGAAGACTACTCAACATTCTGTCATAACGTACATGGGTAAAGGATCCCAGGAAGAACAGACATCTGTATATGTGTAAAAGAACCACATCTTCGACACCTACAATAAGCTAAACATTGTAATCATACTTGCTGTAATAAAAAATAAAAAATTAAATTAAAAATACGAACAAGAAGTAGGGAGACAAACTTGAGGGGCTTTCTCCTGGCACATTCCATTCTAAATTCCAATCTAGAACACGACTTCCATTGAGGCTCTGTTGCCCTAGTAA
This sequence comes from Mesoplodon bidens, assembly GCF_964165515.1. Classification (NCBI taxonomy): domain Eukaryota; kingdom Metazoa; phylum Chordata; class Mammalia; order Artiodactyla; family Ziphiidae; genus Mesoplodon; species Mesoplodon bidens. The sequence goes on from NW_027672099.1 coordinate 149,221, forward strand.
CCAGATTTGGTAAGGGAGAACTGCTGCCACCTTGTGGCCGTTTCACACAACAGCAGCTTTAATCCCAGCGCTAATGGTCAGTTGATACTCAAAATCTTTGCAGGCCTGTAAATGACACCTGCCCTGAAAACAAATCCTGGGGTCACATATCGACCAAAAAATTCAAAGGACGTCCATATTTCAAAACGACCGTTTCAAAAGGCATATTTTATGCACATTAGTGTTCTGCTTCTTTGTCTTTCTTTCTTTTTTGGTTAAAAAGACGGGAATGGAAAAAGGCATCCCTCAGAATGGGCGAAAATAGTTGCAAACGAATCAATGGACAAAGGTTTAATCTCCAATATATATAAACAGCTCATGCACCTTAATGTTAAAAAAACAAAAAACCCAATACAAAAATGGGCAGAAGATCTAAAGAGACGTTTCTTCAAAGAAGACACAGAGAGGGCCAAGACGCACATGAAAAGCTGCTCAAGAGCACTAATTATTAGAGAAATGCAAATCAAAAGTACAATGAGGTATCCCCTCACACCTGTTAGAATCGGCATCATCAGAAAATCTACAAACAACAAATTCTGGGGAGGGTGTGGACAAAAGGAACCCTCTTCCACTATTGGTGGGAATGTAAATTGATACAGTCACTATGGAGAACAGTATGGAGTTTCCTTAAAAACACTAGAAATAGAATTACCATCTGATCCAGCAATCCCACTTCTGGGCATATACCCAGAGAAAACCATAAATCAAAAAGGCACATTCACCACGATGTTCATTGCAGCACTATTTACAATAGCCAGGTAATGGAAGCAACCTAAATGCCCACAGACAGATGAATGGATAAAGATGGGGTACATATATAAAATGGAATATTACTCGGCCATAAAAAGGAATGAAACTGGGTCATTTGTAGAGACATCGATGGATCTAGAGACTGTCATACAGAATGAAGTAAGTCAGAAAGAGGAAAACAAATATTGTATATTAATGCATATATGTGGAACCTAAAAAAATGATACAGATGAACTGGTTTGCAGGGAAGAAATAGAGACGCAGAGGTAGAGAAGAAACGTATGGACACCAAGTGTGGGAAGCCATGGGGTGGTGGTGGTGGGATGAGTTGGGAGATTGGGATTGACCTGTATACATGTATATGCATAAAATACATAAGTGATAATAACCTGCTGTATAAAAAAGTAAATAAAATTAAATTTAAAAATTAAAAAAAATAAAACTTAAAACTAAAACAGAAAAAAGTTCTTCCCTTCACACAGATGTATTTATAGAAATGAATTATTTCCATGCTTATATCTATAAATACATAAAAGAGGAATAAAATCTAAGTTGAACCATAAACGAAAAAATACCTGAACCCACCAGTTATACAGAGGAAAACCCTATCAGGGCACTTGCTCCAGCGGTAAACAATTCTGAAATTGGTCAGAGGTGTGGAATCATCACCCATCCAGCCAGCAACCCACCCCCCACGCAAGGAGCGTCCTCATTGCAAAGCTGGGAGACCGTGCCGAGGCATCTCTGAATAAAGGTGAGCTGAGCCCCAGTCCAGCTGCTGCTGAACTGTTCCCACCCTTCCCAGGTAAAACACCTGAATATGTACAAGGGCTTGAAAGCCTAGAGGAAGGGCCGCGGAGCCACACCAGCGACAGCACGCAGGCCAACATGGTGACTGCAGGTCAGCCAAGGTTGTCCTGGCCCCGTGCGCTCTTCCGGAAGCTTTCCATTATCCTGCCTGAGATACCCCTCCTGTCCCGGTCCCCACTGATTTTTCCTTCCTCACCTCTGTCCGGAGAGAAATTCCAGCGGAAGGTATGGGTGACACATCCTCTTCTTTACAGGTGGCAGCCTGGCAACTCCTGCAGAAAGGCCAGCAGAACCCCACTCACACCAGGCCACCAACAAAGCTGGGGCCCCTATTTCCCTCCCACCAGCTCAGCCCCGAGACTGCTGACGGGGCAGAGAATATGGAGTCAGGCACAGCTTCAGGGGCTATTGCCGCCTGGAGCGCTGTTTATATTGACCTCAACCAGGCACACCTGGGGAGGGCCGGCCGGCAGGGTAAGGCTGCCCAGGTCAGCTAATCCACAACCCTCAGGGAATCACATTGTTGAAAATGGACCTCGCTAAGGCAGAATAGAAGCCAAGGAAAATAAGGACACAATGCCATTTGCAGCACCGTAGATGAGTCTAGAGGTAATCACGTGACTTGTAGTAAGTCAGAAAGTGAAAGACACATATCATATCATATCACTTAGAGGTGTTACCTAAAATAGATAGCAGGGCAGTTATTTCCACTGAGAAGTGCAATCACAGGTTCATTAAACAAGCTTATGGTTCACCAATGCAAAGCTGTGAGGATTGGTTTCATTACGATATCGGGGTTAACAGACCTATACAAACAGAGGTGACATATATAATCACCAAAGACCTATGGAATACCAAGAGAAGACTACTCAACATTCTGTCATAACGTACATGGGTAAAGGATCCCAGGAAGAACAGACATCTGTATATGTGTAAAAGAACCACGTCTTCGACACCTACAATAAGCCAAACATTGTAATCATACTTGCTGTAATAAAAAATAAAAAATTAAATTAAAAATACGAACAAGAAGTAGGGAGACAAACTTGAGGGGCTTTCTCCTGGCACATTCCATTCTAAATTCCAATCTAGAACACGACTTCCATTGAGGCTCTGTTGCCCTAGTAACCAGATTTGGTAAGGGAGAACTGCTGCCACCTTGTGGCCGTTTCACACAACAGCAGCTTTAATCCCAGCGCTAATGGTCAGTTGATATTCAAAATCATTGCAGGCCTGTAAATGACACCTGCCCTGAAAACAAATCCTGGGGTCACATATCGACCAAAAAATTCAAAGGACGTCCATATTTCAAAACGACCGTTTCAAAAGGCATATTTTATGCACATTAGTGTTCTGCTTCTTTGTCTTTCTTTCTTTTTTGGTTAAAAAGACGGGAATGGAAAAAGGCATCCCTCAGAATGGGCGAAAATAGTTGCAAACGAATCAATGGACAAAGGTTTAATCTCCAATATATATAAACAGCTCATGCACCTTAATGTTAAAAAAACAAAAAACCCAATACAAAAATGGGCAGAAGATCTAAAGAGACGTTTCTTCAAAGAAGACACAGAGAGGGCCAAGACGCACATGAAAAGCTGCTCAAGAGCACTAATTATTAGAGAAATGCAAATCAAAAGTACAATGAGGTATCCCCTCACACCTGTTAGAATCGGTATCATCAGAAAATCTACAAACAACAAATTCTGGGGAGGGTGTGGACAAAAGGAACCCTCTTCCACTATTGGTGGGAATGTAAATTGATACAGTCACTATGGAGAACAGTATGGAGTTTCCTTAAAAACACTAGAAATAGAATTACCATCTGATCCAGCAATCCCACTTCTGGGCATATACCCAGAGAAAACCATAAATCAAAAAGGCACATTCACCACGATGTTCATTGCAGCACTATTTACAATAGCCAGGTAATGGAAGCAACCTAAATGCCCACAGACAGATGAATGGATAAAGATGGGGTACATATATAAAATGGAATATTACTCGGCCATAAAAAGGAATGAAACTGGGTCATTTGTAGAGACATCGATGGATCTAGAGACTGTCATACAGAATGAAGTAAGTCAGAAAGAGGAAAACAAATATTGTATATTAATGCATATATGTGGAACCTAAAAAAATGATACAGATGAACTGGTTTGCAGGGAAGAAATAGAGACGCAGAGGTAGAGAACAAACGTATGGACACCAAGTGTGGGAAGCCATGGGGTGGTGGTGGTGGGATGAGTTGGGAGATTGGGATTGACCTGTATACATGTATATGCATAAAATACATAAGTGATAATAACCTGCTGTATAAAAAAGTAAATAAAATTAAATTTAAAAATTAAAAAAAATAAAACTTAAAACTGAAACAGAAATAAGTTCTTCCCTTCACACAGATGTATTTATAGAAATGAATTATTTCCATGCTTATATCTATAAATACATAAAAGAGGAATAAAATCTAAGTTGAACCATAAACGAAAAAATACCTGAACCCACCAGTTATACAGAGGAAAACCCTATCAGGGCACTTGCTCCAGCGGTAAACAATTCTGAAATTGGTCAGAGGTGTGGAATCATCACCCATCCAGCCAGCAACCCACCCCCCACGCAAGGAGCGTCCTCATTGCAAAGCTGGGAGACCGTGCCAAGGCATCTCTGAATAAAGGTGAGCTGAGCCCCAGTCCAGCTGCTGCTGAACTGTTCCCACCCTTCCCAGGTAAAACACCTGAATATGTACAAGGGCTTGAAAGCCTAGAGGAAGGGCCGCGGAGCCACACCAGCGACAGCACGCAGGCCAACATGGTGACTGCAGGTCAGCCAAGGTTGTCCTGGCCCCGTGCGCTCTTCCGGAAGCTTTCCATTATCCTGCCTGAGATACCCCTCCTGTCCCGGTCCCCACTGATTTTTCCTTCCTCACCTCTGTCCGGAGAGAAATTCCAGCGGAAGGTATGGGTGACACATCCTCTTCTTTACAGGTGGCAGCCTGGCAACTCCTGCAGAAAGGCCAGCAGAACCCCACTCACACCAGGCCACCAACAAAGCTGTGGCCCCTATTTCCCTCCCACCAGCTCAGCCCCGAGACTGCTGACGGGGCAGAGAATATGGAGTCAGGCACAGCTTCAGGGGCTATTGCCGCCTGGAGCGGTGTTTATATTGACCTCAACCAGGCACACCTGGGGAGGGCCGGCCGGCAGGGTAAGGCTGCCCAGGTCAGCTAATCCACAACCCTCAGGGAATCACATTGTTGAAAATGGACCTCGCTAAGGCAGAATAGAAGCCAAGGAAAATAAGGACACAATGCCATTTGCAGCACCGTAGATGAGTCTAGAGGTACATATCATATCATATCACTTAGAGGTGTTACCTAAAATAGATAGCAGGGCAGTTATTTCCACTGAGAAGTGCAATCACAGGTTCATTAAACAAGCTTATGGTTCACCAATGGAAAGGTGTGAGGATTGGTTTCATTACGATATCGGGGTTAACAGACATATACAAACAGAGGTGACATATATAATCACCAAAGACCTATGGAATACCAAGAGAAGACTACTCAACATTCTGTCATAACGTACATGGGTAAAGGATCCCAGGAAGAACAGACATCTGTATATGTGTAAAAGAACCACATCTTCGACACCTACAATAAGCCAAACATTGTAATCATACTTGTTGTAATGAAAAATAAAAAATTAAATTAAAAATACGAACAAGAAGTAGGGAGACAAACTTGAGGGGCTTTCTCCTGGCACATTCCATTCTAAATTCCAATCTAGAACACGACTTCCATTGAGGCTCTGTTGCCCTAGTAACCAGATTTGGTAAGGGATAACTGCTGCCACCTTGTGGCCGTTTCACACAACAGCAGCTTTAATCCCAGCGCTTATGGTCAGTTGATATTCAAAATCATTGCAGGCCTGTAAATGACACCTGCCCTGAAAACAAATCCTGGGGTCACATATCGACCAAAAATTATAAAGGACGTCCATATTTCAAAACGACCGTTTCAAAAGGCATATTTTATGCACATTAGTGTTCTGCTTCTTTGTCTTTCTTTCTTTTTTGGTTAAAAAGACGGGAATGGAAAAAGGCATCCCTCAGAATGGGCGAAAATAGTTGCAAACGAATCAATGGACAAAGGTTTAATCTCCAATATATATAAACAGCTCATGCACCTTAATGTTAAAAAAACAAAAAACCCAATACAAAAATGGGCAGAAGATCTAAAGAGACGTTTCTTCAAAGAAGACACAGAGAGGGCCAAGACGCACATGAAAAGCTGCTCAAGAGCACTAATTATTAGAGAAATGCAAATCAAAACTACAATGAGGTATCCCCTCACACCTGTTAGAATCGGCATCATCAGAAAATCTACAAACAACAAATTCTGGGGAGGGTGTGGACAAAAGGAACCCTCTTCCACTATTGGTGGGAATGTAAATTGATACAGTCACTATGGAGAACAGTATGGAGTTTCCTTAAAAACACTAGAAATAGAATTACCATCTGATCCAGCAATCCCACTTCTGGGCATATACCCAGAGAAAACCATAAATCAAAAAGGCACATTCACCACGATGTTCATTGCAGCACTATTTACAATAGCCAGGTAATGGAAGCAACCTAAATGCCCACAGACAGATGAATGGATAAAGATGGGGTACATATATAAAATGGAATATTACTCGGCCATAAAAAGGAATGAAACTGGGTCATTTGTAGAGACATCGATGGATCTAGAGACTGTCATACAGAATGAAGTAAGTCAGAAAGAGGAAAACAAATATTGTATATTAATGCATATATGTGGAACCTAAAAAATGATACAGATGAACTGGTTTGCAGGGAAGAAATAGAGACGCAGAGGTAGAGAACAAACGTATGGACACCACGTGTGGGAAGACATGGGGTGGTGGTGGTGGGATGAGTTGGGAGATTGGGATTGACCTGTATACATGTATATGCATAAAATACATAAGTGATAATAACCTGCTGTATAAAAAAGTAAATAAAATTAAATTTAAAAATTAAAAAAAATAAAACTTAAAACTAAAACAGAAAAAAGTTCTTCCCTTCACACAGATGTATTTATAGAAATGAATTATTTCCATGCTTATATCTATAAATACATAAAAGAGGAATAAAATCTAAGTTGAACCATAAACGAAAAAATACCTGAACCCACCAGTTATACAGAGGAAAACCCTATCAGGGCACTTGCTCCAGCGGTAAACAATTCTGAAATTGGTCAGAGGTGTGGAATCATCACCCATCCAGCCAGCAACCCACCCCCCACGCAAGGAGCGTCCTCATTGCAAAGCTGGGAGACCGTGCCGAGGCATCTCTGAATAAAGGTGAGCTGAGCCCCAGTCCAGCTGCTGCTGAACTGTTCCCACCCTTCCCAGGTAAAACACCTGAATATGTACAAGGGCTTGAAAGCCTAGAGGAAGGGCCGCGGAGCCACACCAGCGACAGCACGCAGGCCAACATGGTGACTGCAGGTCAGCCAAGGTTGTCCTGGCCCCGTGCGCTCTTCCGGAAGCTTTCCATTATCCTGCCTGAGATACCCCTCCTGTCCCGGTCCCCACTGATTTTTCCTTCCTCACCTCTGTCCGGAGAGAAATTCCAGCGGAAGGTATGGGTGACACATCCTCTTCTTTACAGGTGGCAGCCTGGCAACTCCTGCAGAAAGGCCAGCAGAACCCCACTCACACCAGGCCACCAACAAAGCTGGGGCCCCTATTTCCCTCCCACCAGCTCAGCCCCGAGACTGCTGACGGGGCAGAGAATATGGAGTCAGGCACAGCTTCAGGGGCTATTGCCGCCTGGAGCGCTGTTTATATTGACCTCAACCAGGCACACCTGGGGAGGGCCGGCCGGCAGGGTAAGGCTGCCCAGGTCAGCTAATCCACAACCCTCAGGGAATCACATTGTTGAAAATGGACCTCGCTAAGGCAGAATAGAAGCCAAGGAAAATAAGGACACAATGCCATTTGCAGCACCGTAGATGAGTCTAGAGGTAATCACGTGACTTGTAGTAAGTCAGAAAGTGAAAGACACATACCATATCATATCACTTAGAGGTGTTACCTAAAATAGATAGCAGGGCAGTTATTTCCACTGAGAAGTGCAATCACAGGTTCATTAAACAAGCTTATGGTTCACCAATGGAAAGGTGTGAGGATTGGTTTCATTACGATATCGGGGTTAACAGACATATACAAACAGAGGTGACATATATAATCACCAAAGACCTATGGAATACCAAGAGAAGACTACTCAAATTTCTGTCATAACGTACATGGGTAAAGGATCCCAGGAAGAACAGACATCTGTATATGTGTAAAAGAACCACATCTTCGACACCTACAATAAGCTAAACATTGTAATCATACTTGCTGTAATAAAAAATAAAAAATTAAATTAAAAATACGAACAAGAAGTAGGGAGACAAACTTGAGGGGCTTTCTCCTGGCACATTCCATTCTAAATTTCAATCTAGAACACGACTTCCATTGAGGCTCTGTTGCCCTAGTAACCAGATTTGGTAAGGGAGAACTGCTGCCACCTTGTGGCCGTTTCACACAACAGCAGCTTTAATCCCAGCGCTAATGGTCAGTTGATATTCAAAATCTTTGCAGGCCTGTAAATGACACCTGCCCTGAAAACAAATCCTGGGGTCACATATCGACCAAAAAATTCAAAGGACGTCCATATTTCAAAACGACCGTTTCAAAAGGCATATTTTATGCACATTAGTGTTCTGCTTCTTTGTCTTTCTTTCTTTTTTGGTTAAAAAGACGGGAATGGAAAAAGGCATCCCTCAGAATGGGCGAAAATAGTTGCAAACGAATCAATGGACAAAGGTTTAATCTCCAATATATATAAACAGCTCATGCACCTTAATGTTAAAAAAACATAAAACCCAATACAAAAATGGGCAGAAGATCTAAAGAGACGTTTCTTCAAAGAAGACACAGAGAGGGCCAAGACGCACATGAAAAGCTGCTCAAGAGCACTAATTATTAGAGAAATGCAAATCAAAAGTACAATGAGGTATCCCCTCACACCTGTTAGAATCGGCATCATCAGAAAATCTACAAACAACAAATTCTGGGGAGGGTGTGGACAAAAGGAACCCTCTTCCACTATTGGTGGGAATGTAAATTGATACAGTCACTATGGAGAACAGTATGGAGTTTCCTTAAAAACACTAGAAATAGAATTACCATCTGATCCAGCAATCCCACTTCTGGGCATATACCCAGAGAAAACCATAAATCAAAAAGGCACATTCACCACGATGTTCATTGCAGCACTATTTACAATAGCCAGGTAATGGAAGCAACCTAAATGCCCACAGACAGATGAATGGATAAAGATGGGGTACATATATAAAATGGAATATTACTCGGCCATAAAAAGGAATGAAACTGGGTCATTTGTAGAGACATCGATGGATCTAGAGACTGTCATACAGAATGAAGTAAGTCAGAAAGAGGAAAACAAATATTGTATATTAATGCATATATGTGGAACCTAAAAAAATGATACAGATGAACTGGTTTGCAGGGAAGAAATAGAGACGCAGAGGTAGAGAACAAACGTATGGACACCAAGTGTGGGAAGCCATGGGGTGGTGGTGGTGGGATGAGTTGGGAGATTGGGATTGACCTGTATACATGTATATGCATAAAATACATAAGTGATAATAACCTGCTGTATAAAAAAGTAAATAAAATTAAATTTAAAAATTAAAAAAAATAAAACTTAAAACTAAAACAGAAAAAAGTTCTTCCCTTCACACAGATGTATTTATAGAAATGAATTATTTCCATGCTTATATCTATAAATACATAAAAGAGGAATAAAATCTAAGTTGAACCATAAACGAAAAAATACCTGAACCCACCAGTTATACAGAGGAAAACCCTATCAGGGCACTTGCTCCAGCGGTAAACAATTCTGAAATTGGTCAGAGGTGTGGAATCATCACCCATCCAGCCAGCAACCCACCCCCCACGCAAGGAGCGTCCTCATTGCAAAGCTGGGAGACCGTGCCGAGGCATCTCTGAATAAAGGTGAGCTGAGCCCCAGTCCAGCTGCTGCTGAACTGTTCCCACCCTTCCCAGGTAAAACACCTGAATATGTACAAGGGCTTGAAAGCCTAGAGGAAGGGCCGCGGAGCCACACCAGCGACAGCACGCAGGCCAACATGGTGACTGCAGGTCAGCCAAGGTTGTCCTGGCCCCGTGCGCTCTTCCGGAAGCTTTCCATTATCCTGCCTGAGATACCCCTCCTGTCCCGGTCCCCACTGATTTTTCCTTCCTCACCTCTGTCCGGAGAGAAATTCCAGCGGAAGGTATGGGTGACACATCCTCTTCTTTACAGGTGGCAGCCTGGCAACTCCTGCAGAAAGGCCAGCAGAACCCCACTCACACCAGGCCACCAACAAAGCTGTGGCCCCTATTTCCCTCCCACCAGCTCAGCCCCGAGACTGCTGACGGGGCAGAGAATATGGAGTCAGGCACAGCTTCAGGGGCTATTGCCGCCTGGAGCGCTGTTTATATTGACCTCAACCAGGCACACCTGGGGAGGGCCGGCCGGCAGGGTAAGGCTGCCCAGGTCAGCTAATCCACAACCCTCAGGGAATCACATTGTTGAAAATGGACCTCGCTAAGGCAGAATAGAAGCCAAGGAAAATAAGGACACAATGCCATTTGCAGCACCGTAGATGAGTCTAGAGGTAATCACGTGACTTGTAGTAAGTCAGAAAGTGAAAGACACATATCATATCATATCACTTAGAGGTGTTACCTAAAATAGATAGCAGGGCAGTTATTTCCACTGAGAAGTGCAATCACAGGTTCATTAAACAAGCTTATGGTTCACCAATGCAAAGCTGTGAGGATTGGTTTCATTACGATATCGGGGTTAACAGACCTATACAAACAGAGGTGACATATATAATCACCAAAGACCTATGGAATACCAAGAGAAGACTACTCAACATTCTGTCATAACGTACATGGGTAAAGGATCCCAGGAAGAACAGACATCTGTATATGTGTAAAAGAACCACGTCTTCGACACCTACAATAAGCCAAACATTGTAATCATACTTGCTGTAATAAAAAATAAAAAATTAAATTAAAAATACGAACAAGAAGTAGGGAGACAAACTTGAGGGGCTTTCTCCTGGCACATTCCATTCTAAATTCCAATCTAGAACACGACTTCCATTGAGGCTCTGTTGCCCTAGTAACCAGATTTGGTGAGGGAGAACTGCTGCCACCTTGTGGCCGTTTCACACAACAGCAGCTTTAATCCCAGCGCTAATGGTCAGTTGATATTCAAAATCATTGCAGGCCTGTAAATGACACCTGCCCTGAAAACAAATCCTGGGGTCACATATCGACCAAAAAATTCAAAGGACGTCCATATTTCAAAACGACCGTTTCAAAAGGCATATTTTATGCACATTAGTGTTCTGCTTCTTTGTCTTTCTTTCTTTTTTGGTTAAAAAGACGGGAATGGAAAAAGGCATCCCTCAGAATGGGCGAAAATAGTTGCAAACGAATCAATGGACAAAGGTTTAATCTCCAATATATATAAACAGCTCATGCACCTTAATGTTAAAAAAACAAAAAACCCAATACAAAAATGGGCAGAAGATCTAAAGAGACGTTTCTTCAAAGAAGACACAGAGAGGGCCAAGACGCACATGAAAAGCTGCTCAAGAGCACTAATTATTAGAGAAATGCAAATCAAAAGTACAATGAGGTATCCCCTCACACCTGTTAGAATCGGTATCATCAGAAAATCTACAAACAACAAATTCTGGGGAGGGTGTGGACAAAAGGAACCCTCTTCCACTATTGGTGGGAATGTAAATTGATACAGTCACTATGGAGAACAGTATGGAGTTTCCTTAAAAACACTAGAAATAGAATTACCATCTGATCCAGCAATCCCACTTCTGGGCATATACCCAGAGAAAACCATAAATCAAAAAGGCACATTCACCACGATGTTCATTGCAGCACTATTTACAATAGCCAGGTAATGGAAGCAACCTAAATGCCCACAGACAGATGAATGGATAAAGATGGGGTACATATATAAAATGGAATATTACTCGGCCATAAAAAGGAATGAAACTGGGTCATTTGTAGAGACATCGATGGATCTAGAGACTGTCATACAGAATGAAGTAAGTCAGAAAGAGGAAAACAAATATTGTATATTAATGCATATATGTGGAACCTAAAAAAATGATACAGATGAACTGGTTTGCAGGGAAGAAATAGAGACGCAGAGGTAGAGAACAAACGTATGGACACCAAGTGTGGGAAGCCATGGGGTGGTGGTGGTGGGATGAGTTGGGAGATTGGGATTGACCTGTATACATGTATATGCATAAAATACATAAGTGATAATAACCTGCTGTATAAAAAAGTAAATAAAATTAAATTTAAAAATTAAAAAAAATAAAACTTAAAACTGAAACAGAAATAAGTTCTTCCCTTCACACAGATGTATTTATAGAAATGAATTATTTCCATGCTTATATCTATAAATACATAAAAGAGGAATAAAATCTAAGTTGAACCATAAACGAAAAAATACCTGAACCCACCAGTTATACAGAGGAAAACCCTATCAGGGCACTTGCTCCAGCGGTAAACAATTCTGAAATTGGTCAGAGGTGTGGAATCATCACCCATCCAGCCAGCAACCCACCCCCCACGCAAGGAGCGTCCTCATTGCAAAGCTGGGAGACCGTGCCAAGGCATCTCTGAATAAAGGTGAGCTGAGCCCCAGTCCAGCTGCTGCTGAACTGTTCCCACCCTTCCCAGGTAAAACACCTGAATATGTACAAGGGCTTGAAAGCCTAGAGGAAGGGCCGCGGAGCCACACCAGCGACAGCACGCAGGCCAACATGGTGACTGCAGGTCAGCCAAGGTTGTCCTGGCCCCGTGCGCTCTTCCGGAAGCTTTCCATTATCCTGCCTGAGATACCCCTCCTGTCCCGGTCCCCACTGATTTTTCCTTCCTCACCTCTGTCCGGAGAGAAATTCCAGCGGAAGGTATGGGTGACACATCCTCTTCTTTACAGGTGGCAGCCTGGCAACTCCTGCAGAAAGGCCAGCAGAACCCCACTCACACCAGGCCACCAACAAAGCTGTGGCCCCTATTTCCCTCCCACCAGCTCAGCCCCGAGACTGCTGACGGGGCAGAGAATATGGAGTCAGGCACAGCTTCAGGGGCTATTGCCGCCTGGAGCGCTGTTTATATTGACCTCAACCAGGCACACCTGGGGAGGGCCGGCCGGCAGGGTAAGGCTGCCCAGGTCAGCTAATCCACAACCCTCAGGGAATCACATTGTTGAAAATGGACCTCGCTAAGGCAGAATAGAAGCCAAGGAAAATAAGGACACAATGCCATTTGCAGCACCGTAGATGAGTCTAGAGGTACATATCATATCATATCACTTAGAGGTGTTACCTAAAATAGATAGCAGGGCAGTTATTTCCACTGAGAAGTGCAATCACAGGTTCATTAAACAAGCTTATGGTTCACCAATGGAAAGGTGTGAGGATTGGTTTCATTACGATATCGGGGTTAACAGACATATACAAACAGAGGTGACATATATAATCACCAAAGACCTATGGAATACCAAGAGAAGACTACTCAACATTCTGTCATAACGTACATGGGTAAAGGATCCCAGGAAGAACAGACATCTGTATATGTGTAAAAGAACCACATCTTCGACACCTACAATAAGCCAAACATTGTAATCATACTTGTTGTAATGAAAAATAAAAAATTAAATTAAAAATACGAACAAGAAGTAGGGAGACAAACTTGAGGGGCTTTCTCCTGGCACATTCCATTCTAAATTCCAATCTAGAACACGACTTCCATTGAGGCTCTGTTGCCCTAGTAACCAGATTTGGTAAGGGATAACTGCTGCCACCTTGTGGCCGTTTCACACAACAGCAGCTTTAATCCCAGCGCTTATGGTCAGTTGATATTCAAAATCATTGCAGGCCTGTAAATGACACCTGCCCTGAAAACAAATCCTGGGGTCACATATCGACCAAAAATTATAAAGGACGTCCATATTTCAAAACGACCGTTTCAAAAGGCATATTTTATGCACATTAGTGTTCTGCTTCTTTGTCTTTCTTTCTTTTTTGGTTAAAAAGACGGGAATGGAAAAAGGCATCCCTCAGAATGGGCGAAAATAGTTGCAAACGAATCAATGGACAAAGGTTTAATCTCCAATATATATAAACAGCTCATGCACCTTAATGTTAAAAAAACAAAAAACCCAATACAAAAATGGGCAGAAGATCTAAAGAGACGTTTCTTCAAAGAAGACACAGAGAGGGCCAAGACGCACATGAAAAGCTGCTCAAGAGCACTAATTATTAGAGAAATGCAAATCAAAAGTACAATGAGGTATCCCCTCACACCTGTTAGAATCGGCATCATCAGAAAATCTACAAACAACAAATTCTGGGGAGGGTGTGGACAAAAGGAACCCTCTTCCACTATTGGTGGGAATGTAAATTGATACAGTCACTATGGAGAACAGTATGGAGTTTCCTTAAAAACACTAGAAATAGAATTACCATCTGATCCAGCAATCCCACTTCTGGGCATATACCCAGAGAAAACCATAAATCAAAAAGGCACATTCACCACGATGTTCATTGCAGCACTATTTACAATAGCCAGGTAATGGAAGCAACCTAAATGCCCACAGACAGATGAATGGATAAAGATGGGGTACATATATAAAATGGAATATTACTCGGCCATAAAAAGGAATGAAACTGGGTCATTTGTAGAGACATCGATGGATCTAGAGACTGTCATACAGAATGAAGTAAGTCAGAAAGAGGAAAACAAATATTGTATATTAATGCATATATGTGGAACCTAAAAAATGATACAGATGAACTGGTTTGCAGGGAAGAAATAGAGACGCAGAGGTAGAGAACAAACGTATGGACACCACGTGTGGGAAGACATGGGGTGGTGGTGGTGGGATGAGTTGGGAGATTGGGATTGACCTGTATACATGTATATGCATAAAATACATAAGTGATAATAACCTGCTGTATAAAAAAGTAAATAAAATTAAATTTAAAAATTAAAAAAAATAAAACTTAAAACTAAAACAGAAAAAAGTTCTTCCCTTCACACAGATGTATTTATAGAAATGAATTACTTCCATGCTTATATCTATAAATACATAAAAGAGGAATAAAATCTAAGTTGAACCATAAACGAAAAAATACCTGAACCCACCAGTTATACAGAGGAAAACCCTATCAGGGCACTTGCTCCAGCGGTAAACAATTCTGAAATTGGTCAGAGGTGTGGAATCATCACCCATCCAGCCAGCAACCCACCCCCCACGCAAGGAGCGTCCTCATTGCAAAGCTGGGAGACCGTGCCGAGGCATCTCTGAATAAAGGTGAGCTGAGCCCCAGTCCAGCTGCTGCTGAACTGTTCCCACCCTTCCCAGGTAAAACACCTGAATATGTACAAGGGCTTGAAAGCCTAGAGGAAGGGCCGCGGAGCCACACCAGCGACAGCACGCAGGCCAACATGGTGACTGCAGGTCAGCCAAGGTTGTCCTGGCCCCGTGCGCTCTTCCGGAAGCTTTCCATTATCCTGCCTGAGATACCCCTCCTGTCCCGGTCCCCACTGATTTTTCCTTCCTCACCTCTGTCCGGAGAGAAATTCCAGCGGAAGGTATGGGTGACACATCCTCTTCTTTACAGGTGGCAGCCTGGCAACTCCTGCAGAAAGGCCAGCAGAACCCCACTCACACCAGGCCACCAACAAAGCTGTGGCCCCTATTTCCCTCCCACCAGCTCAGCCCCGAGACTGCTGACGGGGCAGAGAATATGGAGTCAGGCACAGCTTCAGGGGCTATTGCCGCCTGGAGCGCTGTTTATATTGACCTCAACCAGGCACACCTGGGGAGGGCCGGCCGGCAGGGTAAGGCTGCCCAGGTCAGCTAATCCACAACCCTCAGGGAATCACATTGTTGAAAATGGACCTCGCTAAGGCAGAATAGAAGCCAAGGAAAATAAGGACACAATGCCATTTGCAGCACCGTAGATGAGTCTAGAGGTAATCACGTGACTTGTAGTAAGTCAGAAAGTGAAAGACACATACCATATCATATCACTTAGAGGTGTTACCTAAAATAGATAGCAGGGCAGTTATTTCCACTGAGAAGTGCAATCACAGGTTCATTAAACAAGCTTATGGTTCACCAATGGAAAGGTGTGAGGATTGGTTTCATTACGATATCGGGGTTAACAGACATATACAAACAGAGGTGACATATATAATCACCAAAGACCTATGGAATACCAAGAGAAGACTACTCAACATTCTGTCATAACGTACATGGGTAAAGGATCCCAGGAAGAACAGACATCTGTATATGTGTAAAAGAACCACATCTTCGACACCTACAATAAGCTAAACATTGTAATCATACTTGCTGTAATAAAAAATAAAAAATTAAATTAAAAATACGAACAAGAAGTAGGGAGACAAACTTGAGGGGCTTTCTCCTGGCACATTCCATTCTAAATTTCAATCTAGAACACGACTTCCATTGAGGCTCTGTTGCCCTAGTAACCAGATTTGGTAAGGGAGAACTGCTGCCACCTTGTGGCCGTTTCACACAACAGCAGCTTTAATCCCAGCGCTAATGGTCAGTTGATATTCAAAATCTTTGCAGGCCTGTAAATGACACCTGCCCTGAAAACAAATCCTGGGGTCACATATCGACCAAAAAATTCAAAGGACGTCCATATTTCAAAACGACCGTTTCAAAAGGCATATTTTATGCACATTAGTGTTCTGCTTCTTTGTCTTTCTTTCTTTTTTGGTTAAAAAGACGGGAATGGAAAAAGGCATCCCTCAGAATGGGCGAAAATAGTTGCAAACGAATCAATGGACAAAGGTTTAATCTCCAATATATATAAACAGCTCATGCACCTTAATGTTAAAAAAACAAAAAACCCAATACAAAAATGGGCAGAAGATCTAAAGAGACGTTTCTTCAAAGAAGACACAGAGAGGGCCAAGACGCACATGAAAAGCTGCTCAAGAGCACTAATTATTAGAGAAATGCAAATCAAAACTACAATGAGGTATCCCCTCACACCTGTTAGAATCGGCATCATCAGAAAATCTACAAACAACAAATTCTGGGGAGGGTGTGGACAAAAGGAACCCTCTTCCACTATTGGTGGGAATGTAAATTGATACAGTCACTATGGAGAACAGTATGGAGTTTCCTTAAAAACACTAGAAATAGAATTACCATCTGATCCAGCAATCCCACTTCTGGGCATATACCCAGAGAAAACCATAAATCAAAAAGGCACATTCACCACGATGTTCATTGCAGCACTATTTACAATAGCCAGGTAATGGAAGCAACCTAAATGCCCACAGACAGATGAATGGATAAAGATGGGGTACATATATAAAATGGAATATTACTCGGCCATAAAAAGGAATGAAACTGGGTCATTTGTAGAGACATCGATGGATCTAGAGACTGTCATACAGAATGAAGTAAGTCAGAAAGAGGAAAACAAATATTGTATATTAATGCATATATGTGGAACCTAAAAAAATGATACAGATGAACTGGTTTGCAGGGAAGAAATAGAGACGCAGAGGTAGAGAAGAAACGTATGGACACCAAGTGTGGGAAGCCATGGGGTGGTGGTGGTGGGATGAGTTGGGAGATTGGGATTGACCTGTATACATGTATATGCATAAAATACATAAGTGATAATAACCTGCTGTATAAAAAAGTAAATAAAATTAAATTTAAAAATTAAAAAAAATAAAACTTAAAACTAAAACAGAAAAAAGTTCTTCCCTTCACACAGATGTATTTATAGAAATGAATTATTTCCATGCTTATATCTATAAATACATAAAAGAGGAATAAAATCTAAGTTGAACCATAAACGAAAAAATACCTGAACCCACCAGTTATACAGAGGAAAACCCTATCAGGGCACTTGCTCCAGCGGTAAACAATTCTGAAATTGGTCAGAGGTGTGGAATCATCACCCATCCAGCCAGCAACCCACCCCCCACGCAAGGAGCGTCCTCATTGCAAAGCTGGGAGACCGTGCCGAGGCATCTCTGAATAAAGGTGAGCTGAGCCCCAGTCCAGCTGCTGCTGAACTGTTCCCACCCTTCCCAGGTAAAACACCTGAATATGTACAAGGGCTTGAAAGCCTAGAGGAAGGGCCGCGGAGCCACACCAGCGACAGCACGCAGGCCAACATGGTGACTGCAGGTCAGCCAAGGTTGTCCTGGCCCCGTGCGCTCTTCCGGAAGCTTTCCATTATCCTGCCTGAGATACCCCTCCTGTCCCGGTCCCCACTGATTTTTCCTTCCTCACCTCTGTCCGGAGAGAAATTCCAGCGGAAGGTATGGGTGACACATCCTCTTCTTTACAGGTGGCAGCCTGGCAACTCCTGCAGAAAGGCCAGCAGAACCCCACTCACACCAGGCCACCAACAAAGCTGTGGCCCCTATTTCCCTCCCACCAGCTCAGCCCCGAGACTGCTGACGGGGCAGAGAATATGGAGTCAGGCACAGCTTCAGGGGCTATTGCCGCCTGGAGCGCTGTTTATATTGACCTCAACCAGGCACACCTGGGGAGGGCCGGCCGGCAGGGTAAGGCTGCCCAGGTCAGCTAATCCACAACCCTCAGGGAATCACATTGTTGAAAATGGACCTCGCTAAGGCAGAATAGAAGCCAAGGAAAATAAGGACACAATGCCATTTGCAGCACCGTAGATGAGTCTAGAGGTAATCACGTGACTTGTAGTAAGTCAGAAAGTGAAAGACACATATCATATCATATCACTTAGAGGTGTTACCTAAAATAGATAGCAGGGCAGTTATTTCCACTGAGAAGTGCAATCACAGGTTCATTAAACAAGCTTATGGTTCACCAATGGAAAGGTGTGAGGATTGGTTTCATTACGATATCGGGGTTAACAGACCTATACAAACAGAGGTGACATATATAATCAACAAAGACCTATGGAATACCAAGAGAAGACTACTCAACATTCTGTCATAACGTACATGGGTAAAGGATCCCAGGAAGAACAGACATCTGTATATGTGTAAAAGAACCACATCTTCGACACCTACAATAAGCCAAACATTGTAATCATACTTGCTGTAATAAAAAATAAAAAATTAAATTAAAAATACGAACAAGAAGTAGGGAGACAAACTTGAGGGGCTTTCTCCTGGCACATTCCATTCTAAATTCCAATCTAGAACACGACTTCCATTGAGGCTCTGTTGCCCTAGTAACCAGATTTGGTAAGGGAGAACTGCTGCCACCTTGTGGCCGTTTCACACAACAGCAGCTTTAATCCCAGCGCTAATGGTCAGTTGATATTCAAAATCTTTGCAGGCCTGCAAATGACACCTGCCCTGAAAACAAATCCTGGGGTCACATATCGACCAAAAAATTCAAAGGACGTCCATATTTCAAAACGACCGTTTCAAAAGGCATATTTTATGCACATTAGTGTTCTGCTTCTTTGTCTTTCTTTCTTTTTTGGTTAAAAAGACGGGAATGGAAAAAGGCATCCCTCAGAATGGGCGAAAATAGTTGCAAACGAATCAATGGACAAAGGTTTAATCTCCTATATATATAAACAGCTCATGTACCTTAATGTTAAAAAAACAAAAAACCCAATACAAAAATGGGCAGAAGATCTAAAGAGACGTTTCTTCAAAGAAGACACAGAGAGGGCCAAGACGCACATGAAAAGCTGCTCAAGAGCACTAATTATTAGAGAAATGCAAATCAAAAGTACAATGAGGTATCCCCTCACACCTGTTAGAATCGGCATCATCAGAAAATCTACAAACAACAAATTCTGGGGAGGGTGTGGACAAAAGGAACCCTCTTCCACTATTGGTGGGAATGTAAATTGATACAGTCACTATGGAGAACAGTATGGAGTTTCCTTAAAAACACTAGAAATAGAATTACCATCTGATCCAGCAATCCCACTTCTGGGCATATACCCAGAGAAAACCATAAATCAAAAAGGCACATTCACCACGATGTTCATTGCAGCACTATTTACAATAGCCAGGTAATGGAAGCAACCTAAATGCCCACAGACAGATGAATGGATAAAGATGGGGTACATATATAAAATGGAATATTACTCGGCCATAAAAAGGAATGAAACTGGGTCATTTGTAGAGACATCGATGGATCTAGAGACTGTCATACAGAATGAAGTAAGTCAGAAAGAGGAAAACAAATATTGTATATTAATGCATATATGTGGAACCTAAAAAAATGATACAGATGAACTGGTTTGCAGGGAAGAAATAGAGACGCAGAGGTAGAGAAGAAACGTATGGACACCAAGTGTGGGAAGCCATGGGGTGGTGGTGGTGGGATGAGTTGGGAGATTGGGATTGACCTGTATACATGTATATGCATAAAATACATAAGTGATAATAACCTGCTGTATAAAAAAGTAAATAAAATTAAATTTAAAAATTAAAAAAAATAAAACTTAAAACTAAAACAGAAAAAAGTTCTTCCCTTCACACAGATGTATTTATAGAAATGAATTATTTCCATGCTTATATCTATAAATACATAAAAGAGGAATAAAATCTAAGTTGAACCATAAACGAAAAAATACCTGAACCCACCAGTTATACAGAGGAAAACCCTATCAGGGCACTTGCTCCAGCGGTAAACAATTCTGAAATTGGTCAGAGGTGTGGAATCATCACCCATGCAGCCAGCAACCCACCCCCCACGCAAGGAGCGTCCTCATTGCAAAGCTGGGAGACCGTGCCGAGGCATCTCTGAATAAAGGTGAGCTGAGCCCCAGTCCAGCTGCTGCTGAACTGTTCCCACCCTTCCCAGGTAAAACACCTGAATATGTACAAGGGCTTGAAAGCCTAGAGGAAGGGCCGCGGAGCCACACCAGCGACAGCACGCAGGCCAACATGGTGACTGCAGGTCAGCCAAGGTTGTCCTGGCCCCGTGCGCTCTTCCGGAAGCTTTCCATTATCCTGCCTGAGATACCCCTCCTGTCCCGGTCCCCACTGATTTTTCCTTCCTCACCTCTGTCCGGAGAGAAATTCCAGCGGAAGGTATGGGTGACACATCCTCTTCTTTACAGGTGGCAGCCTGGCAACTCCTGCAGAAAGGCCAGCAGAACCCCACTCACACCAGGCCACCAACAAAGCTGTGGCCCCTATTTCCCTCCCACCAGCTCAGCCCCGAGACTGCTGACGGGGCAGAGAATATGGAGTCAGGCACAGCTTCAGGGGCTATTGCCGCCTGGAGCGCTGTTTATATTGACCTCAACCAGGCACACCTGGGGAGGGCCGGCCGGCAGGGTAAGGCTGCCCAGGTCAGCTAATCCACAACCCTCAGGGAATCACATTGTTGAAAATGGACCTCGCTAAGGCAGAATAGAAGCCAAGGAAAATAAGGACACAATGCCATTTGCAGCACCGTAGATGAGTCTAGAGGTAATCACGTGACTTGTAGTAAGTCAGAAAGTGAAAGACACATATCATATCATATCACTTATAGGTGTTGCCTAAAATTGATAGCAGGGCAGTTATTTCCACTGAGAAGTGCAATCACAGGTTCATTAAACAAGCTTATGGTTCACCAATGGAAAGGTGTGGGGATTGGTTTCATTACGATATCGGGGTTAACAGACATATACAAACAGAGGTGACATATATAATCACCAAAGACCTATGGAATACCAAGAGAAGACTACTCAACATTCTGTCATAACGTACATGGGTAAAGGATCCCAGGAAGAACAGACATCTGTATATGTGTAAAAGAACCACATCTTCGACACCTACAATAAGCCAAACATTGTAATCATACTTGCTGTAATAAAAAATTAAAAATTAAATTAAAAATACGAACAAGAAGTAGGGAGACAAACTTGAGGGGCTTTCTCCTGGCACATTCCATTCTAAATTCCAATCTAGAACACGACTTCCATTGAGGCTCTGTTGCCCTAGTAACCAGATTTGGTAAGGGAGAACTGCTGCCACCTTGTGGCCGTTTCACACAACAGCAGCTTTAATCCCAGCGCTAATGGTCAGTTGATATTCAAAATCTTTGCAGGCCTGTAAATGACACCTGCCCTGAAAACAAATCCTGGGGTCACATATCGACCAAAAAATTCAAAGGACGTCCATATTTCAAAACGACCGTTTCAAAAGGCATATTTTATGCACATTAGTGTTCTGCTTCTTTGTCTTTCTTTCTTTTTTGGTTAAAAAGACGGGAATGGAAAAAGGCATCCCTCAGAATGGGCGAAAATAGTTGCAAACGAATCAATGGACAAAGGTTTAATCTCCAATATATATAAACAGCTCATGCACCTTAATGTTAAAAAAACAAAAAACCCAATACAAAAATGGGCAGAAGATCTAAAGAGACGTTTCTTCAAAGAAGACACAGAGAGGGCCAAGACGCACATGAAAAGCTGCTCAAGAGCACTAATTATTAGAGAAATGCAAATCAAAACTACAATGAGGTATCCCCTCACACCTGTTAGAATCGGCATCATCAGAAAATCTACAAACAACAAATTCTGGGGAGGGTGTGGACAAAAGGAACCCTCTTCCACTATTGGTGGGAATGTAAATTGATACAGTCACTATGGAGAACAGTATGGAGTTTCCTTAAAAACACTAGAAATAGAATTACCATCTGATCCAGCAATCCCACTTCTGGGCATATACCCAGAGAAAACCATAAATCAAAAAGGCACATTCACCACGATGTTCATTGCAGCACTATTTACAATAGCCAGGTAATGGAAGCAACCTAAATGCCCACAGACAGATGAATGGATAAAGATGGGGTACATATATAAAATGGAATATTACTCGGCCATAAAAAGGAATGAAACTGGGTCATTTGTAGAGACATCGATGGATCTAGAGACTGTCATACAGAATGAAGTAAGTCAGAAAGAGGAAAACAAATATTGTATATTAATGCATATATGTGGAACCTAAAAAAATGATACAGATGAACTGGTTTGCAGGGAAGAAATAGAGACGCAGAGGTAGAGAACAAACGTATGGACACCAAGTGTGGGAAGCCATGGGGTGGTGGTGGTGGGATGAGTTGGGAGATTGGGATTGACCTGTATACATGTATATGCATAAAATACATAAGTGATAATAACCTGCTGTATAAAAAAGTAAATAAAATTAAATTTAAAAATTAAAAAAAATAAAACTTAAAACTAAAACAGAAAAAAGTTCTTCCCTTCACACAGATGTATTTATAGAAATGAATTATTTCCATGCTTATATCTATAAATACATAAAAGAGGAATAAAATCTAAGTTGAACCATAAACGAAAAAATACCTGAACCCACCAGTTATACAGAGGAAAACCCTATCAGGGCACTTGCTCCAGCGGTAAACAATTCTGAAATTGGTCAGAGGTGTGGAATCATCACCCATCCAGCCAGCAACCCACCCCCCACGCAAGGAGCGTCCTCATTGCAAAGCTGGGAGACCGTGCCGAGGCATCTCTGAATAAAGGTGAGCTGAGCCCCAGTCCAGCTGCTGCTGAACTGTTCCCACCCTTCCCAGGTAAAACACCTGAATATGTACAAGGGCTTGAAAGCCTAGAGGAAGGGCCGCGGAGCCACACCAGCGACAGCACGCAGGCCAACATGGTGACTGCAGGTCAGCCAAGGTTGTCCTGGCCCCGTGCGCTCTTCCGGAAGCTTTCCATTATCCTGCCTGAGATACCCCTCCTGTCCCGGTCCCCACTGATTTTTCCTTCCTCACCTCTGTCCGGAGAGAAATTCCAGCGGAAGGTATGGGTGACACATCCTCTTCTTTACAGGTGGCAGCCTGGCAACTCCTGCAGAAAGGCCAGCAGAACCCCACTCACACCAGGCCACCAACAAAGCTGTGGCCCCTATTTCCCTCCCACCAGCTCAGCCCCGAGACTGCTGACGGGGCAGAGAATATGGAGTCAGGCACAGCTTCAGGGGCTATTGCCGCCTGGAGCGCTGTTTATATTGACCTCAACCAGGCACACCTGGGGAGGGCCGGCCGGCAGGGTAAGGCTGCCCAGGTCAGCTAATCCACAACCCTCAGGGAATCACATTGTTGAAAATGGACCTCGCTAAGGCAGAATAGAAGCCAAGGAAAATAAGGACACAATGCCATTTGCAACACCGTAGATGAGTCTAGAGGTAATCACGTGACTTGTAGTAAGTCAGAAAGTGAAAGACACATATCATATCATATCACTTAGAGGTGTTACCTAAAATAGATAGCAGGGCAGTTATTTCCACTGAGAAGTGCAATCACAGGTTCATTAAACAAGCTTATGGTTCACCAATGGAAAGGTGTGAGGATTGGTTTCATTACGATATCGGGGTTAACAGACCTATACAAACAGAGGTGACATATATAATCACCAAAGACCTATGGAATACCAAGAGAAGACTACTCAACATTCTCTCATAACGTACATGGGTAAAGGATCCCAGGAAGAACAGACATCTGTATATGTGTAAAAGAACCACATCTTCGACACCTACAATAAGCCAAACATTGTAATCATACTTGCTGTAATAAAAAATAAAAAATTAAATTAAAAATACGAACAAGAAGTAGGGAGACAAACTTGAGGGGCTTTCTCCTGGCACATTCCATTCTAAATTCCAATCTAGAACACGACTTCCATTGAGGCTCTGTTGCCCTAGTAACCAGATTTGGTAAGGGAGAACTGCTGCCACCTTGTGGCCGTTTCACACAACAGCAGCTTTAATCCCAGCGCTAATGGTCAGTTGATATTCAAAATCATTGCAGGCCTGTAAATGACACCTGCCCTGAAAACAAATCCTGGGGTCACATATCGACCAAAAAATTCAAAGGACGTCCATATTTCAAAACGACCGTTTCAAAAGGCATATTTTATGCACATTAGTGTTCTGCTTCTTTGTCTTTCTTTCTTTTTTGGTTAAAAAGACGGGAATGGAAAAAGGCATCCCTCAGAATGGGCGAAAATAGTTGCAAACGAATCAATGGACAAAGGTTTAATCTCCAATATATATAAACAGCTCATGCACCTTAATGTTAAAAAAACAAAAAACCCAATACAAAAATGGGCAGAAGATCTAAAGAGACGTTTCTTCAAAGAAGACACAGAGAGGGCCAAGACGCACATGAAAAGCTGCTCAAGAGCACTAATTATTAGAGAAATGCAAATCAAAAGTACAATGAGGTATCCCCTCACACCTGTTAGAATCGGCATCATCAGAAAATCTACAAACAACAAATTCTGGGGAGGGTGTGGACAAAAGGAACCCTCTTCCACTATTGGTGGGAATGTAAATTGATACAGTCACTATGGAGAACAGTATGGAGTTTCCTTAAAAACACTAGAAATAGAATTACCATCTGATCCAGCAATCCCACTTCTGGGCATATACCCAGAGAAAACCATAAATCAAAAAGGCACATTCACCACGATGTTCATTGCAGCACTATTTACAATAGCCAGGTAATGGAAGCAACCTAAATGCCCACAGACAGATGAATGGATAAAGATGGGGTACATATATAAAATGGAATATTACTCGGCCATAAAAAGGAATGAAACTGGGTCATTTGTAGAGACATCGATGGATCTAGAGACTGTCATACAGAATGAAGTAAGTCAGAAAGAGGAAAACAAATATTGTATATTAATGCATATATGTGGAACCTAAAAAAATGATACAGATGAACTGGTTTGCAGGGAAGAAATAGAGACGCAGAGGTAGAGAAGAAACGTATGGACACCAAGTGTGGGAAGCCATGGGGTGGTGGTGGTGGGATGAGTTGGGAGATTGGGATTGACCTGTATACATGTATATGCATAAAATACATAAGTGATAATAACCTGCTGTATAAAAAAGTAAATAAAATTAAATTTAAAAATTAAAAAAAATAAAACTTAAAACTAAAACAGAAAAAAGTTCTTCCCTTCACACAGATGTATTTATAGAAATGAATTATTTCCATGCTTATATCTATAAATACATAAAAGAGGAATAAAATCTAAGTTGAACCATAAACGAAAAAATACCTGAACCCACCAGTTATACAGAGGAAAACCCTATCAGGGCACTTGCTCCAGCGGTAAACAATTCTGAAATTGGTCAGAGGTGTGGAATCATCACCCATCCAGCCAGCAACCCACCCCCCACGCAAGGAGCGTCCTCATTGCAAAGCTGGGAGACCGTGCCGAGGCATCTCTGAATAAAGGTGAGCTGAGCCCCAGTCCAGCTGCTGCTGAACTGTTCCCACCCTTCCCAGGTAAAACACCTGAATATGTACAAGGGCTTGAAAGCCTAGAGGAAGGGCCGCGGAGCCACACCAGCGACAGCACGCAGGCCAACATGGTGACTGCAGGTCAGCCAAGGTTGTCCTGGCCCCGTGCGCTCTTCCGGAAGCTTTCCATTATCCTGCCTGAGATACCCCTCCTGTCCCGGTCCCCACTGATTTTTCCTTCCTCACCTCTGTCCGGAGAGAAATTCCAGCGGAAGGTATGGGTGACACATCCTCTTCTTTACAGGTGGCAGCCTGGCAACTCCTGCAGAAAGGCCAGCAGAACCCCACTCACACCAGGCCACCAACAAAGCTGTGGCCCCTATTTCCCTCCCACCAGCTCAGCCCCGAGACTGCTGACGGGGCAGAGAATATGGAGTCAGGCACAGCTTCAGGGGCTATTGCCGCCTGGAGCGCTGTTTATATTGACCTCAACCAGGCACACCTGGGGAGGGCCGGCCGGCAGGGTAAGGCTGCCCAGGTCAGCTAATCCACAACCCTCAGGGAATCACATTGTTGAAAATGGACCTCGCTAAGGCAGAATAGAAGCCAAGGAAAATAAGGACACAATGCCATTTGCAGCACCGTAGATGAGTCTAGAGGTAATCACGTGACTTGTAGTAAGTCAGAAAGTGAAAGACACATATCATATCATATCACTTATAGGTGTTGCCTAAAATTGATAGCAGGGCAGTTATTTCCACTGAGAAGTGCAATCACAGGTTCATTAAACAAGCTTATGGTTCACCAATGGAAAGGTGTGGGGATTGGTTTCATTACGATATCGGGGTTAACAGACATATACAAACAGAGGTGACATATATAATCACCAAAGACCTATGGAATACCAAGAGAAGACTACTCAACATTCTGTCATAACGTACATGGGTAAAGGATCCCAGGAAGAACAGACATCTGTATATGTGTAAAAGAACCACATCTTCGACACCTACAATAAGCCAAACATTGTAATCATACTTGCTGTAATAAAAAATTAAAAATTAAATTAAAAATACGAACAAGAAGTAGGGAGACAAACTTGAGGGGCTTTCTCCTGGCACATTCCATTCTAAATTCCAATCTAGAACACGACTTCCATTGAGGCTCTGTTGCCCTAGTAACCAGATTTGGTAAGGGAGAACTGCTGCCACCTTGTGGCCGTTTCACACAACAGCAGCTTTAATCCCAGCGCTAATGGTCAGTTGATATTCAAAATCTTTGCAGGCCTGTAAATGACACCTGCCCTGAAAACAAATCCTGGGGTCACATATCGACCAAAAAATTCAAAGGACGTCCATATTTCAAAACGACCGTTTCAAAAGGCATATTTTATGCACATTAGTGTTCTGCTTCTTTGTCTTTCTTTCTTTTTTGGTTAAAAAGACGGGAATGGAAAAAGGCATCCCTCAGAATGGGCGAAAATAGTTGCAAACGAATCAATGGACAAAGGTTTAATCTCCAATATATATAAACAGCTCATGCACCTTAATGTTAAAAAAACAAAAAACCCAATACAAAAATGGGCAGAAGATCTAAAGAGACGTTTCTTCAAAGAAGACACAGAGAGGGCCAAGACGCACATGAAAAGCTGCTCAAGAGCACTAATTATTAGAGAAATGCAAATCAAAACTACAATGAGGTATCCCCTCACACCTGTTAGAATCGGCATCATCAGAAAATCTACAAACAACAAATTCTGGGGAGGGTGTGGACAAAAGGAACCCTCTTCCACTATTGGTGGGAATGTAAATTGATACAGTCACTATGGAGAACAGTATGGAGTTTCCTTAAAAACACTAGAAATAGAATTACCATCTGATCCAGCAATCCCACTTCTGGGCATATACCCAGAGAAAACCATAAATCAAAAAGGCACATTCACCACGATGTTCATTGCAGCACTATTTACAATAGCCAGGTAATGGAAGCAACCTAAATGCCCACAGACAGATGAATGGATAAAGATGGGGTACATATATAAAATGGAATATTCCTCGGCCATAAAAAGGAATGAAACTGGGTCATTTGTAGAGACATCGATGGATCTAGAGACTGTCATACAGAATGAAGTAAGTCAGAAAGAGGAAAACAAATATTGTATATTAATGCATATATGTGGAACCTAAAAAAATGATACAGATGAACTGGTTTGCAGGGAAGAAATAGAGACGCAGAGGTAGAGAAGAAACGTATGGACACCAAGTGTGGGAAGCCATGGGGTGGTGGTGGTGGGATGAGTTGGGAGATTGGGATTGACCTGTATACATGTATATGCATAAAATACATAAGTGATAATAACCTGCTGTATAAAAAAGTAAATAAAATTAAATTTAAAAATTAAAAAAAATAAAACTTAAAACTAAAACAGAAAAAAGTTCTTCCCTTCACACAGATGTATTTATAGAAATGAATTATTTCCATGCTTATATCTATAAATACATAAAAGAGGAATAAAATCTAAGTTGAACCATAAACGAAAAAATACCTGAACCCACCAGTTATACAGAGGAAAACCCTATCAGGGCACTTGCTCCAGCGGTAAACAATTCTGAAATTGGTCAGAGGTGTGGAATCATCACCCATCCAGCCAGCAACCCACCCCCCACGCAAGGAGCGTCCTCATTGCAAAGCTGGGAGACCGTGCCGAGGCATCTCTGAATAAAGGTGAGCTGAGCCCCAGTCCAGCTGCTGCTGAACTGTTCCCACCCTTCCCAGGTAAAACACCTGAATATGTACAAGGGCTTGAAAGCCTAGAGGAAGGGCCGCGGAGCCACACCAGCGACAGCACGCAGGCCAACATGGTGACTGCAGGTCAGCCAAGGTTGTCCTGGCCCCGTGCGCTCTTCCGGAAGCTTTCCATTATCCTGCCTGAGATACCCCTCCTGTCCCGGTCCCCACTGATTTTTCCTTCCTCACCTCTGTCCGGAGAGAAATTCCAGCGGAAGGTATGGGTGACACATCCTCTTCTTTACAGGTGGCAGCCTGGCAACTCCTGCAGAAAGGCCAGCAGAACCCCACTCACACCAGGCCACCAACAAAGCTGGGGCCCCTATTTCCCTCCCACCAGCTCAGCCCCGAGACTGCTGACGGGGCAGAGAATATGGAGTCAGGCACAGCTTCAGGGGCTATTGCCGCCTGGAGCGCTGTTTATATTGACCTCAACCAGGCACACCTGGGGAGGGCCGGCCGGCAGGGTAAGGCTGCCCAGGTCAGCTAATCCACAACCCTCAGGGAATCACATTGTTGAAAATGGACCTCGCTAAGGCAGAATAGAAGCCAAGGAAAATAAGGACACAATGCCATTTGCAGCACCGTAGATGAGTCTAGAGGTAATCACGTGACTTGTAGTAAGTCAGAAAGTGAAAGACACATATCATATCATATCACTTAGAGGTGTTACCTAAAATAGATAGCAGGGCAGTTATTTCCACTGAGAAGTGCAATCACAGGTTCATTAAACAAGCTTATGGTTCACCAATGGAAAGGTGTGAGGATTGGTTTCATTACGATATCGGGGTTAACAGACCTATACAAACAGAGGTGACATATATAATCACCAAAGACCTATGGAATACCAAGAGAAGACTACTCAACATTCTGTCATAACGTACATGGGTAAAGGATCCCAGGAAGAACAGACATCTGTATATGTGTAAAAGAACCACATCTTCGACACCTACAATAAGCCAAACATTGTAATCATACTTGCTGTAATAAAAAACAAAAAATTAAATTAAAAATACGAACAAGAAGTAGGGAGACAAACTTGAGGGGCTTTCTCCTGGCACATTCCATTCTAAATTCCAATCTAGAACACGACTTCCATTGAGGCTCTGTTGCCCTAGTAACCAGATTTGGTAAGGGAGAACTGCTGCCACCTTGTGGCCGTTTCACACAACAGCAGCTTTAATCCCAGCGCTAATGGTCAGTTGATATTCAAAATCATTGCAGGCCTGTAAATGACACCTGCCCTGAAAACAAATCCTGGGGTCACATATCGACCAAAAAATTCAAAGGACGTCCATATTTCAAAACGACCGTTTCAAAAGGCATATTTTATGCACATTAGTGTTCTGCTTCTTTGTCTTTCTTTCTTTTTTGGTTAAAAAGACGGGAATGGAAAAAGGCATCCCTCAGAATGGGCGAAAATAGTTGCAAACGAATCAATGGACAAAGGTTTAATCTCCAATATATATAAACAGCTCATGCACCTTAATGTTAAAAAAACAAAAAACCCAATACAAAAATGGGCAGAAGATCTAAAGAGACGTTTCTTCAAAGAAGACACAGAGAGGGCCAAGACGCACATGAAAAGCTGCTCAAGAGCACTAATTATTAGAGAAATGCAAATCAAAAGTACAATGAGGTATCCCCTCACACCTGTTAGAATCGGCATCATCAGAAAATCTACAAACAACAAATTCTGGGGAGGGTGTGGACAAAAGGAACCCTCTTCCACTATTGGTGGGAATGTAAATTGATACAGTCACTATGGAGAACAGTATGGAGTTTCCTTAAAAACACTAGAAATAGAATTACCATCTGATCCAGCAATCCCACTTCTGGGCATATACCCAGAGAAAACCATAAATCAAAAAGGCACATTCACCACGATGTTCATTGCAGCACTATTTACAATAGCCAGGTAATGGAAGCAACCTAAATGCCCACAGACAGATGAATGGATAAAGATGGGGTACATATATAAAATGGAATATTCCTCGGCCATAAAAAGGAATGAAACTGGGTCATTTGTAGAGACATCGATGGATCTAGAGACTGTCATACAGAATGAAGTAAGTCAGAAAGAGGAAAACAAATATTGTATATTAATGCATATATGTGGAACCTAAAAAAATGATACAGATGAACTGGTTTGCAGGGAAGAAATAGAGACGCAGAGGTAGAGAAGAAACGTATGGACACCAAGTGTGGGAAGCCATGGGGTGGTGGTGGTGGGATGAGTTGGGAGATTGGGATTGACCTGTATACATGTATATGCATAAAATACATAAGTGATAATAACCTGCTGTATAAAAAAGTAAATAAAATTAAATTTAAAAATTAAAAAAAATAAAACTTAAAACTAAAACAGAAAAAAGTTCTTCCCTTCACACAGATGTATTTATAGAAATGAATTATTTCCATGCTTATATCTATAAATACATAAAAGAGGAATAAAATCTAAGTTGAACCATAAACGAAAAAATACCTGAACCCACCAGTTATACAGAGGAAAACCCTATCAGGGCACTTGCTCCAGCGGTAAACAATTCTGAAATTGGTCAGAGGTGTGGAATCATCACCCATCCAGCCAGCAACCCACCCCCCACGCAAGGAGCGTCCTCATTGCAAAGCTGGGAGACCGTGCCGAGGCATCTCTGAATAAAGGTGAGCTGAGCCCCAGTCCAGCTGCTGCTGAACTGTTCCCACCCTTCCCAGGTAAAACACCTGAATATGTACAAGGGCTTGAAAGCCTAGAGGAAGGGCCGCGGAGCCACACCAGCGACAGCACGCAGGCCAACATGGTGACTGCAGGTCAGCCAAGGTTGTCCTGGCCCCGTGCGCTCTTCCGGAAGCTTTCCATTATCCTGCCTGAGATACCCCTCCTGTCCCGGTCCCCACTGATTTTTCCTTCCTCACCTCTGTCCGGAGAGAAATTCCAGCGGAAGGTATGGGTGACACATCCTCTTCTTTACAGGTGGCAGCCTGGCAACTCCTGCAGAAAGGCCAGCAGAACCCCACTCACACCAGGCCACCAACAAAGCTGGGGCCCCTATTTCCCTCCCACCAGCTCAGCCCCGAGACTGCTGACGGGGCAGAGAATATGGAGTCAGGCACAGCTTCAGGGGCTATTGCCGCCTGGAGCGCTGTTTATATTGACCTCAACCAGGCACACCTGGGGAGGGCCGGCCGGCAGGGTAAGGCTGCCCAGGTCAGCTAATCCACAACCCTCAGGGAATCACATTGTTGAAAATGGACCTCGCTAAGGCAGAATAGAAGCCAAGGAAAATAAGGACACAATGCCATTTGCAGCACCGTAGATGAGTCTAGAGGTAATCACGTGACTTGTAGTAAGTCAGAAAGTGAAAGACACATATCATATCATATCACTTAGAGGTGTTACCTAAAATAGATAGCAGGGCAGTTATTTCCACTGAGAAGTGCAATCACAGGTTCATTAAACAAGCTTATGGTTCACCAATGGAAAGGTGTGAGGATTGGTTTCATTACGATATCGGGGTTAACAGACCTATACAAACAGAGGTGACATATATAATCACCAAAGACCTATGGAATACCAAGAGAAGACTACTCAACATTCTGTCATAACGTACATGGGTAAAGGATCCCAGGAAGAACAGACATCTGTATATGTGTAAAAGAACCACATCTTCGACACCTACAATAAGCCAAACATTGTAATCATACTTGCTGTAATAAAAAATAAAAAATTAAATTAAAAATACGAACAAGAAGTAGGGAGACAAACTTGAGGGGCTTTCTCCTGGCACATTCCATTCTAAATTCCAATCTAGAACACGACTTCCATTGAGGCTCTGTTGCCCTAGTAACCAGATTTGGTAAGGGAGAACTGCTGCCACCTTGTGGCCGTTTCACACAACAGCAGCTTTAATCCCAGCGCTAATGGTCAGTTGATATTCAAAATCTTTGCAGGCCTGTAAATGACACCTGCCCTGAAAACAAATCCTGGGGTCACATATCGACCAAAAAATTCAAAGGACGTCCATATTTCAAAACGACCGTTTCAAAAGGCATATTTTATGCACATTAGTGTTCTGCTTCTTTGTCTTTCTTTCTTTTTTGGTTAAAAAGACGGGAATGGAAAAAGGCATCCCTCAGAATGGGCGAAAATAGTTGCAAACGAATCAATGGACAAAGGTTTAATCTCCAATATATATAAACAGCTCATGCACCTTAATGTTAAAAAAACAAACAACCCAATACAAAAATGGGCAGAAGATCTAAAGAGACGTTTCTTCAAAGAAGACACAGAGAGGGCCAAGACGCACATGAAAAGCTGCTCAAGAGCACTAATTATTAGAGAAATGCAAATCAAAAGTACAATGAGGTATCCCCTCACACCTGTTAGAATCGGCATCATCAGAAAATCTACAAACAACAAATTCTGGGGAGGGTGTGGACAAAAGGAACCCTCTTCCACTATTGGTGGGAATGTAAATTGATACAGTCACTATGGAGAACAGTATGGAGTTTCCTTAAAAACACTAGAAATAGAATTACCATCTGATCCAGCAATCCCACTTCTGGGCATATACCCAGAGAAAACCATAAATCAAAAAGGCACATTCACCACGATGTTCATTGCAGCACTATTTACAATAGCCAGGTAATGGAAGCAACCTAAATGCCCACAGACAGATGAATGGATAAAGATGGGGTACATATATAAAATGGAATATTACTCGGCCATAAAAAGGAATGAAACTGGGTCATTTGTAGAGACATCGATGGATCTAGAGACTGTCATACAGAATGAAGTAAGTCAGAAAGAGGAAAACAAATATTGTATATTAATGCATATATGTGGAACCTAAAAAAATGATACAGATGAACTGGTTTGCAGGGAAGAAATAGAGACGCAGAGGTAGAGAAGAAACGTATGGACACCAAGTGTGGGAAGCCATGGGGTGGTGGTGGTGGGATGAGTTGGGAGATTGGGATTGACCTGTATACATGTATATGCATAAAATACATAAGTGATAATAACCTGCTGTATAAAAAAGTAAATAAAATTAAATTTAAAAATTAAAAAAAATAAAACTTAAAACTAAAACAGAAAAAAGTTCTTCCCTTCACACAGATGTATTTATAGAAATGAATTATTTCCATGCTTATATCTATAAATACATAAAAGAGGAATAAAATCTAAGTTGAACCATAAACGAAAAAATACCTGAACCCACCAGTTATACAGAGGAAAACCCTATCAGGGCACTTGCTCCAGCGGTAAACAATTCTGAAATTGGTCAGAGGTGTGGAATCATCACCCATCCAGCCAGCAACCCACCCCCCACGCAAGGAGCGTCCTCATTGCAAAGCTGGGAGACCGTGCCGAGGCATCTCTGAATAAAGGTGAGCTGAGCCCCAGTCCAGCTGCTGCTGAACTGTTCCCACCCTTCCCACGTAAAACACCTGAATATGTACAAGGGCTTGAAAGCCTAGAGGAAGGGCCGCGGAGCCACACCAGCGACAGCACGCAGGCCAACATGGTGACTGCAGGTCAGCCAAGGTTGTCCTGGCCCCGTGCGCTCTTCCGGAAGCTTTCCATTATCCTGCCTGAGATACCCCTCCTGTCCCGGTCCCCACTGATTTTTCCTTCCTCACCTCTGTCCGGAGAGAAATTCCAGCGGAAGGTATGGGTGACACATCCTCTTCTTTACAGGTGGCAGCCTGGCAACTCCTGCAGAAAGGCCAGCAGAACCCCACTCACACCAGGCCACCAACAAAGCTGGGGCCCCTATTTCCCTCCCACCAGCTCAGCCCCGAGACTGCTGACGGGGCAGAGAATATGGAGTCAGGCACAGCTTCAGGGGCTATTGCCGCCTGGAGCGCTGTTTATATTGACCTCAACCAGGCACACCTGGGGAGGGCCGGCCGGCAGGGTAAGGCTGCCCAGGTCAGCTAATCCACAACCCTCAGGGAATCACATTGTTGAAAATGGACCTCGCTAAGGCAGAATAGAAGCCAAGGAAAATAAGGACACAATGCCATTTGCAGCACCGTAGATGAGTCTAGAGGTAATCACGTGACTTGTAGTAAGTCAGAAAGTGAAAGACACATATCATATCATATCACTTAGAGGTGTTACCTAAAATAGATAGCAGGGCAGTTATTTCCACTGAGAAGTGCAATCACAGGTTCATTAAACAAGCTTATGGTTCACCAATGGAAAGGTGTGAGGATTGGTTTCATTACGATATCGGGGTTAACAGACCTATACAAACAGAGGTGACATATATAATCACCAAAGACCTATGGAATACCAAGAGAAGACTACTCAACATTCTGTCATAACGTACATGGGTAAAGGATCCCAGGAAGAACAGACATCTGTATATGTGTAAAAGAACCACATCTTCGACACCTACAATAAGCCAAACATTGTAATCATACTTGCTGTAATAAAAAACAAAAAATTAAATTAAAAATACGAACAAGAAGTAGGGAGACAAACTTGAGGGGCTTTCTCCTGGCACATTCCATTCTAAATTCCAATCTAGAACACGACTTCCATTGAGGCTCTGTTGCCCTAGTAACCAGATTTGGTAAGGGAGAACTGCTGCCACCTTGTGGCCGTTTCACACAACAGCAGCTTTAATCCCAGCGCTAATGGTCAGTTGATATTCAAAATCTTTGCAGGCCTGTAAATGACACCTGCCCTGAAAACAAATCCTGGGGTCACATATCGACCAAAAAATTCAAAGGACGTCCATATTTCAAAACGACCGTTTCAAAAGGCATATTTTATGCACATTAGTGTTCTGCTTCTTTGTCTTTCTTTCTTTTTTGGTTAAAAAGACGGGAATGGAAAAAGGCATCCCTCAGAATGGGCGAAAATAGTTGCAAACGAATCAATGGACAAAGGTTTAATCTCCAATATATATAAACAGCTCATGCACCTTAATGTTAAAAAAACAAACAACCCAATACAAAAATGGGCAGAAGATCTAAAGAGACGTTTCTTCAAAGAAGACACAGAGAGGGCCAAGACGCACATGAAAAGCTGCTCAAGAGCACTAATTATTAGAGAAATGCAAATCAAAAGTACAATGAGGTATCCCCTCACACCTGTTAGAATCGGCATCATCAGAAAATCTACAAACAACAAATTCTGGGGAGGGTGTGGACAAAAGGAACCCTCTTCCACTATTGGTGGGAACGTAAATTGATACAGTCACTATGGAGAACAGTATGGAGTTTCCTTAAAAACACTAGAAATAGAATTACCATCTGATCCAGCAATCCCACTTCTGGGCATATACCCAGAGAAAACCATAAATCAAAAAGGCACATTCACCACGATGTTCATTGCAGCACTATTTACAATAGCCAGGTAATGGAAGCAACCTAAATGCCCACAGACAGATGAATGGATAAAGATGGGGTACATATATAAAATGGAATATTCCTCGGCCATAAAAAGGAATGAAACTGGGTCATTTGTAGAGACATCGATGGATCTAGAGACTGTCATACAGAATGAAGTAAGTCAGAAAGAGGAAAACAAATATTGTATATTAATGCATATATGTGGAACCTAAAAAAATGATACAGATGAACTGGTTTGCAGGGAAGAAATAGAGACGCAGAGGTAGAGAAGAAACGTATGGACACCAAGTGTGGGAAGCCATGGGGTGGTGGTGGTGGGATGAGTTGGGAGATTGGGATTGACCTGTATACATGTATATGCATAAAATACATAAGTGATAATAACCTGCTGTATAAAAAAGTAAATAAAATTAAATTTAAAAATTAAAAAAAATAAAACTTAAAACTAAAACAGAAAAAAGTTCTTCCCTTCACACAGATGTATTTATAGAAATGAATTATTTCCATGCTTATATCTATAAATACATAAAAGAGGAATAAAATCTAAGTTGAACCATAAACGAAAAAATACCTGAACCCACCAGTTGTACAGAGGAAAACCCTATCAGGGCACTTGCTCCAGCGGTAAACAATTCTGAAATTGGTCAGAGGTGTGGAATCATCACCCATCCAGCCAGCAACCCACCCCCCACGCAAGGAGCGTCCTCATTGCAAAGCTGGGAGACCGTGCCGAGGCATCTCTGAATAAAGGTGAGCTGAGCCCCAGTCCAGCTGCTGCTGAACTGTTCCCACCCTTCCCAGGTAAAACACCTGAATATGTACAAGGGCTTGAAAGCCTAGAGGAAGGGCCGCGGAGCCACACCAGCGACAGCACGCAGGCCAACATGGTGACTGCAGGTCAGCCAAGGTTGTCCTGGCCCCGTGCGCTCTTCCGGAAGCTTTCCATTATCCTGCCTGAGATACCCCTCCTGTCCCGGTCCCCACTGATTTTTCCTTCCTCACCTCTGTCCGGAGAGAAATTCCAGCGGAAGGTATGGGTGACACATCCTCTTCTTTACAGGTGGCAGCCTGGCAACTCCTGCAGAAAGGCCAGCAGAACCCCACTCACACCAGGCCACCAACAAAGCTGGGGCCCCTATTTCCCTCCCACCAGCTCAGCCCCGAGACTGCTGACGGGGCAGAGAATATGGAGTCAGGCACAGCTTCAGGGGCTATTGCCGCCTGGAGCGCTGTTTATATTGACCTCAACCAGGCACACCTGGGGAGGGCCGGCCGGCAGGGTAAGGCTGCCCAGGTCAGCTAATCCACAACCCTCAGGGAATCACATTGTTGAAAATGGACCTCGCTAAGGCAGAATAGAAGCCAAGGAAAATAAGGACACAATGCCATTTGCAGCACCGTAGATGAGTCTAGAGGTAATCACGTGACTTGTAGTAAGTCAGAAAGTGAAAGACACATATCATATCATATCACTTAGAGGTGTTACCTAAAATAGATAGCAGG
The DNA here is from genome assembly GCF_964165515.1 of Mesoplodon bidens. Lineage (NCBI taxonomy): Eukaryota > Metazoa > Chordata > Mammalia > Artiodactyla > Ziphiidae > Mesoplodon > Mesoplodon bidens. The sequence continues at coordinate 186,892 of NW_027672099.1, forward strand.
GCAGTTATTTCCACTGAGAAGTGCAATCACAGGTTCATTAAACAAGCTTATGGTTCACCAATGGAAAGGTGTGAGGATTGGTTTCATTACGATATCGGGGTTAACAGACCTATACAAACAGAGGTGACATATATAATCACCAAAGACCTATGGAATACCAAGAGAAGACTACTCAACATTCTGTCATAACGTACATGGGTAAAGGATCCCAGGAAGAACAGACATCTGTATATGTGTAAAAGAACCACATCTTCGACACCTACAATAAGCCAAACATTGTAATCATACTTGCTGTAATAAAAAATAAAAAATTAAATTAAAAATACGAACAAGAAGTAGGGAGACAAACTTGAGGGGCTTTCTCCTGGCACATTCCATTCTAAATTCCAATCTAGAACACGACTTCCATTGAGGCTCTGTTGCCCTAGTAACCAGATTTGGTAAGGGAGAACTGCTGCCACCTTGTGGCCGTTTCACACAACAGCAGCTTTAATCCCAGCGCTAATGGTCAGTTGATATTCAAAATCTTTGCAGGCCTGTAAATGACACCTGCCCTGAAAACAAATCCTGGGGTCACATATCGACCAAAAAATTCAAAGGACGTCCATATTTCAAAACGACCGTTTCAAAAGGCATATTTTATGCACATTAGTGTTCTGCTTCTTTGTCTTTCTTTCTTTTTTGGTTAAAAAGACGGGAATGGAAAAAGGCATCCCTCAGAATGGGCGAAAATAGTTGCAAACGAATCAATGGACAAAGGTTTAATCTCCAATATATATAAACAGCTCATGCACCTTAATGTTAAAAAAACAAACAACCCAATACAAAAATGGGCAGAAGATCTAAAGAGACGTTTCTTCAAAGAAGACACAGAGAGGGCCAAGACGCACATGAAAAGCTGCTCAAGAGCACTAATTATTAGAGAAATGCAAATCAAAAGTACAATGAGGTATCCCCTCACACCTGTTAGAATCGGCATCATCAGAAAATCTACAAACAACAAATTCTGGGGAGGGTGTGGACAAAAGGAACCCTCTTCCACTATTGGTGGGAATGTAAATTGATACAGTCACTATGGAGAACAGTATGGAGTTTCCTTAAAAACACTAGAAATAGAATTACCATCTGATCCAGCAATCCCACTTCTGGGCATATACCCAGAGAAAACCATAAATCAAAAAGGCACATTCACCACGATGTTCATTGCAGCACTATTTACAATAGCCAGGTAATGGAAGCAACCTAAATGCCCACAGACAGATGAATGGATAAAGATGGGGTACATATATAAAATGGAATATTACTCGGCCATAAAAAGGAATGAAACTGGGTCATTTGTAGAGACATCGATGGATCTAGAGACTGTCATACAGAATGAAGTAAGTCAGAAAGAGGAAAACAAATATTGTATATTAATGCATATATGTGGAACCTAAAAAAATGATACAGATGAACTGGTTTGCAGGGAAGAAATAGAGACGCAGAGGTAGAGAAGAAACGTATGGACACCAAGTGTGGGAAGCCATGGGGTGGTGGTGGTGGGATGAGTTGGGAGATTGGGATTGACCTGTATACATGTATATGCATAAAATACATAAGTGATAATAACCTGCTGTATAAAAAAGTAAATAAAATTAAATTTAAAAATTAAAAAAAATAAAACTTAAAACTAAAACAGAAAAAAGTTCTTCCCTTCACACAGATGTATTTATAGAAATGAATTATTTCCATGCTTATATCTATAAATACATAAAAGAGGAATAAAATCTAAGTTGAACCATAAACGAAAAAATACCTGAACCCACCAGTTATACAGAGGAAAACCCTATCAGGGCACTTGCTCCAGCGGTAAACAATTCTGAAATTGGTCAGAGGTGTGGAATCATCACCCATCCAGCCAGCAACCCACCCCCCACGCAAGGAGCGTCCTCATTGCAAAGCTGGGAGACCGTGCCGAGGCATCTCTGAATAAAGGTGAGCTGAGCCCCAGTCCAGCTGCTGCTGAACTGTTCCCACCCTTCCCAGGTAAAACACCTGAATATGTACAAGGGCTTGAAAGCCTAGAGGAAGGGCCGCGGAGCCACACCAGCGACAGCACGCAGGCCAACATGGTGACTGCAGGTCAGCCAAGGTTGTCCTGGCCCCGTGCGCTCTTCCGGAAGCTTTCCATTATCCTGCCTGAGATACCCCTCCTGTCCCGGTCCCCACTGATTTTTCCTTCCTCACCTCTGTCCGGAGAGAAATTCCAGCGGAAGGTATGGGTGACACATCCTCTTCTTTACAGGTGGCAGCCTGGCAACTCCTGCAGAAAGGCCAGCAGAACCCCACTCACACCAGGCCACCAACAAAGCTGGGGCCCCTATTTCCCTCCCACCAGCTCAGCCCCGAGACTGCTGACGGGGCAGAGAATATGGAGTCAGGCACAGCTTCAGGGGCTATTGCCGCCTGGAGCGCTGTTTATATTGACCTCAACCAGGCACACCTGGGGAGGGCCGGCCGGCAGGGTAAGGCTGCCCAGGTCAGCTAATCCACAACCCTCAGGGAATCACATTGTTGAAAATGGACCTCGCTAAGGCAGAATAGAAGCCAAGGAAAATAAGGACACAATGCCATTTGCAGCACCGTAGATGAGTCTAGAGGTAATCACGTGACTTGTAGTAAGTCAGAAAGTGAAAGACACATATCATATCATATCACTTAGAGGTGTTACCTAAAATAGATAGCAGGGCAGTTATTTCCACTGAGAAGTGCAATCACAGGTTCATTAAACAAGCTTATGGTTCACCAATGGAAAGGTGTGAGGATTGGTTTCATTACGATATCGGGGTTAACAGACCTATACAAACAGAGGTGACATATATAATCACCAAAGACCTATGGAATACCAAGAGAAGACTACTCAACATTCTGTCATAACGTACATGGGTAAAGGATCCCAGGAAGAACAGACATCTGTATATGTGTAAAAGAACCACATCTTCGACACCTACAATAAGCCAAACATTGTAATCATACTTGCTGTAATAAAAAATAAAAAATTAAATTAAAAATACGAACAAGAAGTAGGGAGACAAACTTGAGGGGCTTTCTCCTGGCACATTCCATTCTAAATTCCAATCTAGAACACGACTTCCATTGAGGCTCTGTTGCCCTAGTAACCAGATTTGGTAAGGGAGAACTGCTGCCACCTTGTGGCCGTTTCACACAACAGCAGCTTTAATCCCAGCGCTAATGGTCAGTTGATATTCAAAATCTTTGCAGGCCTGTAAATGACACCTGCCCTGAAAACAAATCCTGGGGTCACATATCGACCAAAAAATTCAAAGGACGTCCATATTTCAAAACGACCGTTTCAAAAGGCATATTTTATGCACATTAGTGTTCTGCTTCTTTGTCTTTCTTTCTTTTTTGGTTAAAAAGACGGGAATGGAAAAAGGCATCCCTCAGAATGGGCGAAAATAGTTGCAAACGAATCAATGGACAAAGGTTTAATCTCCAATATATATAAACAGCTCATGCACCTTAATGTTAAAAAAACAAACAACCCAATACAAAAATGGGCAGAAGATCTAAAGAGACGTTTCTTCAAAGAAGACACAGAGAGGGCCAAGACGCACATGAAAAGCTGCTCAAGAGCACTAATTATTAGAGAAATGCAAATCAAAAGTACAATGAGGTATCCCCTCACACCTGTTAGAATCGGCATCATCAGAAAATCTACAAACAACAAATTCTGGGGAGGGTGTGGACAAAAGGAACCCTCTTCCACTATTGGTGGGAATGTAAATTGATACAGTCACTATGGAGAACAGTATGGAGTTTCCTTAAAAACACTAGAAATAGAATTACCATCTGATCCAGCAATCCCACTTCTGGGCATATACCCAGAGAAAACCATAAATCAAAAAGGCACATTCACCACGATGTTCATTGCAGCACTATTTACAATAGCCAGGTAATGGAAGCAACCTAAATGCCCACAGACAGATGAATGGATAAAGATGGGGTACATATATAAAATGGAATATTACTCGGCCATAAAAAGGAATGAAACTGGGTCATTTGTAGAGACATCGATGGATCTAGAGACTGTCATACAGAATGAAGTAAGTCAGAAAGAGGAAAACAAATATTGTATATTAATGCATATATGTGGAACCTAAAAAAATGATACAGATGAACTGGTTTGCAGGGAAGAAATAGAGACGCAGAGGTAGAGAAGAAACGTATGGACACCAAGTGTGGGAAGCCATGGGGTGGTGGTGGTGGGATGAGTTGGGAGATTGGGATTGACCTGTATACATGTATATGCATAAAATACATAAGTGATAATAACCTGCTGTATAAAAAAGTAAATAAAATTAAATTTAAAAATTAAAAAAAATAAAACTTAAAACTAAAACAGAAAAAAGTTCTTCCCTTCACACAGATGTATTTATAGAAATGAATTATTTCCATGCTTATATCTATAAATACATAAAAGAGGAATAAAATCTAAGTTGAACCATAAACGAAAAAATACCTGAACCCACCAGTTATACAGAGGAAAACCCTATCAGGGCACTTGCTCCAGCGGTAAACAATTCTGAAATTGGTCAGAGGTGTGGAATCATCACCCATCCAGCCAGCAACCCACCCCCCACGCAAGGAGCGTCCTCATTGCAAAGCTGGGAGACCGTGCCGAGGCATCTCTGAATAAAGGTAGGCTGAGCCCCAGTCCAGCTGCTGCTGAACTGTTCCCACCCTTCCCAGGTAAAACACCTGAATATGTACAAGGGCTTGAAAGCCTAGAGGAAGGGCCGCGGAGCCACACCAGCGACAGCACGCAGGCCAACATGGTGACTGCAGGTCAGCCAAGGTTGTCCTGGCCCCGTGCGCTCTTCCGGAAGCTTTCCATTATCCTGCCTGAGATACCCCTCCTGTCCCGGTCCCCACTGATTTTTCCTTCCTCACCTCTGTCCGGAGAGAAATTCCAGCGGAAGGTATGGGTGACACATCCTCTTCTTTACAGGTGGCAGCCTGGCAACTCCTGCAGAAAGGCCAGCAGAACCCCACTCACACCAGGCCACCAACAAAGCTGGGGCCCCTATTTCCCTCCCACCAGCTCAGCCCCGAGACTGCTGACGGGGCAGAGAATATGGAGTCAGGCACAGCTTCAGGGGCTATTGCCGCCTGGAGCGCTGTTTATATTGACCTCAACCAGGCACACCTGGGGAGGGCCGGCCGGCAGGGTAAGGCTGCCCAGGTCAGCTAATCCACAACCCTCAGGGAATCACATTGTTGAAAATGGACCTCGCTAAGGCAGAATAGAAGCCAAGGAAAATAAGGACACAATGCCATTTGCAGCACCGTAGATGAGTCTAGAGGTAATCACGTGACTTGTAGTAAGTCAGAAAGTGAAAGACACATATCATATCATATCACTTAGAGGTGTTACCTAAAATAGATAGCAGGGCAGTTATTTCCACTGAGAAGTGCAATCACAGGTTCATTAAACAAGCTTATGGTTCACCAATGGAAAGGTGTGAGGATTGGTTTCATTACGATATCGGGGTTAACAGACCTATACAAACAGAGGTGACATATATAATCACCAAAGACCTATGGAATACCAAGAGAAGACTACTCAACATTCTGTCATAACGTACATGGGTAAAGGATCCCAGGAAGAACAGACATCTGTATATGTGTAAAAGAACCACATCTTCGACACCTACAATAAGCCAAACATTGTAATCATACTTGCTGTAATAAAAAATAAAAAATTAAATTAAAAATACGAACAAGAAGTAGGGAGACAAACTTGAGGGGCTTTCTCCTGGCACATTCCATTCTAAATTCCAATCTAGAACACGACTTCCATTGAGGCTCTGTTGCCCTAGTAACCAGATTTGGTAAGGGAGAACTGCTGCCACCTTGTGGCCGTTTCACACAACAGCAGCTTTAATCCCAGCGCTAATGGTCAGTTGATATTCAAAATCTTTGCAGGCCTGTAAATGACACCTGCCCTGAAAACAAATCCTGGGGTCACATATCGACCAAAAAATTCAAAGGACGTCCATATTTCAAAACGACCGTTTCAAAAGGCATATTTTATGCACATTAGTGTTCTGCTTCTTTGTCTTTCTTTCTTTTTTGGTTAAAAAGACGGGAATGGAAAAAGGCATCCCTCAGAATGGGCGAAAATAGTTGCAAACGAATCAATGGACAAAGGTTTAATCTCCAATATATATAAACAGCTCATGCACCTTAATGTTAAAAAAACAAAAAACCCAATACAAAAATGGGCAGAAGATCTAAAGAGACGTTTCTTCAAAGAAGACACAGAGAGGGCCAAGACGCACATGAAAAGCTGCTCAAGAGCACTAATTATTAGAGAAATGCAAATCAAAAGTACAATGAGGTATCCCCTCACACCTGTTAGAATCGGCCTCATCAGAAAATCTACAAACAACAAATTCTGGGGAGGGTGTGGACAAAAGGAACCCTCTTCCACTATTGGTGGGAATGTAAATTGATACAGTCACTATGGAGAACAGTATGGAGTTTCCTTAAAAACACTAGAAATAGAATTACCATCTGATCCAGCAATCCCACTTCTGGGCATATACCCAGAGAAAACCATAAATCAAAAAGGCACATTCACCACGATGTTCATTGCAGCACTATTTACAATAGCCAGGTAATGGAAGCAACCTAAATGCCCACAGACAGATGAATGGATAAAGATGGGGTACATATATAAAATGGAATATTACTCGGCCATAAAAAGGAATGAAACTGGGTCATTTGTAGAGACATCGATGGATCTAGAGACTGTCATACAGAATGAAGTAAGTCAGAAAGAGGAAAACAAATATTGTATATTAATGCATATATGTGGAACCTAAAAAAATGATACAGATGAACTGGTTTGCAGGGAAGAAATAGAGACGCAGAGGTAGAGAAGAAACGTATGGACACCAAGTGTGGGAAGCCATGGGGTGGTGGTGGTGGGATGAGTTGGGAGATTGGGATTGACCTGTATACATGTATATGCATAAAATACATAAGTGATAATAACCTGCTGTATAAAAAAGTAAATAAAATTAAATTTAAAAATTAAAAAAAATAAAACTTAAAACTAAAACAGAAAAAAGTTCTTCCCTTCACACAGATGTATTTATAGAAATGAATTATTTCCATGCTTATATCTATAAATACATAAAAGAGGAATAAAATCTAAGTTGAACCATAAACGAAAAAATACCTGAACCCACCAGTTATACAGAGGAAAACCCTATCAGGGCACTTGCTCCAGCGGTAAACAATTCTGAAATTGGTCAGAGGTGTGGAATCATCACCCATCCAGCCAGCAACCCACCCCCCACGCAAGGAGCGTCCTCATTGCAAAGCTGGGAGACCGTGCCGAGGCATCTCTGAATAAAGGTGAGCTGAGCCCCAGTCCAGCTGCTGCTGAACTGTTCCCACCCTTCCCAGGTAAAACACCTGAATATGTACAAGGGCTTGAAAGCCTAGAGGAAGGGCCGCGGAGCCACACCAGCGACAGCACGCAGGCCAACATGGTGACTGCAGGTCAGCCAAGGTTGTCCTGGCCCCGTGCGCTCTTCCGGAAGCTTTCCATTATCCTGCCTGAGATACCCCTCCTGTCCCGGTCCCCACTGATTTTTCCTTCCTCACCTCTGTCCGGAGAGAAATTCCAGCGGAAGGTATGGGTGACACATCCTCTTCTTTACAGGTGGCAGCCTGGCAACTCCTGCAGAAAGGCCAGCAGAACCCCACTCACACCAGGCCACCAACAAAGCTGGGGCCCCTATTTCCCTCCCACCAGCTCAGCCCCGAGACTGCTGACGGGGCAGAGAATATGGAGTCAGGCACAGCTTCAGGGGCTATTGCCGCCTGGAGCGCTGTTTATATTGACCTCAACCAGGCACACCTGGGGAGGGCCGGCCGGCAGGGTAAGGCTGCCCAGGTCAGCTAATCCACAACCCTCAGGGAATCACATTGTTGAAAATGGACCTCGCTAAGGCAGAATAGAAGCCAAGGAAAATAAGGACACAATGCCATTTGCAGCACCGTAGATGAGTCTAGAGGTAATCACGTGACTTGTAGTAAGTCAGAAAGTGAAAGACACATATCATATCATATCACTTAGAGGTGTTACCTAAAATAGATAGCAGGGCAGTTATTTCCACTGAGAAGTGCAATCACAGGTTCATTAAACAAGCTTATGGTTCACCAATGGAAAGGTGTGAGGATTGGTTTCATTACGATATCGGGGTTAACAGACCTATACAAACAGAGGTGACATATATAATCACCAAAGACCTATGGAATACCAAGAGAAGACTACTCAACATTCTGTCATAACGTACATGGGTAAAGGATCCCAGGAAGAACAGACATCTGTATATGTGTAAAAGAACCACATCTTCGACACCTACAATAAGCCAAACATTGTAATCATACTTGCTGTAATAAAAAACAAAAAATTAAATTAAAAATACGAACAAGAAGTAGGGAGACAAACTTGAGGGGCTTTCTCCTGGCACATTCCATTCTAAATTCCAATCTAGAACACGACTTCCATTGAGGCTCTGTTGCCCTAGTAACCAGATTTGGTAAGGGAGAACTGCTGCCACCTTGTGGCCGTTTCACACAACAGCAGCTTTAATCCCAGCGCTAATGGTCAGTTGATATTCAAAATCTTTGCAGGCCTGTAAATGACACCTGCCCTGAAAACAAATCCTGGGGTCACATATCGACCAAAAAATTCAAAGGACGTCCATATTTCAAAACGACCGTTTCAAAAGGCATATTTTATGCACATTAGTGTTCTGCTTCTTTGTCTTTCTTTCTTTTTTGGTTAAAAAGACGGGAATGGAAAAAGGCATCCCTCAGAATGGGCGAAAATAGTTGCAAACGAATCAATGGACAAAGGTTTAATCTCCAATATATATAAACAGCTCATGCACCTTAATGTTAAAAAAACAAACAACCCAATACAAAAATGGGCAGAAGATCTAAAGAGACGTTTCTTCAAAGAAGACACAGAGAGGGCCAAGACGCACATGAAAAGCTGCTCAAGAGCACTAATTATTAGAGAAATGCAAATCAAAAGTACAATGAGGTATCCCCTCACACCTGTTAGAATCGGCATCATCAGAAAATCTACAAACAACAAATTCTGGGGAGGGTGTGGACAAAAGGAACCCTCTTCCACTATTGGTGGGAATGTAAATTGATACAGTCACTATGGAGAACAGTATGGAGTTTCCTTAAAAACACTAGAAATAGAATTACCATCTGATCCAGCAATCCCACTTCTGGGCATATACCCAGAGAAAACCATAAATCAAAAAGGCACATTCACCACGATGTTCATTGCAGCACTATTTACAATAGCCAGGTAATGGAAGCAACCTAAATGCCCACAGACAGATGAATGGATAAAGATGGGGTACATATATAAAATGGAATATTACTCGGCCATAAAAAGGAATGAAACTGGGTCATTTGTAGAGACATCGATGGATCTAGAGACTGTCATACAGAATGAAGTAAGTCAGAAAGAGGAAAACAAATATTGTATATTAATGCATATATGTGGAACCTAAAAAAATGATACAGATGAACTGGTTTGCAGGGAAGAAATAGAGACGCAGAGGTAGAGAAGAAACGTATGGACACCAAGTGTGGGAAGCCATGGGGTGGTGGTGGTGGGATGAGTTGGGAGATTGGGATTGACCTGTATACATGTATATGCATAAAATACATAAGTGATAATAACCTGCTGTATAAAAAAGTAAATAAAATTAAATTTAAAAATTAAAAAAAATAAAACTTAAAACTAAAACAGAAAAAAGTTCTTCCCTTCACACAGATGTATTTATAGAAATGAATTATTTCCATGCTTATATCTATAAATACATAAAAGAGGAATAAAATCTAAGTTGAACCATAAACGAAAAAATACCTGAACCCACCAGTTATACAGAGGAAAACCCTATCAGGGCACTTGCTCCAGCGGTAAACAATTCTGAAATTGGTCAGAGGTGTGGAATCATCACCCATCCAGCCAGCAACCCACCCCCCACGCAAGGAGCGTCCTCATTGCAAAGCTGGGAGACCGTGCCGAGGCATCTCTGAATAAAGGTGAGCTGAGCCCCAGTCCAGCTGCTGCTGAACTGTTCCCACCCTTCCCAGGTAAAACACCTGAATATGTACAAGGGCTTGAAAGCCTAGAGGAAGGGCCGCGGAGCCACACCAGCGACAGCACGCAGGCCAACATGGTGACTGCAGGTCAGCCAAGGTTGTCCTGGCCCCGTGCGCTCTTCCGGAAGCTTTCCATTATCCTGCCTGAGATACCCCTCCTGTCCCGGTCCCCACTGATTTTTCCTTCCTCACCTCTGTCCGGAGAGAAATTCCAGCGGAAGGTATGGGTGACACATCCTCTTCTTTACAGGTGGCAGCCTGGCAACTCCTGCAGAAAGGCCAGCAGAACCCCACTCACACCAGGCCACCAACAAAGCTGGGGCCCCTATTTCCCTCCCACCAGCTCAGCCCCGAGACTGCTGACGGGGCAGAGAATATGGAGTCAGGCACAGCTTCAGGGGCTATTGCCGCCTGGAGCGCTGTTTATATTGACCTCAACCAGGCACACCTGGGGAGGGCCGGCCGGCAGGGTAAGGCTGCCCAGGTCAGCTAATCCACAACCCTCAGGGAATCACATTGTTGAAAATGGACCTCGCTAAGGCAGAATAGAAGCCAAGGAAAATAAGGACACAATGCCATTTGCAGCACCGTAGATGAGTCTAGAGGTAATCACGTGACTTGTAGTAAGTCAGAAAGTGAAAGACACATATCATATCATATCACTTAGAGGTGTTACCTAAAATAGATAGCAGGGCAGTTATTTCCACTGAGAAGTGCAATCACAGGTTCATTAAACAAGCTTATGGTTCACCAATGGAAAGGTGTGAGGATTGGTTTCATTACGATATCGGGGTTAACAGACCTATACAAACAGAGGTGACATATATAATCACCAAAGACCTATGGAATACCAAGAGAAGACTACTCAACATTCTGTCATAACGTACATGGGTAAAGGATCCCAGGAAGAACAGACATCTGTATATGTGTAAAAGAACCACATCTTCGACACCTACAATAAGCCAAACATTGTAATCATACTTGCTGTAATAAAAAATAAAAAATTAAATTAAAAATACGAACAAGAAGTAGGGAGACAAACTTGAGGGGCTTTCTCCTGGCACATTCCATTCTAAATTCCAATCTAGAACACGACTTCCATTGAGGCTCTGTTGCCCTAGTAACCAGATTTGGTAAGGGAGAACTGCTGCCACCTTGTGGCCGTTTCACACAACAGCAGCTTTAATCCCAGCGCTAATGGTCAGTTGATATTCAAAATCTTTGCAGGCCTGTAAATGACACCTGCCCTGAAAACAAATCCTGGGGTCACATATCGACCAAAAAATTCAAAGGACGTCCATATTTCAAAACGACCGTTTCAAAAGGCATATTTTATGCACATTAGTGTTCTGCTTCTTTGTCTTTCTTTCTTTTTTGGTTAAAAAGACGGGAATGGAAAAAGGCATCCCTCAGAATGGGCGAAAATAGTTGCAAACGAATCAATGGACAAAGGTTTAATCTCCAATATATATAAACAGCTCATGCACCTTAATGTTAAAAAAACAAAAAACCCAATACAAAAATGGGCAGAAGATCTAAAGAGACGTTTCTTCAAAGAAGACACAGAGAGGGCCAAGACGCACATGAAAAGCTGCTCAAGAGCACTAATTATTAGAGAAATGCAAATCAAAAGTACAATGAGGTATCCCCTCACACCTGTTAGAATCGGCCTCATCAGAAAATCTACAAACAACAAATTCTGGGGAGGGTGTGGACAAAAGGAACCCTCTTCCACTATTGGTGGGAATGTAAATTGATACAGTCACTATGGAGAACAGTATGGAGTTTCCTTAAAAACACTAGAAATAGAATTACCATCTGATCCAGCAATCCCACTTCTGGGCATATACCCAGAGAAAACCATAAATCAAAAAGGCACATTCACCACGATGTTCATTGCAGCACTATTTACAATAGCCAGGTAATGGAAGCAACCTAAATGCCCACAGACAGATGAATGGATAAAGATGGGGTACATATATAAAATGGAATATTACTCGGCCATAAAAAGGAATGAAACTGGGTCATTTGTAGAGACATCGATGGATCTAGAGACTGTCATACAGAATGAAGTAAGTCAGAAAGAGGAAAACAAATATTGTATATTAATGCATATATGTGGAACCTAAAAAAATGATACAGGGCCTCCCTGGTGGCGCAGTGGTTGAGAGTCCGCCTGCCGATGCAGTGGATACGGGTTCGTGCCCCGGTCTGGGAGGATCCCATATGCCGCGGAGCGGCTGGGCCCGTGAGCCAGGGCCGCTGGGCCTGCGCATCCGGAGCCTGTGCTCCGCAACGGGAGAGGCCACAACAGTGAGAGGCCCGCATACCGCAAAAAAAAAAAAAAAAAAAAAAAAATGATACAGATGAACTGGTTTGCAGGGAAGAAATAGAGACGCAGAGGTAGAGAAGAAACGTATGGACACCAAGTGTGGGAAGCCATGGGGTGGTGGTGGTGGGATGAGTTGGGAGATTGGGATTGACCTGTATACATGTATATGCATAAAATACATAAGTGATAATAACCTGCTGTATAAAAAAGTAAATAAAATTAAATTTAAAAATTAAAAAAAATAAAACTTAAAACTAAAACAGAAAAAAGTTCTTCCCTTCACACAGATGTATTTATAGAAATGAATTATTTCCATGCTTATATCTATAAATACATAAAAGAGGAATAAAATCTAAGTTGAACCATAAACGAAAAAATACCTGAACCCACCAGTTATACAGAGGAAAACCCTATCAGGGCACTTGCTCCAGCGGTAAACAATTCTGAAATTGGTCAGAGGTGTGGAATCATCACCCATCCAGCCAGCAACCCACCCCCCACGCAAGGAGCGTCCTCATTGCAAAGCTGGGAGACCGTGCCGAGGCATCTCTGAATAAAGGTGAGCTGAGCCCCAGTCCAGCTGCTGCTGAACTGTTCCCACCCTTCCCAGGTAAAACACCTGAATATGTACAAGGGCTTGAAAGCCTAGAGGAAGGGCCGCGGAGCCACACCAGCGACAGCACGCAGGCCAACATGGTGACTGCAGGTCAGCCAAGGTTGTCCTGGCCCCGTGCGCTCTTCCGGAAGCTTTCCATTATCCTGCCTGAGATACCCCTCCTGTCCCGGTCCCCACTGATTTTTCCTTCCTCACCTCTGTCCGGAGAGAAATTCCAGCGGAAGGTATGGGTGACACATCCTCTTCTTTACAGGTGGCAGCCTGGCAACTCCTGCAGAAAGGCCAGCAGAACCCCACTCACACCAGGCCACCAACAAAGCTGGGGCCCCTATTTCCCTCCCACCAGCTCAGCCCCGAGACTGCTGACGGGGCAGAGAATATGGAGTCAGGCACAGCTTCAGGGGCTATTGCCGCCTGGAGCGCTGTTTATATTGACCTCAACCAGGCACACCTGGGGAGGGCCGGCCGGCAGGGTAAGGCTGCCCAGGTCAGCTAATCCACAACCCTCAGGGAATCACATTGTTGAAAATGGACCTCGCTAAGGCAGAATAGAAGCCAAGGAAAATAAGGACACAATGCCATTTGCAGCACCGTAGATGAGTCTAGAGGTAATCACGTGACTTGTAGTAAGTCAGAAAGTGAAAGACACATATCATATCATATCACTTAGAGGTGTTACCTAAAATAGATAGCAGGGCAGTTATTTCCACTGAGAAGTGCAATCACAGGTTCATTAAACAAGCTTATGGTTCACCAATGGAAAGGTGTGAGGATTGGTTTCATTACGATATCGGGGTTAACAGACCTATACAAACAGAGGTGACATATATAATCACCAAAGACCTATGGAATACCAAGAGAAGACTACTCAACATTCTGTCATAACGTACATGGGTAAAGGATCCCAGGAAGAACAGACATCTGTATATGTGTAAAAGAACCACATCTTCGACACCTACAATAAGCCAAACATTGTAATCATACTTGCTGTAATAAAAAATAAAAAATTAAATTAAAAATACGAACAAGAAGTAGGGAGACAAACTTGAGGGGCTTTCTCCTGGCACATTCCATTCTAAATTCCAATCTAGAACACGACTTCCATTGAGGCTCTGTTGCCCTAGTAACCAGATTTGGTAAGGGAGAACTGCTGCCACCTTGTGGCCGTTTCACACAACAGCAGCTTTAATCCCAGCGCTAATGGTCAGTTGATATTCAAAATCTTTGCAGGCCTGTAAATGACACCTGCCCTGAAAACAAATCCTGGGGTCACATATCGACCAAAAAATTCAAAGGACGTCCATATTTCAAAACGACCGTTTCAAAAGGCATATTTTATGCACATTAGTGTTCTGCTTCTTTGTCTTTCTTTCTTTTTTGGTTAAAAAGACGGGAATGGAAAAAGGCATCCCTCAGAATGGGCGAAAATAGTTGCAAACGAATCAATGGACAAAGGTTTAATCTCCAATATATATAAACAGCTCATGCACCTTAATGTTAAAAAAACAAACAACCCAATACAAAAATGGGCAGAAGATCTAAAGAGACGTTTCTTCAAAGAAGACACAGAGAGGGCCAAGACGCACATGAAAAGCTGCTCAAGAGCACTAATTATTAGAGAAATGCAAATCAAAAGTACAATGAGGTATCCCCTCACACCTGTTAGAATCGGCCTCATCAGAAAATCTACAAACAACAAATTCTGGGGAGGGTGTGGACAAAAGGAACCCTCTTCCACTATTGGTGGGAATGTAAATTGATACAGTCACTATGGAGAACAGTATGGAGTTTCCTTAAAAACACTAGAAATAGAATTACCATCTGATCCAGCAATCCCACTTCTGGGCATATACCCAGAGAAAACCATAAATCAAAAAGGCACATTCACCACGATGTTCATTGCAGCACTATTTACAATAGCCAGGTAATGGAAGCAACCTAAATGCCCACAGACAGATGAATGGATAAAGATGGGGTACATATATAAAATGGAATATTACTCGGCCATAAAAAGGAATGAAACTGGGTCATTTGTAGAGACATCGATGGATCTAGAGACTGTCATACAGAATGAAGTAAGTCAGAAAGAGGAAAACAAATATTGTATATTAATGCATATATGTGGAACCTAAAAAAATGATACAGATGAACTGGTTTGCAGGGAAGAAATAGAGACGCAGAGGTAGAGAAGAAACGTATGGACACCAAGTGTGGGAAGCCATGGGGTGGTGGTGGTGGGATGAGTTGGGAGATTGGGATTGACCTGTATACATGTATATGCATAAAATACATAAGTGATAATAACCTGCTGTATAAAAAAGTAAATAAAATTAAATTTAAAAATTAAAAAAAATAAAACTTAAAACTAAAACAGAAAAAAGTTCTTCCCTTCACACAGATGTATTTATAGAAATGAATTATTTCCATGCTTATATCTATAAATACATCAAAGAGGAATAAAATCTAAGTTGAACCATAAACGAAAAAATACCTGAACCCACCAGTTATACAGAGGAAAACCCTATCAGGGCACTTGCTCCAGCGGTAAACAATTCTGAAATTGGTCAGAGGTGTGGAATCATCACCCATCCAGCCAGCAACCCACCCCCCACGCAAGGAGCGTCCTCATTGCAAAGCTGGGAGACCGTGCCGAGGCATCTCTGAATAAAGGTGAGCTGAGCCCCAGTCCAGCTGCTGCTGAACTGTTCCCACCCTTCCCAGGTAAAACACCTGAATATGTACAAGGGCTTGAAAGCCTAGAGGAAGGGCCGCGGAGCCACACCAGCGACAGCACGCAGGCCAACATGGTGACTGCAGGTCAGCCAAGGTTGTCCTGGCCCCGTGCGCTCTTCCGGAAGCTTTCCATTATCCTGCCTGAGATACCCCTCCTGTCCCGGTCCCCACTGATTTTTCCTTCCTCACCTCTGTCCGGAGAGAAATTCCAGCGGAAGGTATGGGTGACACATCCTCTTCTTTACAGGTGGCAGCCTGGCAACTCCTGCAGAAAGGCCAGCAGAACCCCACTCACACCAGGCCACCAACAAAGCTGGGGCCCCTATTTCCCTCCCACCAGCTCAGCCCCGAGACTGCTGACGGGGCAGAGAATATGGAGTCAGGCACAGCTTCAGGGGCTATTGCCGCCTGGAGCGCTGTTTATATTGACCTCAACCAGGCACACCTGGGGAGGGCCGGCCGGCAGGGTAAGGCTGCCCAGGTCAGCTAATCCACAACCCTCAGGGAATCACATTGTTGAAAATGGACCTCGCTAAGGCAGAATAGAAGCCAAGGAAAATAAGGACACAATGCCATTTGCAGCACCGTAGATGAGTCTAGAGGTAATCACGTGACTTGTAGTAAGTCAGAAAGTGAAAGACACATATCATATCATATCACTTAGAGGTGTTACCTAAAATAGATAGCAGGGCAGTTATTTCCACTGAGAAGTGCAATCACAGGTTCATTAAACAAGCTTATGGTTCACCAATGGAAAGGTGTGAGGATTGGTTTCATTACGATATCGGGGTTAACAGACCTATACAAACAGAGGTGACATATATAATCACCAAAGACCTATGGAATACCAAGAGAAGACTACTCAACATTCTGTCATAACGTACATGGGTAAAGGATCCCAGGAAGAACAGACATCTGTATATGTGTAAAAGAACCACATCTTCGACACCTACAATAAGCCAAACATTGTAATCATACTTGCTGTAATAAAAAATAAAAAATTAAATTAAAAATACGAACAAGAAGTAGGGAGACAAACTTGAGGGGCTTTCTCCTGGCACATTCCATTCTAAATTCCAATCTAGAACACGACTTCCATTGAGGCTCTGTTGCCCTAGTAACCAGATTTGGTAAGGGAGAACTGCTGCCACCTTGTGGCCGTTTCACACAACAGCAGCTTTAATCCCAGCGCTAATGGTCAGTTGATATTCAAAATCTTTGCAGGCCTGTAAATGACACCTGCCCTGAAAACAAATCCTGGGGTCACATATCGACCAAAAAATTCAAAGGACGTCCATATTTCAAAACGACCGTTTCAAAAGGCATATTTTATGCACATTAGTGTTCTGCTTCTTTGTCTTTCTTTCTTTTTTGGTTAAAAAGACGGGAATGGAAAAAGGCATCCCTCAGAATGGGCGAAAATAGTTGCAAACCAATCAATGGACAAAGGTTTAATCTCCAATATATATAAACAGCTCATGCACCTTAATGTTAAAAAAACAAACAACCCAATACAAAAATGGGCAGAAGATCTAAAGAGACGTTTCTTCAAAGAAGACACAGAGAGGGCCAAGACGCACATGAAAAGCTGCTCAAGAGCACTAATTATTAGAGAAATGCAAATCAAAAGTACAATGAGGTATCCCCTCACACCTGTTAGAATCGGCCTCATCAGAAAATCTACAAACAACAAATTCTGGGGAGGGTGTGGACAAAAGGAACCCTCTTCCACTATTGGTGGGAATGTAAATTGATACAGTCACTATGGAGAACAGTATGGAGTTTCCTTAAAAACACTAGAAATAGAATTACCATCTGATCCAGCAATCCCACTTCTGGGCATATACCCAGAGAAAACCATAAATCAAAAAGGCACATTCACCACGATGTTCATTGCAGCACTATTTACAATAGCCAGGTAATGGAAGCAACCTAAATGCCCACAGACAGATGAATGGATAAAGATGGGGTACATATATAAAATGGAATATTACTCGGCCATAAAAAGGAATGAAACTGGGTCATTTGTAGAGACATCGATGGATCTAGAGACTGTCATACAGAATGAAGTAAGTCAGAAAGAGGAAAACAAATATTGTATATTAATGCATATATGTGGAACCTAAAAAAATGATACAGATGAACTGGTTTGCAGGGAAGAAATAGAGACGCAGAGGTAGAGAAGAAACGTATGGACACCAAGTGTGGGAAGCCATGGGGTGGTGGTGGTGGGATGAGTTGGGAGATTGGGATTGACCTGTATACATGTATATGCATAAAATACATAAGTGATAATAACCTGCTGTATAAAAAAGTAAATAAAATTAAATTTAAAAATTAAAAAAAATAAAACTTAAAACTAAAACAGAAAAAAGTTCTTCCCTTCACACAGATGTATTTATAGAAATGAATTATTTCCATGCTTATATCTATAAATACATAAAAGAGGAATAAAATCTAAGTTGAACCATAAACGAAAAAATACCTGAACCCACCAGTTATACAGAGGAAAACCCTATCAGGGCACTTGCTCCAGCGGTAAACAATTCTGAAATTGGTCAGAGGTGTGGAATCATCACCCATCCAGCCAGCAACCCACCCCCCACGCAAGGAGCGTCCTCATTGCAAAGCTGGGAGACCGTGCCGAGGCATCTCTGAATAAAGGTGAGCTGAGCCCCAGTCCAGCTGCTGCTGAACTGTTCCCACCCTTCCCAGGTAAAACACCTGAATATGTACAAGGGCTTGAAAGCCTAGAGGAAGGGCCGCGGAGCCACACCAGCGACAGCACGCAGGCCAACATGGTGACTGCAGGTCAGCCAAGGTTGTCCTGGCCCCGTGCGCTCTTCCGGAAGCTTTCCATTATCCTGCCTGAGATACCCCTCCTGTCCCGGTCCCCACTGATTTTTCCTTCCTCACCTCTGTCCGGAGAGAAATTCCAGCGGAAGGTATGGGTGACACATCCTCTTCTTTACAGGTGGCAGCCTGGCAACTCCTGCAGAAAGGCCAGCAGAACCCCACTCACACCAGGCCACCAACAAAGCTGGGGCCCCTATTTCCCTCCCACCAGCTCAGCCCCGAGACTGCTGACGGGGCAGAGAATATGGAGTCAGGCACAGCTTCAGGGGCTATTGCCGCCTGGAGCGCTGTTTATATTGACCTCAACCAGGCACACCTGGGGAGGGCCGGCCGGCAGGGTAAGGCTGCCCAGGTCAGCTAATCCACAACCCTCAGGGAATCACATTGTTGAAAATGGACCTCGCTAAGGCAGAATAGAAGCCAAGGAAAATAAGGACACAATGCCATTTGCAGCACCGTAGATGAGTCTAGAGGTAATCACGTGACTTGTAGTAAGTCAGAAAGTGAAAGACACATATCATATCATATCACTTAGAGGTGTTACCTAAAATAGATAGCAGGGCAGTTATTTCCACTGAGAAGTGCAATCACAGGTTCATTAAACAAGCTTATGGTTCACCAATGGAAAGGTGTGAGGATTGGTTTCATTACGATATCGGGGTTAACAGACCTATACAAACAGAGGTGACATATATAATCACCAAAGACCTATGGAATACCAAGAGAAGACTACTCAACATTCTGTCATAACGTACATGGGTAAAGGATCCCAGGAAGAACAGACATCTGTATATGTGTAAAAGAACCACATCTTCGACACCTACAATAAGCCAAACATTGTAATCATACTTGCTGTAATAAAAAATAAAAAATTAAATTAAAAATACGAACAAGAAGTAGGGAGACAAACTTGAGGGGCTTTCTCCTGGCACATTCCATTCTAAATTCCAATCTAGAACACGACTTCCATTGAGGCTCTGTTGCCCTAGTAACCAGATTTGGTAAGGGAGAACTGCTGCCACCTTGTGGCCGTTTCACACAACAGCAGCTTTAATCCCAGCGCTAATGGTCAGTTGATATTCAAAATCTTTGCAGGCCTGTAAATGACACCTGCCCTGAAAACAAATCCTGGGGTCACATATCGACCAAAAAATTCAAAGGACGTCCATATTTCAAAACGACCGTTTCAAAAGGCATATTTTATGCACATTAGTGTTCTGCTTCTTTGTCTTTCTTTCTTTTTTGGTTAAAAAGACGGGAATGGAAAAAGGCATCCCTCAGAATGGGCGAAAATAGTTGCAAACGAATCAATGGACAAAGGTTTAATCTCCAATATATATAAACAGCTCATGCACCTTAATGTTAAAAAAACAAACAACCCAATACAAAAATGGGCAGAAGATCTAAAGAGACGTTTCTTCAAAGAAGACACAGAGAGGGCCAAGACGCACATGAAAAGCTGCTCAAGAGCACTAATTATTAGAGAAATGCAAATCAAAAGTACAATGAGGTATCCCCTCACACCTGTTAGAATCGGCCTCATCAGAAAATCTACAAACAACAAATTCTGGGGAGGGTGTGGACAAAAGGAACCCTCTTCCACTATTGGTGGGAATGTAAATTGATACAGTCACTATGGAGAACAGTATGGAGTTTCCTTAAAAACACTAGAAATAGAATTACCATCTGATCCAGCAATCCCACTTCTGGGCATATACCCAGAGAAAACCATAAATCAAAAAGGCACATTCACCACGATGTTCATTGCAGCACTATTTACAATAGCCAGGTAATGGAAGCAACCTAAATGCCCACAGACAGATGAATGGATAAAGATGGGGTACATATATAAAATGGAATATTACTCGGCCATAAAAAGGAATGAAACTGGGTCATTTGTAGAGACATCGATGGATCTAGAGACTGTCATACAGAATGAAGTAAGTCAGAAAGAGGAAAACAAATATTGTATATTAATGCATATATGTGGAACCTAAAAAAATGATACAGATGAACTGGTTTGCAGGGAAGAAATAGAGACGCAGAGGTAGAGAAGAAACGTATGGACACCAAGTGTGGGAAGCCATGGGGTGGTGGTGGTGGGATGAGTTGGGAGATTGGGATTGACCTGTATACATGTATATGCATAAAATACATAAGTGATAATAACCTGCTGTATAAAAAAGTAAATAAAATTAAATTTAAAAATTAAAAAAAATAAAACTTAAAACTAAAACAGAAAAAAGTTCTTCCCTTCACACAGATGTATTTATAGAAATGAATTATTTCCATGCTTATATCTATAAATACATCAAAGAGGAATAAAATCTAAGTTGAACCATAAACGAAAAAATACCTGAACCCACCAGTTATACAGAGGAAAACCCTATCAGGGCACTTGCTCCAGCGGTAAACAATTCTGAAATTGGTCAGAGGTGTGGAATCATCACCCATCCAGCCAGCAACCCACCCCCCACGCAAGGAGCGTCCTCATTGCAAAGCTGGGAGACCGTGCCGAGGCATCTCTGAATAAAGGTGAGCTGAGCCCCAGTCCAGCTGCTGCTGAACTGTTCCCACCCTTCCCAGGTAAAACACCTGAATATGTACAAGGGCTTGAAAGCCTAGAGGAAGGGCCGCGGAGCCACACCAGCGACAGCACGCAGGCCAACATGGTGACTGCAGGTCAGCCAAGGTTGTCCTGGCCCCGTGCGCTCTTCCGGAAGCTTTCCATTATCCTGCCTGAGATACCCCTCCTGTCCCGGTCCCCACTGATTTTTCCTTCCTCACCTCTGTCCGGAGAGAAATTCCAGCGGAAGGTATGGGTGACACATCCTCTTCTTTACAGGTGGCAGCCTGGCAACTCCTGCAGAAAGGCCAGCAGAACCCCACTCACACCAGGCCACCAACAAAGCTGGGGCCCCTATTTCCCTCCCACCAGCTCAGCCCCGAGACTGCTGACGGGGCAGAGAATATGGAGTCAGGCACAGCTTCAGGGGCTATTGCCGCCTGGAGCGCTGTTTATATTGACCTCAACCAGGCACACCTGGGGAGGGCCGGCCGGCAGGGTAAGGCTGCCCAGGTCAGCTAATCCACAACCCTCAGGGAATCACATTGTTGAAAATGGACCTCGCTAAGGCAGAATAGAAGCCAAGGAAAATAAGGACACAATGCCATTTGCAGCACCGTAGATGAGTCTAGAGGTAATCACGTGACTTGTAGTAAGTCAGAAAGTGAAAGACACATATCATATCATATCACTTAGAGGTGTTACCTAAAATAGATAGCAGGGCAGTTATTTCCACTGAGAAGTGCAATCACAGGTTCATTAAACAAGCTTATGGTTCACCAATGGAAAGGTGTGAGGATTGGTTTCATTACGATATCGGGGTTAACAGACCTATACAAACAGAGGTGACATATATAATCACCAAAGACCTATGGAATACCAAGAGAAGACTACTCAACATTCTGTCATAACGTACATGGGTAAAGGATCCCAGGAAGAACAGACATCTGTATATGTGTAAAAGAACCACATCTTCGACACCTACAATAAGCCAAACATTGTAATCATACTTGCTGTAATAAAAAATAAAAAATTAAATTAAAAATACGAACAAGAAGTAGGGAGACAAACTTGAGGGGCTTTCTCCTGGCACATTCCATTCTAAATTCCAATCTAGAACACGACTTCCATTGAGGCTCTGTTGCCCTAGTAACCAGATTTGGTAAGGGAGAACTGCTGCCACCTTGTGGCCGTTTCACACAACAGCAGCTTTAATCCCAGCGCTAATGGTCAGTTGATATTCAAAATCTTTGCAGGCCTGTAAATGACACCTGCCCTGAAAACAAATCCTGGGGTCACATATCGACCAAAAAATTCAAAGGACGTCCATATTTCAAAACGACCGTTTCAAAAGGCATATTTTATGCACATTAGTGTTCTGCTTCTTTGTCTTTCTTTCTTTTTTGGTTAAAAAGACGGGAATGGAAAAAGGCATCCCTCAGAATGGGCGAAAATAGTTGCAAACGAATCAATGGACAAAGGTTTAATCTCCAATATATATAAACAGCTCATGCACCTTAATGTTAAAAAAACAAACAACCCAATACAAAAATGGGCAGAAGATCTAAAGAGACGTTTCTTCAAAGAAGACACAGAGAGGGCCAAGACGCACATGAAAAGCTGCTCAAGAGCACTAATTATTAGAGAAATGCAAATCAAAAGTACAATGAGGTATCCCCTCACACCTGTTAGAATCGGCCTCATCAGAAAATCTACAAACAACAAATTCTGGGGAGGGTGTGGACAAAAGGAACCCTCTTCCACTATTGGTGGGAATGTAAATTGATACAGTCACTATGGAGAACAGTATGGAGTTTCCTTAAAAACACTAGAAATAGAATTACCATCTGATCCAGCAATCCCACTTCTGGGCATATACCCAGAGAAAACCATAAATCAAAAAGGCACATTCACCACGATGTTCATTGCAGCACTATTTACAATAGCCAGGTAATGGAAGCAACCTAAATGCCCACAGACAGATGAATGGATAAAGATGGGGTACATATATAAAATGGAATATTACTCGGCCATAAAAAGGAATGAAACTGGGTCATTTGTAGAGACATCGATGGATCTAGAGACTGTCATACAGAATGAAGTAAGTCAGAAAGAGGAAAACAAATATTGTATATTAATGCATATATGTGGAACCTAAAAAAATGATACAGATGAACTGGTTTGCAGGGAAGAAATAGAGACGCAGAGGTAGAGAAGAAACGTATGGACACCAAGTGTGGGAAGCCATGGGGTGGTGGTGGTGGGATGAGTTGGGAGATTGGGATTGACCTGTATACATGTATATGCATAAAATACATAAGTGATAATAACCTGCTGTATAAAAAAGTAAATAAAATTAAATTTAAAAATTAAAAAAAATAAAACTTAAAACTAAAACAGAAAAAAGTTCTTCCCTTCACACAGATGTATTTATAGAAATGAATTATTTCCATGCTTATATCTATAAATACATAAAAGAGGAATAAAATCTAAGTTGAACCATAAACGAAAAAATACCTGAACCCACCAGTTATACAGAGGAAAACCCTATCAGGGCACTTGCTCCAGTGGTAAACAATTCTGAAATTGGTCAGAGGTGTGGAATCATCACCCATCCAGCCAGCAACCCACCCCCCACGCAAGGAGCGTCCTCATTGCAAAGCTGGGAGACCGTGCCGAGGCATCTCTGAATAAAGGTGAGCTGAGCCCCAGTCCAGCTGCTGCTGAACTGTTCCCACCCTTCCCAGGTAAAACACCTGAATATGTACAAGGGCTTGAAAGCCTAGAGGAAGGGCCGCGGAGCCACACCAGCGACAGCACGCAGGCCAACATGGTGACTGCAGGTCAGCCAAGGTTGTCCTGGCCCCGTGCGCTCTTCCGGAAGCTTTCCATTATCCTGCCTGAGATACCCCTCCTGTCCCGGTCCCCACTGATTTTTCCTTCCTCACCTCTGTCCGGAGAGAAATTCCAGCGGAAGGTATGGGTGACACATCCTCTTCTTTACAGGTGGCAGCCTGGCAACTCCTGCAGAAAGGCCAGCAGAACCCCACTCACACCAGGCCACCAACAAAGCTGGGGCCCCTATTTCCCTCCCACCAGCTCAGCCCCGAGACTGCTGACGGGGCAGAGAATATGGAGTCAGGCACAGCTTCAGGGGCTATTGCCGCCTGGAGCGCTGTTTATATTGACCTCAACCAGGCACACCTGGGGAGGGCCGGCCGGCAGGGTAAGGCTGCCCAGGTCAGCTAATCCACAACCCTCAGGGAATCACATTGTTGAAAATGGACCTCGCTAAGGCAGAATAGAAGCCAAGGAAAATAAGGACACAATGCCATTTGCAGCACCGTAGATGAGTCTAGAGGTAATCACGTGACTTGTAGTAAGTCAGAAAGTGAAAGACACATATCATATCATATCACTTAGAGGTGTTACCTAAAATAGATAGCAGGGCAGTTATTTCCACTGAGAAGTGCAATCACAGGTTCATTAAACAAGCTTATGGTTCACCAATGGAAAGGTGTGAGGATTGGTTTCATTACGATATCGGGGTTAACAGACCTATACAAACAGAGGTGACATATATAATCACCAAAGACCTATGGAATACCAAGAGAAGACTACTCAACATTCTGTCATAACGTACATGGGTAAAGGATCCCAGGAAGAACAGACATCTGTATATGTGTAAAAGAACCACATCTTCGACACCTACAATAAGCCAAACATTGTAATCATACTTGCTGTAATAAAAAATAAAAAATTAAATTAAAAATACGAACAAGAAGTAGGGAGACAAACTTGAGGGGCTTTCTCCTGGCACATTCCATTCTAAATTCCAATCTAGAACACGACTTCCATTGAGGCTCTGTTGCCCTAGTAACCAGATTTGGTAAGGGAGAACTGCTGCCACCTTGTGGCCGTTTCACACAACAGCAGCTTTAATCCCAGCGCTAATGGTCAGTTGATATTCAAAATCTTTGCAGGCCTGTAAATGACACCTGCCCTGAAAACAAATCCTGGGGTCACATATCGACCAAAAAATTCAAAGGACGTCCATATTTCAAAACGACCGTTTCAAAAGGCATATTTTATGCACATTAGTGTTCTGCTTCTTTGTCTTTCTTTCTTTTTTGGTTAAAAAGACGGGAATGGAAAAAGGCATCCCTCAGAATGGGCGAAAATAGTTGCAAACCAATCAATGGACAAAGGTTTAATCTCCAATATATATAAACAGCTCATGCACCTTAATGTTAAAAAAACAAACAACCCAATACAAAAATGGGCAGAAGATCTAAAGAGACGTTTCTTCAAAGAAGACACAGAGAGGGCCAAGACGCACATGAAAAGCTGCTCAAGAGCACTAATTATTAGAGAAATGCAAATCAAAAGTACAATGAGGTATCCCCTCACACCTGTTAGAATCGGCCTCATCAGAAAATCTACAAACAACAAATTCTGGGGAGGGTGTGGACAAAAGGAACCCTCTTCCACTATTGGTGGGAATGTAAATTGATACAGTCACTATGGAGAACAGTATGGAGTTTCCTTAAAAACACTAGAAATAGAATTACCATCTGATCCAGCAATCCCACTTCTGGGCATATACCCAGAGAAAACCATAAATCAAAAAGGCACATTCACCACGATGTTCATTGCAGCACTATTTACAATAGCCAGGTAATGGAAGCAACCTAAATGCCCACAGACAGATGAATGGATAAAGATGGGGTACATATATAAAATGGAATATTACTCGGCCATAAAAAGGAATGAAACTGGGTCATTTGTAGAGACATCGATGGATCTAGAGACTGTCATACAGAATGAAGTAAGTCAGAAAGAGGAAAACAAATATTGTATATTAATGCATATATGTGGAACCTAAAAAAATGATACAGATGAACTGGTTTGCAGGGAAGAAATAGAGACGCAGAGGTAGAGAAGAAACGTATGGACACCAAGTGTGGGAAGCCATGGGGTGGTGGTGGTGGGATGAGTTGGGAGATTGGGATTGACCTGTATACATGTATATGCATAAAATACATAAGTGATAATAACCTGCTGTATAAAAAAGTAAATAAAATTAAATTTAAAAATTAAAAAAAATAAAACTTAAGACTAAAACAGAAAAAAGTTCTTCCCTTCACACAGATGTATTTATAGAAATGAATTATTTCCATGCTTATATCTATAAATACATCAAAGAGGAATAAAATCTAAGTTGAACCATAAACGAAAAAATACCTGAACCCACCAGTTATACAGAGGAAAACCCTATCAGGGCACTTGCTCCAGCGGTAAACAATTCTGAAATTGGTCAGAGGTGTGGAATCATCACCCATCCAGCCAGCAACCCACCCCCCACGCAAGGAGCGTCCTCATTGCAAAGCTGGGAGACCGTGCCGAGGCATCTCTGAATAAAGGTGAGCTGAGCCCCAGTCCAGCTGCTGCTGAACTGTTCCCACCCTTCCCAGGTAAAACACCTGAATATGTACAAGGGCTTGAAAGCCTAGAGGAAGGGCCGCGGAGCCACACCAGCGACAGCACGCAGGCCAACATGGTGACTGCAGGTCAGCCAAGGTTGTCCTGGCCCCGTGCGCTCTTCCGGAAGCTTTCCATTATCCTGCCTGAGATACCCCTCCTGTCCCGGTCCCCACTGATTTTTCCTTCCTCACCTCTGTCCGGAGAGAAATTCCAGCGGAAGGTATGGGTGACACATCCTCTTCTTTACAGGTGGCAGCCTGGCAACTCCTGCAGAAAGGCCAGCAGAACCCCACTCACACCAGGCCACCAACAAAGCTGGGGCCCCTATTTCCCTCCCACCAGCTCAGCCCCGAGACTGCTGACGGGGCAGAGAATATGGAGTCAGGCACAGCTTCAGGGGCTATTGCCGCCTGGAGCGCTGTTTATATTGACCTCAACCAGGCACACCTGGGGAGGGCCGGCCGGCAGGGTAAGGCTGCCCAGGTCAGCTAATCCACAACCCTCAGGGAATCACATTGTTGAAAATGGACCTCGCTAAGGCAGAATAGAAGCCAAGGAAAATAAGGACACAATGCCATTTGCAGCACCGTAGATGAGTCTAGAGGTAATCACGTGACTTGTAGTAAGTCAGAAAGTGAAAGACACATATCATATCATATCACTTAGAGGTGTTACCTAAAATAGATAGCAGGGCAGTTATTTCCACTGAGAAGTGCAATCACAGGTTCATTAAACAAGCTTATGGTTCACCAATGGAAAGGTGTGAGGATTGGTTTCATTACGATATCGGGGTTAACAGACCTATACAAACAGAGGTGACATATATAATCACCAAAGACCTATGGAATACCAAGAGAAGACTACTCAACATTCTGTCATAACGTACATGGGTAAAGGATCCCAGGAAGAACAGACATCTGTATATGTGTAAAAGAACCACATCTTCGACACCTACAATAAGCCAAACATTGTAATCATACTTGCTGTAATAAAAAATAAAAAATTAAATTAAAAATACGAACAAGAAGTAGGGAGACAAACTTGAGGGGCTTTCTCCTGGCACATTCCATTCTAAATTCCAATCTAGAACACGACTTCCATTGAGGCTCTGTTGCCCTAGTAACCAGATTTGGTAAGGGAGAACTGCTGCCACCTTGTGGCCGTTTCACACAACAGCAGCTTTAATCCCAGCGCTAATGGTCAGTTGATATTCAAAATCTTTGCAGGCCTGTAAATGACACCTGCCCTGAAAACAAATCCTGGGGTCACATATCGACCAAAAAATTCAAAGGACGTCCATATTTCAAAACGACCGTTTCAAAAGGCATATTTTATGCACATTAGTGTTCTGCTTCTTTGTCTTTCTTTCTTTTTTGGTTAAAAAGACGGGAATGGAAAAAGGCATCCCTCAGAATGGGCGAAAATAGTTGCAAACGAATCAATGGACAAAGGTTTAATCTCCAATATATATAAACAGCTCATGCACCTTAATGTTAAAAAAACAAACAACCCAATACAAAAATGGGCAGAAGATCTAAAGAGACGTTTCTTCAAAGAAGACACAGAGAGGGCCAAGACGCACATGAAAAGCTGCTCAAGAGCACTAATTATTAGAGAAATGCAAATCAAAAGTACAATGAGGTATCCCCTCACACCTGTTAGAATCGGCCTCATCAGAAAATCTACAAACAACAAATTCTGGGGAGGGTGTGGACAAAAGGAACCCTCTTCCACTATTGGTGGGAATGTAAATTGATACAGTCACTATGGAGAACAGTATGGAGTTTCCTTAAAAACACTAGAAATAGAATTACCATCTGATCCAGCAATCCCACTTCTGGGCATATACCCAGAGAAAACCATAAATCAAAAAGGCACATTCACCACGATGTTCATTGCAGCACTATTTACAATAGCCAGGTAATGGAAGCAACCTAAATGCCCACAGACAGATGAATGGATAAAGATGGGGTACATATATAAAATGGAATATTACTCGGCCATAAAAAGGAATGAAACTGGGTCATTTGTAGAGACATCGATGGATCTAGAGACTGTCATACAGAATGAAGTAAGTCAGAAAGAGGAAAACAAATATTGTATATTAATGCATATATGTGGAACCTAAAAAAATGATACAGATGAACTGGTTTGCAGGGAAGAAATAGAGACGCAGAGGTAGAGAAGAAACGTATGGACACCAAGTGTGGGAAGCCATGGGGTGGTGGTGGTGGGATGAGTTGGGAGATTGGGATTGACCTGTATACATGTATATGCATAAAATACATAAGTGATAATAACCTGCTGTATAAAAAAGTAAATAAAATTAAATTTAAAAATTAAAAAAAATAAAACTTAAAACTAAAACAGAAAAAAGTTCTTCCCTTCACACAGATGTATTTATAGAAATGAATTATTTCCATGCTTATATCTATAAATACATAAAAGAGGAATAAAATCTAAGTTGAACCATAAACGAAAAAATACCTGAACCCACCAGTTATACAGAGGAAAACCCTATCAGGGCACTTGCTCCAGCGGTAAACAATTCTGAAATTGGTCAGAGGTGTGGAATCATCACCCATCCAGCCAGCAACCCACCCCCCACGCAAGGAGCGTCCTCATTGCAAAGCTGGGAGACCGTGCCGAGGCATCTCTGAATAAAGGTGAGCTGAGCCCCAGTCCAGCTGCTGCTGAACTGTTCCCACCCTTCCCAGGTAAAACACCTGAATATGTACAAGGGCTTGAAAGCCTAGAGGAAGGGCCGCGGAGCCACACCAGCGACAGCACGCAGGCCAACATGGTGACTGCAGGTCAGCCAAGGTTGTCCTGGCCCCGTGCGCTCTTCCGGAAGCTTTCCATTATCCTGCCTGAGATACCCCTCCTGTCCCGGTCCCCACTGATTTTTCCTTCCTCACCTCTGTCCGGAGAGAAATTCCAGCGGAAGGTATGGGTGACACATCCTCTTCTTTACAGGTGGCAGCCTGGCAACTCCTGCAGAAAGGCCAGCAGAACCCCACTCACACCAGGCCACCAACAAAGCTGGGGCCCCTATTTCCCTCCCACCAGCTCAGCCCCGAGACTGCTGACGGGGCAGAGAATATGGAGTCAGGCACAGCTTCAGGGGCTATTGCCGCCTGGAGCGCTGTTTATATTGACCTCAACCAGGCACACCTGGGGAGGGCCGGCCGGCAGGGTAAGGCTGCCCAGGTCAGCTAATCCACAACCCTCAGGGAATCACATTGTTGAAAATGGACCTCGCTAAGGCAGAATAGAAGCCAAGGAAAATAAGGACACAATGCCATTTGCAGCACCGTAGATGAGTCTAGAGGTAATCACGTGACTTGTAGTAAGTCAGAAAGTGAAAGACACATATCATATCATATCACTTAGAGGTGTTACCTAAAATAGATAGCAGGGCAGTTATTTCCACTGAGAAGTGCAATCACAGGTTCATTAAACAAGCTTATGGTTCACCAATGGAAAGGTGTGAGGATTGGTTTCATTACGATATCGGGGTTAACAGACCTATACAAACAGAGGTGACATATATAATCACCAAAGACCTATGGAATACCAAGAGAAGACTACTCAACATTCTGTCATAACGTACATGGGTAAAGGATCCCAGGAAGAACAGACATCTGTATATGTGTAAAAGAACCACATCTTCGACACCTACAATAAGCCAAACATTGTAATCATACTTGCTGTAATAAAAAATAAAAAATTAAATTAAAAATACGAACAAGAAGTAGGGAGACAAACTTGAGGGGCTTTCTCCTGGCACATTCCATTCTAAATTCCAATCTAGAACACGACTTCCATTGAGGCTCTGTTGCCCTAGTAACCAGATTTGGTAAGGGAGAACTGCTGCCACCTTGTGGCCGTTTCACACAACAGCAGCTTTAATCCCAGCGCTAATGGTCAGTTGATATTCAAAATCTTTGCAGGCCTGTAAATGACACCTGCCCTGAAAACAAATCCTGGGGTCACATATCGACCAAAAAATTCAAAGGACGTCCATATTTCAAAACGACCGTTTCAAAAGGCATATTTTATGCACATTAGTGTTCTGCTTCTTTGTCTTTCTTTCTTTTTTGGTTAAAAAGACGGGAATGGAAAAAGGCATCCCTCAGAATGGGCGAAAATAGTTGCAAACCAATCAATGGACAAAGGTTTAATCTCCAATATATATAAACAGCTCATGCACCTTAATGTTAAAAAAACAAACAACCCAATACAAAAATGGGCAGAAGATCTAAAGAGACGTTTCTTCAAAGAAGACACAGAGAGGGCCAAGACGCACATGAAAAGCTGCTCAAGAGCACTAATTATTAGAGAAATGCAAATCAAAAGTACAATGAGGTATCCCCTCACACCTGTTAGAATCGGCCTCATCAGAAAATCTACAAACAACAAATTCTGGGGAGGGTGTGGACAAAAGGAACCCTCTTCCACTATTGGTGGGAATGTAAATTGATACAGTCACTATGGAGAACAGTATGGAGTTTCCTTAAAAACACTAGAAATAGAATTACCATCTGATCCAGCAATCCCACTTCTGGGCATATACCCAGAGAAAACCATAAATCAAAAAGGCACATTCACCACGATGTTCATTGCAGCACTATTTACAATAGCCAGGTAATGGAAGCAACCTAAATGCCCACAGACAGATGAATGGATAAAGATGGGGTACATATATAAAATGGAATATTACTCGGCCATAAAAAGGAATGAAACTGGGTCATTTGTAGAGACATCGATGGATCTAGAGACTGTCATACAGAATGAAGTAAGTCAGAAAGAGGAAAACAAATATTGTATATTAATGCATATATGTGGAACCTAAAAAAATGATACAGATGAACTGGTTTGCAGGGAAGAAATAGAGACGCAGAGGTAGAGAAGAAACGTATGGACACCAAGTGTGGGAAGCCATGGGGTGGTGGTGGTGGGATGAGTTGGGAGATTGGGATTGACCTGTATACATGTATATGCATAAAATACATAAGTGATAATAACCTGCTGTATAAAAAAGTAAATAAAATTAAATTTAAAAATTAAAAAAAATAAAACTTAAGACTAAAACAGAAAAAAGTTCTTCCCTTCACACAGATGTATTTATAGAAATGAATTATTTCCATGCTTATATCTATAAATACATCAAAGAGGAATAAAATCTAAGTTGAACCATAAACGAAAAAATACCTGAACCCACCAGTTATACAGAGGAAAACCCTATCAGGGCACTTGCTCCAGCGGTAAACAATTCTGAAATTGGTCAGAGGTGTGGAATCATCACCCATCCAGCCAGCAACCCACCCCCCACGCAAGGAGCGTCCTCATTGCAAAGCTGGGAGACCGTGCCGAGGCATCTCTGAATAAAGGTGAGCTGAGCCCCAGTCCAGCTGCTGCTGAACTGTTCCCACCCTTCCCAGGTAAAACACCTGAATATGTACAAGGGCTTGAAAGCCTAGAGGAAGGGCCGCGGAGCCACACCAGCGACAGCACGCAGGCCAACATGGTGACTGCAGGTCAGCCAAGGTTGTCCTGGCCCCGTGCGCTCTTCCGGAAGCTTTCCATTATCCTGCCTGAGATACCCCTCCTGTCCCGGTCCCCACTGATTTTTCCTTCCTCACCTCTGTCCGGAGAGAAATTCCAGCGGAAGGTATGGGTGACACATCCTCTTCTTTACAGGTGGCAGCCTGGCAACTCCTGCAGAAAGGCCAGCAGAACCCCACTCACACCAGGCCACCAACAAAGCTGGGGCCCCTATTTCCCTCCCACCAGCTCAGCCCCGAGACTGCTGACGGGGCAGAGAATATGGAGTCAGGCACAGCTTCAGGGGCTATTGCCGCCTGGAGCGCTGTTTATATTGACCTCAACCAGGCACACCTGGGGAGGGCCGGCCGGCAGGGTAAGGCTGCCCAGGTCAGCTAATCCACAACCCTCAGGGAATCACATTGTTGAAAATGGACCTCGCTAAGGCAGAATAGAAGCCAAGGAAAATAAGGACACAATGCCATTTGCAGCACCGTAGATGAGTCTAGAGGTAATCACGTGACTTGTAGTAAGTCAGAAAGTGAAAGACACATATCATATCATATCACTTAGAGGTGTTACCTAAAATAGATAGCAGGGCAGTTATTTCCACTGAGAAGTGCAATCACAGGTTCATTAAACAAGCTTATGGTTCACCAATGGAAAGGTGTGAGGATTGGTTTCATTACGATATCGGGGTTAACAGACCTATACAAACAGAGGTGACATATATAATCACCAAAGACCTATGGAATACCAAGAGAAGACTACTCAACATTCTGTCATAACGTACATGGGTAAAGGATCCCAGGAAGAACAGACATCTGTATATGTGTAAAAGAACCACATCTTCGACACCTACAATAAGCCAAACATTGTAATCATACTTGCTGTAATAAAAAATAAAAAATTAAATTAAAAATACGAACAAGAAGTAGGGAGACAAACTTGAGGGGCTTTCTCCTGGCACATTCCATTCTAAATTCCAATCTAGAACACGACTTCCATTGAGGCTCTGTTGCCCTAGTAACCAGATTTGGTAAGGGAGAACTGCTGCCACCTTGTGGCCGTTTCACACAACAGCAGCTTTAATCCCAGCGCTAATGGTCAGTTGATATTCAAAATCTTTGCAGGCCTGTAAATGACACCTGCCCTGAAAACAAATCCTGGGGTCACATATCGACCAAAAAATTCAAAGGACGTCCATATTTCAAAACGACCGTTTCAAAAGGCATATTTTATGCACATTAGTGTTCTGCTTCTTTGTCTTTCTTTCTTTTTTGGTTAAAAAGACGGGAATGGAAAAAGGCATCCCTCAGAATGGGCGAAAATAGTTGCAAACGAATCAATGGACAAAGGTTTAATCTCCAATATATATAAACAGCTCATGCACCTTAATGTTAAAAAAACAAACAACCCAATACAAAAATGGGCAGAAGATCTAAAGAGACGTTTCTTCAAAGAAGACACAGAGAGGGCCAAGACGCACATGAAAAGCTGCTCAAGAGCACTAATTATTAGAGAAATGCAAATCAAAAGTACAATGAGGTATCCCCTCACACCTGTTAGAATCGGCATCATCAGAAAATCTACAAACAACAAATTCTGGGGAGGGTGTGGACAAAAGGAACCCTCTTCCACTATTGGTGGGAATGTAAATTGATACAGTCACTATGGAGAACAGTATGGAGTTTCCTTAAAAACACTAGAAATAGAATTACCATCTGATCCAGCAATCCCACTTCTGGGCATATACCCAGAGAAAACCATAAATCAAAAAGGCACATTCACCACGATGTTCATTGCAGCACTATTTACAATAGCCAGGTAATGGAAGCAACCTAAATGCCCACAGACAGATGAATGGATAAAGATGGGGTACATATATAAAATGGAATATTCCTCGGCCATAAAAAGGAATGAAACTGGGTCATTTGTAGAGACATCGATGGATCTAGAGACTGTCATACAGAATGAAGTAAGTCAGAAAGAGGAAAACAAATATTGTATATTAATGCATATATGTGGAACCTAAAAAAATGATACAGATGAACTGGTTTGCAGGGAAGAAATAGAGACGCAGAGGTAGAGAAGAAACGTATGGACACCAAGTGTGGGAAGCCATGGGGTGGTGGTGGTGGGATGAGTTGGGAGATTGGGATTGACCTGTATACATGTATATGCATAAAATACATAAGTGATAATAACCTGCTGTATAAAAAAGTAAATAAAATTAAATTTAAAAATTAAAAAAAATAAAACTTAAAACTAAAACAGAAAAAAGTTCTTCCCTTCACACAGATGTATTTATAGAAATGAATTATTTCCATGCTTATATCTATAAATACATAAAAGAGGAATAAAATCTAAGTTGAACCATAAACGAAAAAATACCTGAACCCACCAGTTATACAGAGGAAAACCCTATCAGGGCACTTGCTCCAGCGGTAAACAATTCTGAAATTGGTCAGAGGTGTGGAATCATCACCCATCCAGCCAGCAACCCACCCCCCACGCAAGGAGCGTCCTCATTGCAAAGCTGGGAGACCGTGCCGAGGCATCTCTGAATAAAGGTGAGCTGAGCCCCAGTCCAGCTGCTGCTGAACTGTTCCCACCCTTCCCAGGTAAAACACCTGAATATGTACAAGGGCTTGAAAGCCTAGAGGAAGGGCCGCGGAGCCACACCAGCGACAGCACGCAGGCCAACATGGTGACTGCAGGTCAGCCAAGGTTGTCCTGGCCCCGTGCGCTCTTCCGGAAGCTTTCCATTATCCTGCCTGAGATACCCCTCCTGTCCCGGTCCCCACTGATTTTTCCTTCCTCACCTCTGTCCGGAGAGAAATTCCAGCGGAAGGTATGGGTGACACATCCTCTTCTTTACAGGTGGCAGCCTGGCAACTCCTGCAGAAAGGCCAGCAGAACCCCACTCACACCAGGCCACCAACAAAGCTGGGGCCCCTATTTCCCTCCCACCAGCTCAGCCCCGAGACTGCTGACGGGGCAGAGAATATGGAGTCAGGCACAGCTTCAGGGGCTATTGCCGCCTGGAGCGCTGTTTATATTGACCTCAACCAGGCACACCTGGGGAGGGCCGGCCGGCAGGGTAAGGCTGCCCAGGTCAGCTAATCCACAACCCTCAGGGAATCACATTGTTGAAAATGGACCTCGCTAAGGCAGAATAGAAGCCAAGGAAAATAAGGACACAATGCCATTTGCAGCACCGTAGATGAGTCTAGAGGTAATCACGTGACTTGTAGTAAGTCAGAAAGTGAAAGACACATATCATATCATATCACTTAGAGGTGTTACCTAAAATAGATAGCAGGGCAGTTATTTCCACTGAGAAGTGCAATCACAGGTTCATTAAACAAGCTTATGGTTCACCAATGGAAAGGTGTGAGGATTGGTTTCATTACGATATCGGGGTTAACAGACCTATACAAACAGAGGTGACATATATAATCACCAAAGACCTATGGAATACCAAGAGAAGACTACTCAACATTCTGTCATAACGTACATGGGTAAAGGATCCCAGGAAGAACAGACATCTGTATATGTGTAAAAGAACCACATCTTCGACACCTACAATAAGCCAAACATTGTAATCATACTTGCTGTAATAAAAAATAAAAAATTAAATTAAAAATACGAACAAGAAGTAGGGAGACAAACTTGAGGGGCTTTCTCCTGGCACATTCCATTCTAAATTCCAATCTAGAACACGACTTCCATTGAGGCTCTGTTGCCCTAGTAACCAGATTTGGTAAGGGAGAACTGCTGCCACCTTGTGGCCGTTTCACACAACAGCAGCTTTAATCCCAGCGCTAATGGTCAGTTGATATTCAAAATCTTTGCAGGCCTGTAAATGACACCTGCCCTGAAAACAAATCCTGGGGTCACATATCGACCAAAAAATTCAAAGGACGTCCATATTTCAAAACGACCGTTTCAAAAGGCATATTTTATGCACATTAGTGTTCTGCTTCTTTGTCTTTCTTTCTTTTTTGGTTAAAAAGACGGGAATGGAAAAAGGCATCCCTCAGAATGGGCGAAAATAGTTGCAAACGAATCAATGGACAAAGGTTTAATCTCCAATATATATAAACAGCTCATGCACCTTAATGTTAAAAAAACAAAAAACCCAATACAAAAATGGGCAGAAGATCTAAAGAGACGTTTCTTCAAAGAAGACACAGAGAGGGCCAAGACGCACATGAAAAGCTGCTCAAGAGCACTAATTATTAGAGAAATGCAAATCAAAAGTACAATGAGGTATCCCCTCACACCTGTTAGAATCGGCCTCATCAGAAAATCTACAAACAACAAATTCTGGGGAGGGTGTGGACAAAAGGAACCCTCTTCCACTATTGGTGGGAATGTAAATTGATACAGTCACTATGGAGAACAGTATGGAGTTTCCTTAAAAACACTAGAAATAGAATTACCATCTGATCCAGCAATCCCACTTCTGGGCATATACCCAGAGAAAACCATAAATCAAAAAGGCACATTCACCACGATGTTCATTGCAGCACTATTTACAATAGCCAGGTAATGGAAGCAACCTAAATGCCCACAGACAGATGAATGGATAAAGATGGGGTACATATATAAAATGGAATATTACTCGGCCATAAAAAGGAATGAAACTGGGTCATTTGTAGAGACATCGATGGATCTAGAGACTGTCATACAGAATGAAGTAAGTCAGAAAGAGGAAAACAAATATTGTATATTAATGCATATATGTGGAACCTAAAAAAATGATACAGATGAACTGGTTTGCAGGGAAGAAATAGAGACGCAGAGGTAGAGAAGAAACGTATGGACACCAAGTGTGGGAAGCCATGGGGTGGTGGTGGTGGGATGAGTTGGGAGATTGGGATTGACCTGTATACATGTATATGCATAAAATACATAAGTGATAATAACCTGCTGTATAAAAAAGTAAATAAAATTAAATTTAAAAATTAAAAAAAATAAAACTTAAAACTAAAACAGAAAAAAGTTCTTCCCTTCACACAGATGTATTTATAGAAATGAATTATTTCCATGCTTATATCTATAAATACATAAAAGAGGAATAAAATCTAAGTTGAACCATAAACGAAAAAATACCTGAACCCACCAGTTATACAGAGGAAAACCCTATCAGGGCACTTGCTCCAGCGGTAAACAATTCTGAAATTGGTCAGAGGTGTGGAATCATCACCCATCCAGCCAGCAACCCACCCCCCACGCAAGGAGCGTCCTCATTGCAAAGCTGGGAGACCGTGCCGAGGCATCTCTGAATAAAGGTGAGCTGAGCCCCAGTCCAGCTGCTGCTGAACTGTTCCCACCCTTCCCAGGTAAAACACCTGAATATGTACAAGGGCTTGAAAGCCTAGAGGAAGGGCCGCGGAGCCACACCAGCGACAGCACGCAGGCCAACATGGTGACTGCAGGTCAGCCAAGGTTGTCCTGGCCCCGTGCGCTCTTCCGGAAGCTTTCCATTATCCTGCCTGAGATACCCCTCCTGTCCCGGTCCCCACTGATTTTTCCTTCCTCACCTCTGTCCGGAGAGAAATTCCAGCGGAAGGTATGGGTGACACATCCTCTTCTTTACAGGTGGCAGCCTGGCAACTCCTGCAGAAAGGCCAGCAGAACCCCACTCACACCAGGCCACCAACAAAGCTGGGGCCCCTATTTCCCTCCCACCAGCTCAGCCCCGAGACTGCTGACGGGGCAGAGAATATGGAGTCAGGCACAGCTTCAGGGGCTATTGCCGCCTGGAGCGCTGTTTATATTGACCTCAACCAGGCACACCTGGGGAGGGCCGGCCGGCAGGGTAAGGCTGCCCAGGTCAGCTAATCCACAACCCTCAGGGAATCACATTGTTGAAAATGGACCTCGCTAAGGCAGAATAGAAGCCAAGGAAAATAAGGACACAATGCCATTTGCAGCACCGTAGATGAGTCTAGAGGTAATCACGTGACTTGTAGTAAGTCAGAAAGTGAAAGACACATATCATATCATATCACTTAGAGGTGTTACCTAAAATAGATAGCAGGGCAGTTATTTCCACTGAGAAGTGCAATCACAGGTTCATTAAACAAGCTTATGGTTCACCAATGGAAAGGTGTGAGGATTGGTTTCATTACGATATCGGGGTTAACAGACCTATACAAACAGAGGTGACATATATAATCACCAAAGACCTATGGAATACCAAGAGAAGACTACTCAACATTCTGTCATAACGTACATGGGTAAAGGATCCCAGGAAGAACAGACATCTGTATATGTGTAAAAGAACCACATCTTCGACACCTACAATAAGCCAAACATTGTAATCATACTTGCTGTAATAAAAAATAAAAAATTAAATTAAAAATACGAACAAGAAGTAGGGAGACAAACTTGAGGGGCTTTCTCCTGGCACATTCCATTCTAAATTCCAATCTAGAACACGACTTCCATTGAGGCTCTGTTGCCCTAGTAACCAGATTTGGTAAGGGAGAACTGCTGCCACCTTGTGGCCGTTTCACACAACAGCAGCTTTAATCCCAGCGCTAATGGTCAGTTGATATTCAAAATCTTTGCAGGCCTGTAAATGACACCTGCCCTGAAAACAAATCCTGGGGTCACATATCGACCAAAAAATTCAAAGGACGTCCATATTTCAAAACGACCGTTTCAAAAGGCATATTTTATGCACATTAGTGTTCTGCTTCTTTGTCTTTCTTTCTTTTTTGGTTAAAAAGACGGGAATGGAAAAAGGCATCCCTCAGAATGGGCGAAAATAGTTGCAAACCAATCAATGGACAAAGGTTTAATCTCCAATATATATAAACAGCTCATGCACCTTAATGTTAAAAAAACAAACAACCCAATACAAAAATGGGCAGAAGATCTAAAGAGACGTTTCTTCAAAGAAGACACAGAGAGGGCCAAGACGCACATGAAAAGCTGCTCAAGAGCACTAATTATTAGAGAAATGCAAATCAAAAGTACAATGAGGTATCCCCTCACACCTGTTAGAATCGGCCTCATCAGAAAATCTACAAACAACAAATTCTGGGGAGGGTGTGGACAAAAGGAACCCTCTTCCACTATTGGTGGGAATGTAAATTGATACAGTCACTATGGAGAACAGTATGGAGTTTCCTTAAAAACACTAGAAATAGAATTACCATCTGATCCAGCAATCCCACTTCTGGGCATATACCCAGAGAAAACCATAAATCAAAAAGGCACATTCACCACGATGTTCATTGCAGCACTATTTACAATAGCCAGGTAATGGAAGCAACCTAAATGCCCACAGACAGATGAATGGATAAAGATGGGGTACATATATAAAATGGAATATTACTCGGCCATAAAAAGGAATGAAACTGGGTCATTTGTAGAGACATCGATGGATCTAGAGACTGTCATACAGAATGAAGTAAGTCAGAAAGAGGAAAACAAATATTGTATATTAATGCATATATGTGGAACCTAAAAAAATGATACAGATGAACTGGTTTGCAGGGAAGAAATAGAGACGCAGAGGTAGAGAAGAAACGTATGGACACCAAGTGTGGGAAGCCATGGGGTGGTGGTGGTGGGATGAGTTGGGAGATTGGGATTGACCTGTATACATGTATATGCATAAAATACATAAGTGATAATAACCTGCTGTATAAAAAAGTAAATAAAATTAAATTTAAAAATTAAAAAAAATAAAACTTAAGACTAAAACAGAAAAAAGTTCTTCCCTTCACACAGATGTATTTATAGAAATGAATTATTTCCATGCTTATATCTATAAATACATAAAAGAGGAATAAAATCTAAGTTGAACCATAAACGAAAAAATACCTGAACCCACCAGTTATACAGAGGAAAACCCTATCAGGGCACTTGCTCCAGCGGTAAACAATTCTGAAATTGGTCAGAGGTGTGGAATCATCACCCATCCAGCCAGCAACCCACCCCCCACGCAAGGAGCGTCCTCATTGCAAAGCTGGGAGACCGTGCCGAGGCATCTCTGAATAAAGGTGAGCTGAGCCCCAGTCCAGCTGCTGCTGAACTGTTCCCACCCTTCCCAGGTAAAACACCTGAATATGTACAAGGGCTTGAAAGCCTAGAGGAAGGGCCGCGGAGCCACACCAGCGACAGCACGCAGGCCAACATGGTGACTGCAGGTCAGCCAAGGTTGTCCTGGCCCCGTGCGCTCTTCCGGAAGCTTTCCATTATCCTGCCTGAGATACCCCTCCTGTCCCGGTCCCCACTGATTTTTCCTTCCTCACCTCTGTCCGGAGAGAAATTCCAGCGGAAGGTATGGGTGACACATCCTCTTCTTTACAGGTGGCAGCCTGGCAACTCCTGCAGAAAGGCCAGCAGAACCCCACTCACACCAGGCCACCAACAAAGCTGGGGCCCCTATTTCCCTCCCACCAGCTCAGCCCCGAGACTGCTGACGGGGCAGAGAATATGGAGTCAGGCACAGCTTCAGGGGCTATTGCCGCCTGGAGCGCTGTTTATATTGACCTCAACCAGGCACACCTGGGGAGGGCCGGCCGGCAGGGTAAGGCTGCCCAGGTCAGCTAATCCACAACCCTCAGGGAATCACATTGTTGAAAATGGACCTCGCTAAGGCAGAATAGAAGCCAAGGAAAATAAGGACACAATGCCATTTGCAGCACCGTAGATGAGTCTAGAGGTAATCACGTGACTTGTAGTAAGTCAGAAAGTGAAAGACACATATCATATCATATCACTTAGAGGTGTTACCTAAAATAGATAGCAGGGCAGTTATTTCCACTGAGAAGTGCAATCACAGGTTCATTAAACAAGCTTATGGTTCACCAATGGAAAGGTGTGAGGATTGGTTTCATTACGATATCGGGGTTAACAGACCTATACAAACAGAGGTGACATATATAATCACCAAAGACCTATGGAATACCAAGAGAAGACTACTCAACATTCTGTCATAACGTACATGGGTAAAGGATCCCAGGAAGAACAGACATCTGTATATGTGTAAAAGAACCACATCTTCGACACCTACAATAAGCCAAACATTGTAATCATACTTGCTGTAATAAAAAATAAAAAATTAAATTAAAAATACGAACAAGAAGTAGGGAGACAAACTTGAGGGGCTTTCTCCTGGCACATTCCATTCTAAATTCCAATCTAGAACACGACTTCCATTGAGGCTCTGTTGCCCTAGTAACCAGATTTGGTAAGGGAGAACTGCTGCCACCTTGTGGCCGTTTCACACAACAGCAGCTTTAATCCCAGCGCTAATGGTCAGTTGATATTCAAAATCTTTGCAGGCCTGTAAATGACACCTGCCCTGAAAACAAATCCTGGGGTCACATATCGACCAAAAAATTCAAAGGACGTCCATATTTCAAAACGACCGTTTCAAAAGGCATATTTTATGCACATTAGTGTTCTGCTTCTTTGTCTTTCTTTCTTTTTTGGTTAAAAAGACGGGAATGGAAAAAGGCATCCCTCAGAATGGGCGAAAATAGTTGCAAACCAATCAATGGACAAAGGTTTAATCTCCAATATATATAAACAGCTCATGCACCTTAATGTTAAAAAAACAAACAACCCAATACAAAAATGGGCAGAAGATCTAAAGAGACGTTTCTTCAAAGAAGACACAGAGAGGGCCAAGACGCACATGAAAAGCTGCTCAAGAGCACTAATTATTAGAGAAATGCAAATCAAAACTACAATGAGGTATCCCCTCACACCTGTTAGAATCGGCCTCATCAGAAAATCTACAAACAACAAATTCTGGGGAGGGTGTGGACAAAAGGAACCCTCTTCCACTATTGGTGGGAATGTAAATTGATACAGTCACTATGGAGAACAGTATGGAGTTTCCTTAAAAACACTAGAAATAGAATTACCATCTGATCCAGCAATCCCACTTCTGGGCATATACCCAGAGAAAACCATAAATCAAAAAGGCACATTCACCACGATGTTCATTGCAGCACTATTTACAATAGCCAGGTAATGGAAGCAACCTAAATGCCCACAGACAGATGAATGGATAAAGATGGGGTACATATATAAAATGGAATATTACTCGGCCATAAAAAGGAATGAAACTGGGTCATTTGTAGAGACATCGATGGATCTAGAGACTGTCATACAGAATGAAGTAAGTCAGAAAGAGGAAAACAAATATTGTATATTAATGCATATATGTGGAACCTAAAAAAATGATACAGATGAACTGGTTTGCAGGGAAGAAATAGAGACGCAGAGGTAGAGAAGAAACGTATGGACACCAAGTGTGGGAAGCCATGGGGTGGTGGTGGTGGGATGAGTTGGGAGATTGGGATTGACCTGTATACATGTATATGCATAAAATACATAAGTGATAATAACCTGCTGTATAAAAAAGTAAATAAAATTAAATTTAAAAATTAAAAAAAATAAAACTTAAGACTAAAACAGAAAAAAGTTCTTCCCTTCACACAGATGTATTTATAGAAATGAATTATTTCCATGCTTATATCTATAAATACATAAAAGAGGAATAAAATCTAAGTTGAACCATAAACGAAAAAATACCTGAACCCACCAGTTATACAGAGGAAAACCCTATCAGGGCACTTGCTCCAGCGGTAAACAATTCTGAAATTGGTCAGAGGTGTGGAATCATCACCCATCCAGCCAGCAACCCACCCCCCACGCAAGGAGCGTCCTCATTGCAAAGCTGGGAGACCGTGCCGAGGCATCTCTGAATAAAGGTGAGCTGAGCCCCAGTCCAGCTGCTGCTGAACTGTTCCCACCCTTCCCAGGTAAAACACCTGAATATGTACAAGGGCTTGAAAGCCTAGAGGAAGGGCCGCGGAGCCACACCAGCGACAGCACGCAGGCCAACATGGTGACTGCAGGTCAGCCAAGGTTGTCCTGGCCCCGTGCGCTCTTCCGGAAGCTTTCCATTATCCTGCCTGAGATACCCCTCCTGTCCCGGTCCCCACTGATTTTTCCTTCCTCACCTCTGTCCGGAGAGAAATTCCAGCGGAAGGTATGGGTGACACATCCTCTTCTTTACAGGTGGCAGCCTGGCAACTCCTGCAGAAAGGCCAGCAGAACCCCACTCACACCAGGCCACCAACAAAGCTGGGGCCCCTATTTCCCTCCCACCAGCTCAGCCCCGAGACTGCTGACGGGGCAGAGAATATGGAGTCAGGCACAGCTTCAGGGGCTATTGCTGCCTGGAGCGCTGTTTATATTGACCTCAACCAGGCACACCTGGGGAGGGCCGGCCGGCAGGGTAAGGCTGCCCAGGTCAGCTAATCCACAACCCTCAGGGAATCACATTGTTGAAAATGGACCTCGCTAAGGCAGAATAGAAGCCAAGGAAAATAAGGACACAATGCCATTTGCAGCACCGTAGATGAGTCTAGAGGTAATCACGTGACTTGTAGTAAGTCAGAAAGTGAAAGACACATATCATATCATATCACTTAGAGGTGTTACCTAAAATAGATAGCAGGGCAGTTATTTCCACTGAGAAGTGCAATCACAGGTTCATTAAACAAGCTTATGGTTCACCAATGGAAAGGTGTGAGGATTGGTTTCATTACGATATCGGGGTTAACAGACCTATACAAACAGAGGTGACATATATAATCACCAAAGACCTATGGAATACCAAGAGAAGACTACTCAACATTCTGTCATAACGTACATGGGTAAAGGATCCCAGGAAGAACAGACATCTGTATATGTGTAAAAGAACCACATCTTCGACACCTACAATAAGCCAAACATTGTAATCATACTTGCTGTAATAAAAAATAAAAAATTAAATTAAAAATACGAACAAGAAGTAGGGAGACAAACTTGAGGGGCTTTCTCCTGGCACATTCCATTCTAAATTCCAATCTAGAACACGACTTCCATTGAGGCTCTGTTGCCCTAGTAACCAGATTTGGTAAGGGAGAACTGCTGCCACCTTGTGGCCGTTTCACACAACAGCAGCTTTAATCCCAGCGCTAATGGTCAGTTGATATTCAAAATCTTTGCAGGCCTGTAAATGACACCTGCCCTGAAAACAAATCCTGGGGTCACATATCGACCAAAAAATTCAAAGGACGTCCATATTTCAAAACGACCGTTTCAAAAGGCATATTTTATGCACATTAGTGTTCTGCTTCTTTGTCTTTCTTTCTTTTTTGGTTAAAAAGACGGGAATGGAAAAAGGCATCCCTCAGAATGGGCGAAAATAGTTGCAAACGAATCAATGGACAAAGGTTTAATCTCCAATATATATAAACAGCTCATGCACCTTAATGTTAAAAAAACAAAAAACCCAATACAAAAATGGGCAGAAGATCTAAAGAGACGTTTCTTCAAAGAAGACACAGAGAGGGCCAAGACGCACATGAAAAGCTGCTCAAGAGCACTAA
Organism: Mesoplodon bidens; assembly: GCF_964165515.1. Classification (NCBI taxonomy): domain Eukaryota; kingdom Metazoa; phylum Chordata; class Mammalia; order Artiodactyla; family Ziphiidae; genus Mesoplodon; species Mesoplodon bidens. The sequence continues at coordinate 231,663 of NW_027672099.1, forward strand.
TTATTAGAGAAATGCAAATCAAAAGTACAATGAGGTATCCCCTCACACCTGTTAGAATCGGCATCATCAGAAAATCTACAAACAACAAATTCTGGGGAGGGTGTGGACAAAAGGAACCCTCTTCCACTATTGGTGGGAATGTAAATTGATACAGTCACTATGGAGAACAGTATGGAGTTTCCTTAAAAACACTAGAAATAGAATTACCATCTGATCCAGCAATCCCACTTCTGGGCATATACCCAGAGAAAACCATAAATCAAAAAGGCACATTCACCACGATGTTCATTGCAGCACTATTTACAATAGCCAGGTAATGGAAGCAACCTAAATGCCCACAGACAGATGAATGGATAAAGATGGGGTACATATATAAAATGGAATATTACTCGGCCATAAAAAGGAATGAAACTGGGTCATTTGTAGAGACATCGATGGATCTAGAGACTGTCATACAGAATGAAGTAAGTCAGAAAGAGGAAAACAAATATTGTATATTAATGCATATATGTGGAACCTAAAAAAATGATACAGATGAACTGGTTTGCAGGGAAGAAATAGAGACGCAGAGGTAGAGAAGAAACGTATGGACACCAAGTGTGGGAAGCCATGGGGTGGTGGTGGTGGGATGAGTTGGGAGATTGGGATTGACCTGTATACATGTATATGCATAAAATACATAAGTGATAATAACCTGCTGTATAAAAAAGTAAATAAAATTAAATTTAAAAATTAAAAAAAATAAAACTTAAGACTAAAACAGAAAAAAGTTCTTCCCTTCACACAGATGTATTTATAGAAATGAATTATTTCCATGCTTATATCTATAAATACATAAAAGAGGAATAAAATCTAAGTTGAACCATAAACGAAAAAATACCTGAACCCACCAGTTATACAGAGGAAAACCCTATCAGGGCACTTGCTCCAGCGGTAAACAATTCTGAAATTGGTCAGAGGTGTGGAATCATCACCCATCCAGCCAGCAACCCACCCCCCACGCAAGGAGCGTCCTCATTGCAAAGCTGGGAGACCGTGCCGAGGCATCTCTGAATAAAGGTGAGCTGAGCCCCAGTCCAGCTGCTGCTGAACTGTTCCCACCCTTCCCAGGTAAAACACCTGAATATGTACAAGGGCTTGAAAGCCTAGAGGAAGGGCCGCGGAGCCACACCAGCGACAGCACGCAGGCCAACATGGTGACTGCAGGTCAGCCAAGGTTGTCCTGGCCCCGTGCGCTCTTCCGGAAGCTTTCCATCATCCTGCCTGAGATACCCCTCCTGTCCCGGTCCCCACTGATTTTTCCTTCCTCACCTCTGTCCGGAGAGAAATTCCAGCGGAAGGTATGGGTGACACATCCTCTTCTTTACAGGTGGCAGCCTGGCAACTCCTGCAGAAAGGCCAGCAGAACCCCACTCACACCAGGCCACCAACAAAGCTGGGGCCCCTATTTCCCTCCCACCAGCTCAGCCCCGAGACTGCTGACGGGGCAGAGAATATGGAGTCAGGCACAGCTTCAGGGGCTATTGCCGCCTGGAGCGCTGTTTATATTGACCTCAACCAGGCACACCTGGGGAGGGCCGGCCGGCAGGGTAAGGCTGCCCAGGTCAGCTAATCCACAACCCTCAGGGAATCACATTGTTGAAAATGGACCTCGCTAAGGCAGAATAGAAGCCAAGGAAAATAAGGACACAATGCCATTTGCAGCACCGTAGATGAGACTAGAGGTAATCACGTGACTTGTAGTAAGTCAGAAAGTGAAAGACACATATCATATCATATCACTTAGAGGTGTTACCTAAAATAGATAGCAGGGCAGTTATTTCCACTGAGAAGTGCAATCACAGGTTCATTAAACAAGCTTATGGTTCACCAATGGAAAGGTGTGAGGATTGGTTTCATTACGATATCGGGGTTAACAGACCTATACAAACAGAGGTGACATATATAATCACCAAAGACCTATGGAATACCAAGAGAAGACTACTCAACATTCTGTCATAACGTACATGGGTAAAGGATCCCAGGAAGAACAGACATCTGTATATGTGTAAAAGAACCACATCTTCGACACCTACAATAAGCCAAACATTGTAATCATACTTGCTGTAATAAAAAATAAAAAATTAAATTAAAAATACGAACAAGAAGTAGGGAGACAAACTTGAGGGGCTTTCTCCTGGCACATTCCATTCTAAATTCCAATCTAGAACACGACTTCCATTGAGGCTCTGTTGCCCTAGTAACCAGATTTGGTAAGGGAGAACTGCTGCCACCTTGTGGCCGTTTCACACAACAGCAGCTTTAATCCCAGCGCTAATGGTCAGTTGATATTCAAAATCTTTGCAGGCCTGTAAATGACACCTGCCCTGAAAACAAATCCTGGGGTCACATATCGACCAAAAAATTCAAAGGACGTCCATATTTCAAAACGACCGTTTCAAAAGGCATATTTTATGCACATTAGTGTTCTGCTTCTTTGTCTTTCTTTCTTTTTTGGTTAAAAAGACGGGAATGGAAAAAGGCATCCCTCAGAATGGGCGAAAATAGTTGCAAACGAATCAATGGACAAAGGTTTAATCTCCAATATATATAAACAGCTCATGCACCTTAATGTTAAAAAAACAAAAAACCCAATACAAAAATGGGCAGAAGATCTAAAGAGACGTTTCTTCAAAGAAGACACAGAGAGGGCCAAGACGCACATGAAAAGCTGCTCAAGAGCACTAATTATTAGAGAAATGCAAATCAAAACTACAATGAGGTATCCCCTCACACCTGTTAGAATCGGCATCATCAGAAAATCTACAAACAACAAATTCTGGGGAGGGTGTGGACAAAAGGAACCCTCTTCCACTATTGGTGGGAATGTAAATTGATACAGTCACTATGGAGAACAGTATGGAGTTTCCTTAAAAACACTAGAAATAGAATTACCATCTGATCCAGCAATCCCACTTCTGGGCATATACCCAGAGAAAACCATAAATCAAAAAGGCACATTCACCACGGTGTTCATTGCAGCACTATTTACAATAGCCAGGTAATGGAAGCAACCTAAATGCCCACAGACAGATGAATGGATAAAGATGGGGTACATATATAAAATGGAATATTACTCGGCCATAAAAAGGAATGAAACTGGGTCATTTGTAGAGACATCGATGGATCTAGAGACTGTCATACAGAATGAAGTAAGTCAGAAAGAGGAAAACAAATATTGTATATTAATGCATATATGTGGAACCTAAAAAAATGATACAGATGAACTGGTTTGCAGGGAAGAAATAGAGACGCAGAGGTAGAGAAGAAACGTATGGACACCAAGTGTGGGAAGCCATGGGGTGGTGGTGGTGGGATGAGTTGGGAGATTGGGATTGACCTGTATACATGTATATGCATAAAATACATAAGTGATAATAACCTGCTGTATAAAAAAGTAAATAAAATTAAATTTAAAAATTAAAAAAAATAAAACTTAAGACTAAAACAGAAAAAAGTTCTTCCCTTCACACAGATGTATTTATAGAAATGAATTATTTCCATGCTTATATCTATAAATACATAAAAGAGGAATAAAATCTAAGTTGAACCATAAACGAAAAAATACCTGAACCCACCAGTTATACAGAGGAAAACCCTATCAGGGCACTTGCTCCAGCGGTAAACAATTCTGAAATTGGTCAGAGGTGTGGAATCATCACCCATCCAGCCAGCAACCCACCCCCCACGCAAGGAGCGTCCTCATTGCAAAGCTGGGAGACCGTGCCGAGGCATCTCTGAATAAAGGTGAGCTGAGCCCCAGTCCAGCTGCTGCTGAACTGTTCCCACCCTTCCCAGGTAAAACACCTGAATATGTACAAGGGCTTGAAAGCCTAGAGGAAGGGCCGCGGAGCCACACCAGCGACAGCACGCAGGCCAACATGGTGACTGCAGGTCAGCCAAGGTTGTCCTGGCCCCGTGCGCTCTTCCGGAAGCTTTCCATCATCCTGCCTGAGATACCCCTCCTGTCCCGGTCCCCACTGATTTTTCCTTCCTCACCTCTGTCCGGAGAGAAATTCCAGCGGAAGGTATGGGTGACACATCCTCTTCTTTACAGGTGGCAGCCTGGCAACTCCTGCAGAAAGGCCAGCAGAACCCCACTCACACCAGGCCACCAACAAAGCTGGGGCCCCTATTTCCCTCCCACCAGCTCAGCCCCGAGACTGCTGACGGGGCAGAGAATATGGAGTCAGGCACAGCTTCAGGGGCTATTGCCGCCTGGAGCGCTGTTTATATTGACCTCAACCAGGCACACCTGGGGAGGGCCGGCCGGCAGGGTAAGGCTGCCCAGGTCAGCTAATCCACAACCCTCAGGGAATCACATTGTTGAAAATGGACCTCGCTAAGGCAGAATAGAAGCCAAGGAAAATAAGGACACAATGCCATTTGCAGCACCGTAGATGAGTCTAGAGGTAATCACGTGACTTGTAGTAAGTCAGAAAGTGAAAGACACATATCATATCATATCACTTAGAGGTGTTACCTAAAATAGATAGCAGGGCAGTTATTTCCACTGAGAAGTGCAATCACAGGTTCATTAAACAAGCTTATGGTTCACCAATGGAAAGGTGTGAGGATTGGTTTCATTACGATATCGGGGTTAACAGACCTATACAAACAGAGGTGACATATATAATCACCAAAGACCTATGGAATACCAAGAGAAGACTACTCAACATTCTGTCATAACGTACATGGGTAAAGGATCCCAGGAAGAACAGACATCTGTATATGTGTAAAAGAACCACATCTTCGACACCTACAATAAGCCAAACATTGTAATCATACTTGCTGTAATAAAAAATAAAAAATTAAATTAAAAATACGAACAAGAAGTAGGGAGACAAACTTGAGGGGCTTTCTCCTGGCACATTCCATTCTAAATTCCAATCTAGAACACGACTTCCATTGAGGCTCTGTTGCCCTAGTAACCAGATTTGGTAAGGGAGAACTGCTGCCACCTTGTGGCCGTTTCACACAACAGCAGCTTTAATCCCAGCGCTAATGGTCAGTTGATATTCAAAATCTTTGCAGGCCTGTAAATGACACCTGCCCTGAAAACAAATCCTGGGGTCACATATCGACCAAAAAATTCAAAGGACGTCCATATTTCAAAACGACCGTTTCAAAAGGCATATTTTATGCACATTAGTGTTCTGCTTCTTTGTCTTTCTTTCTTTTTTGGTTAAAAAGACGGGAATGGAAAAAGGCATCCCTCAGAATGGGCGAAAATAGTTGCAAACCAATCAATGGACAAAGGTTTAATCTCCAATATATATAAACAGCTCATGCACCTTAATGTTAAAAAAACAAACAACCCAATACAAAAATGGGCAGAAGATCTAAAGAGACGTTTCTTCAAAGAAGACACAGAGAGGGCCAAGACGCACATGAAAAGCTGCTCAAGAGCACTAATTATTAGAGAAATGCAAATCAAAACTACAATGAGGTATCCCCTCACACCTGTTAGAATCGGCATCATCAGAAAATCTACAAACAACAAATTCTGGGGAGGGTGTGGACAAAAGGAACCCTCTTCCACTATTGGTGGGAATGTAAATTGATACAGTCACTATGGAGAACAGTATGGAGTTTCCTTAAAAACACTAGAAATAGAATTACCATCTGATCCAGCAATCCCACTTCTGGGCATATACCCAGAGAAAACCATAAATCAAAAAGGCACATTCACCACGATGTTCATTGCAGCACTATTTACAATAGCCAGGTAATGGAAGCAACCTAAATGCCCACAGACAGATGAATGGATAAAGATGGGGTACATATATAAAATGGAATATTACTCGGCCATAAAAAGGAATGAAACTGGGTCATTTGTAGAGACATCGATGGATCTAGAGACTGTCATACAGAATGAAGTAAGTCAGAAAGAGGAAAACAAATATTGTATATTAATGCATATATGTGGAACCTAAAAAAATGATACAGATGAACTGGTTTGCAGGGAAGAAATAGAGACGCAGAGGTAGAGAACAAACGTATGGACACCAAGTGTGGGAAGCCATGGGGTGGTGGTGGTGGGATGAGTTGGGAGATTGGGATTGACCTGTATACATGTATATGCATAAAATACATAAGTGATAATAACCTGCTGTATAAAAAAGTAAATAAAATTAAATTTAAAAATTAAAAAAAATAAAACTTAAGACTAAAACAGAAAAAAGTTCTTCCCTTCACACAGATGTATTTATAGAAATGAATTATTTCCATGCTTATATCTATAAATACATAAAAGAGGAATAAAATCTAAGTTGAACCATAAACGAAAAAATACCTGAACCCACCAGTTATACAGAGGAAAACCCTATCAGGGCACTTGCTCCAGCGGTAAACAATTCTGAAATTGGTCAGAGGTGTGGAATCATCACCCATCCAGCCAGCAACCCACCCCCCACGCAAGGAGCGTCCTCATTGCAAAGCTGGGAGACCGTGCCGAGGCATCTCTGAATAAAGGTGAGCTGAGCCCCAGTCCAGCTGCTGCTGAACTGTTCCCACCCTTCCCAGGTAAAACACCTGAATATGTACAAGGGCTTGAAAGCCTAGAGGAAGGGCCGCGGAGCCACACCAGCGACAGCACGCAGGCCAACATGGTGACTGCAGGTCAGCCAAGGTTGTCCTGGCCCCGTGCGCTCTTCCGGAAGCTTTCCATCATCCTGCCTGAGATACCCCTCCTGTCCCGGTCCCCACTGATTTTTCCTTCCTCACCTCTGTCCGGAGAGAAATTCCAGCGGAAGGTATGGGTGACACATCCTCTTCTTTACAGGTGGCAGCCTGGCAACTCCTGCAGAAAGGCCAGCAGAACCCCACTCACACCAGGCCACCAACAAAGCTGTGGCCCCTATTTCCCTCCCACCAGCTCAGCCCCGAGACTGCTGACGGGGCAGAGAATATGGAGTCAGGCACAGCTTCAGGGGCTATTGCCGCCTGGAGCGCTGTTTATATTGACCTCAACCAGGCACACCTGGGGAGGGCCGGCCGGCAGGGTAAGGCTGCCCAGGTCAGCTAATCCACAACCCTCAGGGAATCACATTGTTGAAAATGGACCTCGCTAAGGCAGAATAGAAGCCAAGGAAAATAAGGACACAATGCCATTTGCAGCACCGTAGATGAGTCTAGAGGTAATCACGTGACTTGTAGTAAGTCAGAAAGTGAAAGACACATATCATATCATATCACTTAGAGGTGTTACCTAAAATAGATAGCAGGGCAGTTATTTCCACTGAGAAGTGCAATCACAGGTTCATTAAACAAGCTTATGGTTCACCAATGGAAAGGTGTGAGGATTGGTTTCATTACGATATCGGGGTTAACAGACCTATACAAACAGAGGTGACATATATAATCACCAAAGACCTATGGAATACCAAGAGAAGACTACTCAACATTCTGTCATAACGTACATGGGTAAAGGATCCCAGGAAGAACAGACATCTGTATATGTGTAAAAGAACCACATCTTCGACACCTACAATAAGCCAAACATTGTAATCATACTTGCTGTAATAAAAAATAAAAAATTAAATTAAAAATACGAACAAGAAGTAGGGAGACAAACTTGAGGGGCTTTCTCCTGGCACATTCCATTCTAAATTCCAATCTAGAACACGACTTCCATTGAGGCTCTGTTGCCCTAGTAACCAGATTTGGTAAGGGAGAACTGCTGCCACCTTGTGGCCGTTTCACACAACAGCAGCTTTAATCCCAGTGCTAATGGTCAGTTGATATTCAAAATCTTTGCAGGCCTGTAAATGACACCTGCCCTGAAAACAAATCCTGGGGTCACATATCGACCAAAAAATTCAAAGGACGTCCATATTTCAAAACGACCGTTTCAAAAGGCATATTTTATGCACATTAGTGTTCTGCTTCTTTGTCTTTCTTTCTTTTTTGGTTAAAAAGACGGGAATGGAAAAAGGCATCCCTCAGAATGGGCGAAAATAGTTGCAAACGAATCAATGGACAAAGGTTTAATCTCCAATATATATAAACAGCTCATGCACCTTAATGTTAAAAAAACAAACAACCCAATACAAAAATGGGCAGAAGATCTAAAGAGACGTTTCTTCAAAGAAGACACAGAGAGGGCCAAGACGCACATGAAAAGCTGCTCAAGAGCACTAATTATTAGAGAAATGCAAATCAAAAGTACAATGAGGTATCCCCTCACACCTGTTAGAATCGGCATCATCAGAAAATCTACAAACAACAAATTCTGGGGAGGGTGTGGACAAAAGGAACCCTCTTCCACTATTGGTGGGAATGTAAATTGATACAGTCACTATGGAGAACAGTATGGAGTTTCCTTAAAAACACTAGAAATAGAATTACCATCTGATCCAGCAATCCCACTTCTGGGCATATACCCAGAGAAAACCATAAATCAAAAAGGCACATTCACCACGATGTTCATTGCAGCACTATTTACAATAGCCAGGTAATGGAAGCAACCTAAATGCCCACAGACAGATGAATGGATAAAGATGGGGTACATATATAAAATGGAATATTACTCGGCCATAAAAAGGAATGAAACTGGGTCATTTGTAGAGACATCGATGGATCTAGAGACTGTCATACAGAATGAAGTAAGTCAGAAAGAGGAAAACAAATATTGTATATTAATGCATATATGTGGAACCTAAAAAAATGATACAGATGAACTGGTTTGCAGGGAAGAAATAGAGACGCAGAGGTAGAGAAGAAACGTATGGACACCAAGTGTGGGAAGCCATGGGGTGGTGGTGGTGGGATGAGTTGGGAGATTGGGATTGACCTGTATACATGTATATGCATAAAATACATAAGTGATAATAACCTGCTGTATAAAAAAGTAAATAAAATTAAATTTAAAAATTAAAAAAAATAAAACTTAAGACTAAAACAGAAAAAAGTTCTTCCCTTCACACAGATGTATTTATAGAAATGAATTATTTCCATGCTTATATCTATAAATACATAAAAGAGGAATAAAATCTAAGTTGAACCATAAACGAAAAAATACCTGAACCCACCAGTTATACAGAGGAAAACCCTATCAGGGCACTTGCTCCAGCGGTAAACAATTCTGAAATTGGTCAGAGGTGTGGAATCATCACCCATCCAGCCAGCAACCCACCCCCCACGCAAGGAGCGTCCTCATTGCAAAGCTGGGAGACCGTGCCGAGGCATCTCTGAATAAAGGTGAGCTGAGCCCCAGTCCAGCTGCTGCTGAACTGTTCCCACCCTTCCCAGGTAAAACACCTGAATATGTACAAGGGCTTGAAAGCCTAGAGGAAGGGCCGCGGAGCCACACCAGCGACAGCACGCAGGCCAACATGGTGACTGCAGGTCAGCCAAGGTTGTCCTGGCCCCGTGCGCTCTTCCGGAAGCTTTCCATTATCCTGCCTGAGATACCCCTCCTGTCCCGGTCCCCACTGATTTTTCCTTCCTCACCTCTGTCCGGAGAGAAATTCCAGCGGAAGGTATGGGTGACACATCCTCTTCTTTACAGGTGGCAGCCTGGCAACTCCTGCAGAAAGGCCAGCAGAACCCCACTCACACCAGGCCACCAACAAAGCTGTGGCCCCTATTTCCCTCCCACCAGCTCAGCCCCGAGACTGCTGACGGGGCAGAGAATATGGAGTCAGGCACAGCTTCAGGGGCTATTGCCGCCTGGAGCGCTGTTTATATTGACCTCAACCAGGCACACCTGGGGAGGGCCGGCCGGCAGGGTAAGGCTGCCCAGGTCAGCTAATCCACAACCCTCAGGGAATCACATTGTTGAAAATGGACCTCGCTAAGGCAGAATAGAAGCCAAGGAAAATAAGGACACAATGCCATTTGCAGCACCGTAGATGAGTCTAGAGGTAATCACGTGACTTGTAGTAAGTCAGAAAGTGAAAGACACATATCATATCATATCACTTAGAGGTGTTACCTAAAATAGATAGCAGGGCAGTTATTTCCACTGAGAAGTGCAATCACAGGTTCATTAAACAAGCTTATGGTTCACCAATGGAAAGGTGTGAGGATTGGTTTCATTACGATATCGGGGTTAACAGACCTATACAAACAGAGGTGACATATATAATCACCAAAGACCTATGGAATACCAAGAGAAGACTACTCAACATTCTGTCATAACGTACATGGGTAAAGGATCCCAGGAAGAACAGACATCTGTATATGTGTAAAAGAACCACATCTTCGACACCTACAATAAGCCAAACATTGTAATCATACTTGCTGTAATAAAAAATAAAAAATTAAATTAAAAATACGAACAAGAAGTAGGGAGACAAACTTGAGGGGCTTTCTCCTGGCACATTCCATTCTAAATTCCAATCTAGAACACGACTTCCATTGAGGCTCTGTTGCCCTAGTAACCAGATTTGGTAAGGGAGAACTGCTGCCACCTTGTGGCCGTTTCACACAACAGCAGCTTTAATCCCAGCGCTAATGGTCAGTTGATATTCAAAATCTTTGCAGGCCTGTAAATGACACCTGCCCTGAAAACAAATCCTGGGGTCACATATCGACCAAAAAATTCAAAGGACGTCCATATTTCAAAACGACCGTTTCAAAAGGCATATTTTATGCACATTAGTGTTCTGCTTCTTTGTCTTTCTTTCTTTTTTGGTTAAAAAGACGGGAATGGAAAAAGGCATCCCTCAGAATGGGCGAAAATAGTTGCAAACGAATCAATGGACAAAGGTTTAATCTCCAATATATATAAACAGCTCATGCACCTTAATGTTAAAAAAACAAAAAACCCAATACAAAAATGGGCAGAAGATCTAAAGAGACGTTTCTTCAAAGAAGACACAGAGAGGGCCAAGACGCACATGAAAAGCTGCTCAAGAGCACTAATTATTAGAGAAATGCAAATCAAAAGTACAATGAGGTATCCCCTCACACCTGTTAGAATCGGCATCATCAGAAAATCTACAAACAACAAATTCTGGGGAGGGTGTGGACAAAAGGAACCCTCTTCCACTATTGGTGGGAATGTAAATTGATACAGTCACTATGGAGAACAGTATGGAGTTTCCTTAAAAACACTAGAAATAGAATTACCATCTGATCCAGCAATCCCACTTCTGGGCATATACCCAGAGAAAACCATAAATCAAAAAGGCACATTCACCACGATGTTCATTGCAGCACTATTTACAATAGCCAGGTAATGGAAGCAACCTAAATGCCCACAGACAGATGAATGGATAAAGATGGGGTACATATATAAAATGGAATATTACTCGGCCATAAAAAGGAATGAAACTGGGTCATTTGTAGAGACATCGATGGATCTAGAGACTGTCATACAGAATGAAGTAAGTCAGAAAGAGGAAAACAAATATTGTATATTAATGCATATATGTGGAACCTAAAAAAATGATACAGATGAACTGGTTTGCAGGGAAGAAATAGAGACGCAGAGGTAGAGAAGAAACGTATGGACACCAAGTGTGGGAAGCCATGGGGTGGTGGTGGTGGGATGAGTTGGGAGATTGGGATTGACCTGTATACATGTATATGCATAAAATACATAAGTGATAATAACCTGCTGTATAAAAAAGTAAATAAAATTAAATTTAAAAATTAAAAAAAATAAAACTTAAGACTAAAACAGAAAAAAGTTCTTCCCTTCACACAGATGTATTTATAGAAATGAATTATTTCCATGCTTATATCTATAAATACATAAAAGAGGAATAAAATCTAAGTTGAACCATAAACGAAAAAATACCTGAACCCACCAGTTATACAGAGGAAAACCCTATCAGGGCACTTGCTCCAGCGGTAAACAATTCTGAAATTGGTCAGAGGTGTGGAATCATCACCCATCCAGCCAGCAACCCACCCCCCACGCAAGGAGCGTCCTCATTGCAAAGCTGGGAGACCGTGCCGAGGCATCTCTGAATAAAGGTGAGCTGAGCCCCAGTCCAGCTGCTGCTGAACTGTTCCCACCCTTCCCAGGTAAAACACCTGAATATGTACAAGGGCTTGAAAGCCTAGAGGAAGGGCCGCGGAGCCACACCAGCGACAGCACGCAGGCCAACATGGTGACTGCAGGTCAGCCAAGGTTGTCCTGGCCCCGTGCGCTCTTCCGGAAGCTTTCCATTATCCTGCCTGAGATACCCCTCCTGTCCCGGTCCCCACTGATTTTTCCTTCCTCACCTCTGTCCGGAGAGAAATTCCAGCGGAAGGTATGGGTGACACATCCTCTTCTTTACAGGTGGCAGCCTGGCAACTCCTGCAGAAAGGCCAGCAGAACCCCACTCACACCAGGCCACCAACAAAGCTGTGGCCCCTATTTCCCTCCCACCAGCTCAGCCCCGAGACTGCTGACGGGGCAGAGAATATGGAGTCAGGCACAGCTTCAGGGGCTATTGCCGCCTGGAGCGCTGTTTATATTGACCTCAACCAGGCACACCTGGGGAGGGCCGGCCGGCAGGGTAAGGCTGCCCAGGTCAGCTAATCCACAACCCTCAGGGAATCACATTGTTGAAAATGGACCTCGCTAAGGCAGAATAGAAGCCAAGGAAAATAAGGACACAATGCCATTTGCAGCACCGTAGATGAGTCTAGAGGTAATCACGTGACTTGTAGTAAGTCAGAAAGTGAAAGACACATATCATATCATATCACTTAGAGGTGTTACCTAAAATAGATAGCAGGGCAGTTATTTCCACTGAGAAGTGCAATCACAGGTTCATTAAACAAGCTTATGGTTCACCAATGGAAAGGTGTGAGGATTGGTTTCATTACGATATCGGGGTTAACAGACCTATACAAACAGAGGTGACATATATAATCACCAAAGACCTATGGAATACCAAGAGAAGACTACTCAACATTCTGTCATAACGTACATGGGTAAAGGATCCCAGGAAGAACAGACATCTGTATATGTGTAAAAGAACCACATCTTCGACACCTACAATAAGCCAAACATTGTAATCATACTTGCTGTAATAAAAAATAAAAAATTAAATTAAAAATACGAACAAGAAGTAGGGAGACAAACTTGAGGGGCTTTCTCCTGGCACATTCCATTCTAAATTCCAATCTAGAACACGACTTCCATTGAGGCTCTGTTGCCCTAGTAACCAGATTTGGTAAGGGAGAACTGCTGCCACCTTGTGGCCGTTTCACACAACAGCAGCTTTAATCCCAGCGCTAATGGTCAGTTGATATTCAAAATCTTTGCAGGCCTGTAAATGACACCTGCCCTGAAAACAAATCCTGGGGTCACATATCGACCAAAAAATTCAAAGGACGTCCATATTTCAAAACGACCGTTTCAAAAGGCATATTTTATGCACATTAGTGTTCTGCTTCTTTGTCTTTCTTTCTTTTTTGGTTAAAAAGACGGGAATGGAAAAAGGCATCCCTCAGAATGGGCGAAAATAGTTGCAAACCAATCAATGGACAAAGGTTTAATCTCCAATATATATAAACAGCTCATGCACCTTAATGTTAAAAAAACAAAAAACCCAATACAAAAATGGGCAGAAGATCTAAAGAGACGTTTCTTCAAAGAAGACACAGAGAGGGCCAAGACGCACATGAAAAGCTGCTCAAGAGCACTAATTATTAGAGAAATGCAAATCAAAACTACAATGAGGTATCCCCTCACACCTGTTAGAATCGGCATCATCAGAAAATCTACAAACAACAAATTCTGGGGAGGGTGTGGACAAAAGGAACCCTCTTCCACTATTGGTGGGAATGTAAATTGATACAGTCACTATGGAGAACAGTATGGAGTTTCCTTAAAAACACTAGAAATAGAATTACCATCTGATCCAGCAATCCCACTTCTGGGCATATACCCAGAGAAAACCATAAATCAAAAAGGCACATTCACCACGGTGTTCATTGCAGCACTATTTACAATAGCCAGGTAATGGAAGCAACCTAAATGCCCACAGACAGATGAATGGATAAAGATGGGGTACATATATAAAATGGAATATTACTCGGCCATAAAAAGGAATGAAACTGGGTCATTTGTAGAGACATCGATGGATCTAGAGACTGTCATACAGAATGAAGTAAGTCAGAAAGAGGAAAACAAATATTGTATATTAATGCATATATGTGGAACCTAAAAAAATGATACAGATGAACTGGATTGCAGGGAAGAAATAGAGACGCAGAGGTAGAGAACAAACGTATGGACACCAAGTGTGGGAAGCCATGGGGTGGTGGTGGTGGGATGAGTTGGGAGATTGGGATTGACCTGTATACATGTATATGCATAAAATACATAAGTGATAATAACCTGCTGTATAAAAAAGTAAATAAAATTAAATTTAAAAATTAAAAAAAAATAAAACTTAAAACTAAAACAGAAAAAAGTTCTTCCCTTCACACAGATGTATTTATAGAAATGAATTATTTCCATGCTTATATCTATAAATACATAAAAGAGGAATAAAATCTAAGTTGAACCATAAACGAAAAAATACCTGAACCCACCAGTTATACAGAGGAAAACCCTATCAGGGCACTTGCTCCAGCGGTAAACAATTCTGAAATTGGTCAGAGGTGTGGAATCATCACCCATCCAGCCAGCAACCCACCCCCCACGCAAGGAGCGTCCTCATTGCAAAGCTGGGAGACCGTGCCGAGGCATCTCTGAATAAAGGTGAGCTGAGCCCCAGTCCAGCTGCTGCTGAACTGTTCCCACCCTTCCCAGGTAAAACACCTGAATATGTACAAGGGCTTGAAAGCCTAGAGGAAGGGCCGCGGAGCCACACCAGCGACAGCACGCAGGCCAACATGGTGACTGCAGGTCAGCCAAGGTTGTCCTGGCCCCGTGCGCTCTTCCGGAAGCTTTCCATCATCCTGCCTGAGATACCCCTCCTGTCCCGGTCCCCACTGATTTTTCCTTCCTCACCTCTGTCCGGAGAGAAATTCCAGCGGAAGGTATGGGTGACACATCCTCTTCTTTACAGGTGGCAGCCTGGCAACTCCTGCAGAAAGGCCAGCAGAACCCCACTCACACCAGGCCACCAACAAAGCTGGGGCCCCTATTTCCCTCCCACCAGCTCAGCCCCGAGACTGCTGACGGGGCAGAGAATATGGAGTCAGGCACAGCTTCAGGGGCTATTGCCGCCTGGAGCGCTGTTTATATTGACCTCAACCAGGCACACCTGGGGAGGGCCGGCCGGCAGGGTAAGGCTGCCCAGGTCAGCTAATCCACAACCCTCAGGGAATCACATTGTTGAAAATGGACCTCGCTAAGGCAGAATAGAAGCCAAGGAAAATAAGGACACAATGCCATTTGCAGCACCGTAGATGAGTCTAGAGGTAATCACGTGACTTGTAGTAAGTCAGAAAGTGAAAGACACATATCATATCATATCACTTAGAGGTGTTACCTAAAATAGATAGCAGGGCAGTTATTTCCACTGAGAAGTGCAATCACAGGTTCATTAAACAAGCTTATGGTTCACCAATGGAAAGGTGTGAGGATTGGTTTCATTACGATATCGGGGTTAACAGACCTATACAAACAGAGGTGACATATATAATCACCAAAGACCTATGGAATACCAAGAGAAGACTACTCAACATTCTGTCATAACGTACATGGGTAAAGGATCCCAGGAAGAACAGACATCTGTATATGTGTAAAAGAACCACATCTTCGACACCTACAATAAGCCAAACATTGTAATCATACTTGCTGTAATAAAAAATAAAAAATTAAATTAAAAATACGAACAAGAAGTAGGGAGACAAACTTGAGGGGCTTTCTCCTGGCACATTCCATTCTAAATTCCAATCTAGAACACGACTTCCATTGAGGCTCTGTTGCCCTAGTAACCAGATTTGGTAAGGGAGAACTGCTGCCACCTTGTGGCCGTTTCACACAACAGCAGCTTTAATCCCAGCGCTAATGGTCAGTTGATATTCAAAATCTTTGCAGGCCTGTAAATGACACCTGCCCTGAAAACAAATCCTGGGGTCACATATCGACCAAAAAATTCAAAGGACGTCCATATTTCAAAACGACCGTTTCAAAAGGCATATTTTATGCACATTAGTGTTCTGCTTCTTTGTCTTTCTTTCTTTTTTGGTTAAAAAGACGGGAATGGAAAAAGGCATCCCTCAGAATGGGCGAAAATAGTTGCAAACCAATCAATGGACAAAGGTTTAATCTCCAATATATATAAACAGCTCATGCACCTTAATGTTAAAAAAACAAAAAACCCAATACAAAAATGGGCAGAAGATCTAAAGAGACGTTTCTTCAAAGAAGACACAGAGAGGGCCAAGACGCACATGAAAAGCTGCTCAAGAGCACTAATTATTAGAGAAATGCAAATCAAAAGTACAATGAGGTATCCCCTCACACCTGTTAGAATCGGCATCATCAGAAAATCTACAAACAACAAATTCTGGGGAGGGTGTGGACAAAAGGAACCCTCTTCCACTATTGGTGGGAATGTAAATTGATACAGTCACTATGGAGAACAGTATGGAGTTTCCTTAAAAACACTAGAAATAGAATTACCATCTGATCCAGCAATCCCACTTCTGGGCATATACCCAGAGAAAACCATAAATCAAAAAGGCACATTCACCACGATGTTCATTGCAGCACTATTTACAATAGCCAGGTAATGGAAGCAACCTAAATGCCCACAGACAGATGAATGGATAAAGATGGGGTACATATATAAAATGGAATATTACTCGGCCATAAAAAGGAATGAAACTGGGTCATTTGTAGAGACATCGATGGATCTAGAGACTGTCATACAGAATGAAGTAAGTCAGAAAGAGGAAAACAAATATTGTATATTAATGCATATATGTGGAACCTAAAAAAATGATACAGATGAACTGGTTTGCAGGGAAGAAATAGAGACGCAGAGGTAGAGAAGAAACGTATGGACACCAAGTGTGGGAAGCCATGGGGTGGTGGTGGTGGGATGAGTTGGGAGATTGGGATTGACCTGTATACATGTATATGCATAAAATACATAAGTGATAATAACCTGCTGTATAAAAAAGTAAATAAAATTAAATTTAAAAATTAAAAAAAAATAAAACTTAAAACTAAAACAGAAAAAAGTTCTTCCCTTCACACAGATGTATTTATAGAAATGAATTATTTCCATGCTTATATCTATAAATACATAAAAGAGGAATAAAATCTAAGTTGAACCATAAACGAAAAAATACCTGAACCCACCAGTTATACAGAGGAAAACCCTATCAGGGCACTTGCTCCAGCGGTAAACAATTCTGAAATTGGTCAGAGGTGTGGAATCATCACCCATCCAGCCAGCAACCCACCCCCCACGCAAGGAGCGTCCTCATTGCAAAGCTGGGAGACCGTGCCGAGGCATCTCTGAATAAAGGTGAGCTGAGCCCCAGTCCAGCTGCTGCTGAACTGTTCCCACCCTTCCCAGGTAAAACACCTGAATATGTACAAGGGCTTGAAAGCCTAGAGGAAGGGCCGCGGAGCCACACCAGCGACAGCACGCAGGCCAACATGGTGACTGCAGGTCAGCCAAGGTTGTCCTGGCCCCGTGCGCTCTTCCGGAAGCTTTCCATTATCCTGCCTGAGATACCCCTCCTGTCCCGGTCCCCACTGATTTTTCCTTCCTCACCTCTGTCCGGAGAGAAATTCCAGCGGAAGGTATGGGTGACACATCCTCTTCTTTACAGGTGGCAGCCTGGCAACTCCTGCAGAAAGGCCAGCAGAACCCCACTCACACCAGGCCACCAACAAAGCTGGGGCCCCTATTTCCCTCCCACCAGCTCAGCCCCGAGACTGCTGACGGGGCAGAGAATATGGAGTCAGGCACAGCTTCAGGGGCTATTGCCGCCTGGAGCGCTGTTTATATTGACCTCAACCAGGCACACCTGGGGAGGGCCGGCCGGCAGGGTAAGGCTGCCCAGGTCAGCTAATCCACAACCCTCAGGGAATCACATTGTTGAAAATGGACCTCGCTAAGGCAGAATAGAAGCCAAGGAAAATAAGGACACAATGCCATTTGCAGCACCGTAGATGAGTCTAGAGGTAATCACGTGACTTGTAGTAAGTCAGAAAGTGAAAGACACATATCATATCATATCACTTAGAGGTGTTACCTAAAATAGATAGCAGGGCAGTTATTTCCACTGAGAAGTGCAATCACAGGTTCATTAAACAAGCTTATGGTTCACCAATGGAAAGGTGTGAGGATTGGTTTCATTACGATATCGGGGTTAACAGACCTATACAAACAGAGGTGACATATATAATCACCAAAGACCTATGGAATACCAAGAGAAGACTACTCAACATTCTGTCATAACGTACATGGGTAAAGGATCCCAGGAAGAACAGACATCTGTATATGTGTAAAAGAACCACATCTTCGACACCTACAATAAGCCAAACATTGTAATCATACTTGCTGTAATAAAAAATAAAAAATTAAATTAAAAATACGAACAAGAAGTAGGGAGACAAACTTGAGGGGCTTTCTCCTGGCACATTCCATTCTAAATTCCAATCTAGAACACGACTTCCATTGAGGCTCTGTTGCCCTAGTAACCAGATTTGGTAAGGGAGAACTGCTGCCACCTTGTGGCCGTTTCACACAACAGCAGCTTTAATCCCAGCGCTAATGGTCAGTTGATATTCAAAATCTTTGCAGGCCTGTAAATGACACCTGCCCTGAAAACAAATCCTGGGGTCACATATCGACCAAAAAATTCAAAGGACGTCCATATTTCAAAACGACCGTTTCAAAAGGCATATTTTATGCACATTAGTGTTCTGCTTCTTTGTCTTTCTTTCTTTTTTGGTTAAAAAGACGGGAATGGAAAAAGGCATCCCTCAGAATGGGCGAAAATAGTTGCAAACCAATCAATGGACAAAGGTTTAATCTCCAATATATATAAACAGCTCATGCACCTTAATGTTAAAAAAACAAAAAACCCAATACAAAAATGGGCAGAAGATCTAAAGAGACGTTTCTTCAAAGAAGACACAGAGAGGGCCAAGACGCACATGAAAAGCTGCTCAAGAGCACTAATTATTAGAGAAATGCAAATCAAAACTACAATGAGGTATCCCCTCACACCTGTTAGAATCGGCATCATCAGAAAATCTACAAACAACAAATTCTGGGGAGGGTGTGGACAAAAGGAACCCTCTTCCACTATTGGTGGGAATGTAAATTGATACAGTCACTATGGAGAACAGTATGGAGTTTCCTTAAAAACACTAGAAATAGAATTACCATCTGATCCAGCAATCCCACTTCTGGGCATATACCCAGAGAAAACCATAAATCAAAAAGGCACATTCACCACGGTGTTCATTGCAGCACTATTTACAATAGCCAGGTAATGGAAGCAACCTAAATGCCCACAGACAGATGAATGGATAAAGATGGGGTACATATATAAAATGGAATATTACTCGGCCATAAAAAGGAATGAAACTGGGTCATTTGTAGAGACATCGATGGATCTAGAGACTGTCATACAGAATGAAGTAAGTCAGAAAGAGGAAAACAAATATTGTATATTAATGCATATATGTGGAACCTAAAAAAATGATACAGATGAACTGGATTGCAGGGAAGAAATAGAGACGCAGAGGTAGAGAACAAACGTATGGACACCAAGTGTGGGAAGCCATGGGGTGGTGGTGGTGGGATGAGTTGGGAGATTGGGATTGACCTGTATACATGTATATGCATAAAATACATAAGTGATAATAACCTGCTGTATAAAAAAGTAAATAAAATTAAATTTAAAAATTAAAAAAAAATAAAACTTAAAACTAAAACAGAAAAAAGTTCTTCCCTTCACACAGATGTATTTATAGAAATGAATTATTTCCATGCTTATATCTATAAATACATAAAAGAGGAATAAAATCTAAGTTGAACCATAAACGAAAAAATACCTGAACCCACCAGTTATACAGAGGAAAACCCTATCAGGGCACTTGCTCCAGCGGTAAACAATTCTGAAATTGGTCAGAGGTGTGGAATCATCACCCATCCAGCCAGCAACCCACCCCCCACGCAAGGAGCGTCCTCATTGCAAAGCTGGGAGACCGTGCCGAGGCATCTCTGAATAAAGGTGAGCTGAGCCCCAGTCCAGCTGCTGCTGAACTGTTCCCACCCTTCCCAGGTAAAACACCTGAATATGTACAAGGGCTTGAAAGCCTAGAGGAAGGGCCGCGGAGCCACACCAGCGACAGCACGCAGGCCAACATGGTGACTGCAGGTCAGCCAAGGTTGTCCTGGCCCCGTGCGCTCTTCCGGAAGCTTTCCATCATCCTGCCTGAGATACCCCTCCTGTCCCGGTCCCCACTGATTTTTCCTTCCTCACCTCTGTCCGGAGAGAAATTCCAGCGGAAGGTATGGGTGACACATCCTCTTCTTTACAGGTGGCAGCCTGGCAACTCCTGCAGAAAGGCCAGCAGAACCCCACTCACACCAGGCCACCAACAAAGCTGGGGCCCCTATTTCCCTCCCACCAGCTCAGCCCCGAGACTGCTGACGGGGCAGAGAATATGGAGTCAGGCACAGCTTCAGGGGCTATTGCCGCCTGGAGCGCTGTTTATATTGACCTCAACCAGGCACACCTGGGGAGGGCCGGCCGGCAGGGTAAGGCTGCCCAGGTCAGCTAATCCACAACCCTCAGGGAATCACATTGTTGAAAATGGACCTCGCTAAGGCAGAATAGAAGCCAAGGAAAATAAGGACACAATGCCATTTGCAGCACCGTAGATGAGTCTAGAGGTAATCACGTGACTTGTAGTAAGTCAGAAAGTGAAAGACACATATCATATCATATCACTTAGAGGTGTTACCTAAAATAGATAGCAGGGCAGTTATTTCCACTGAGAAGTGCAATCACAGGTTCATTAAACAAGCTTATGGTTCACCAATGGAAAGGTGTGAGGATTGGTTTCATTACGATATCGGGGTTAACAGACCTATACAAACAGAGGTGACATATATAATCACCAAAGACCTATGGAATACCAAGAGAAGACTACTCAACATTCTGTCATAACGTACATGGGTAAAGGATCCCAGGAAGAACAGACATCTGTATATGTGTAAAAGAACCACATCTTCGACACCTACAATAAGCCAAACATTGTAATCATACTTGCTGTAATAAAAAATAAAAAATTAAATTAAAAATACGAACAAGAAGTAGGGAGACAAACTTGAGGGGCTTTCTCCTGGCACATTCCATTCTAAATTCCAATCTAGAACACGACTTCCATTGAGGCTCTGTTGCCCTAGTAACCAGATTTGGTAAGGGAGAACTGCTGCCACCTTGTGGCCGTTTCACACAACAGCAGCTTTAATCCCAGCGCTAATGGTCAGTTGATATTCAAAATCTTTGCAGGCCTGTAAATGACACCTGCCCTGAAAACAAATCCTGGGGTCACATATCGACCAAAAAATTCAAAGGACGTCCATATTTCAAAACGACCGTTTCAAAAGGCATATTTTATGCACATTAGTGTTCTGCTTCTTTGTCTTTCTTTCTTTTTTGGTTAAAAAGACGGGAATGGAAAAAGGCATCCCTCAGAATGGGCGAAAATAGTTGCAAACGAATCAATGGACAAAGGTTTAATCTCCAATATATATAAACAGCTCATGCACCTTAATGTTAAAAAAACAAACAACCCAATACAAAAATGGGCAGAAGATCTAAAGAGACGTTTCTTCAAAGAAGACACAGAGAGGGCCAAGACGCACATGAAAAGCTGCTCAAGAGCACTAATTATTAGAGAAATGCAAATCAAAAGTACAATGAGGTATCCCCTCACACCTGTTAGAATCGGCATCATCAGAAAATCTACAAACAACAAATTCTGGGGAGGGTGTGGACAAAAGGAACCCTCTTCCACTATTGGTGGGAATGTAAATTGATACAGTCACTATGGAGAACAGTATGGAGTTTCCTTAAAAACACTAGAAATAGAATTACCATCTGATCCAGCAATCCCACTTCTGGGCATATACCCAGAGAAAACCATAAATCAAAAAGGCACATTCACCACGATGTTCATTGCAGCACTATTTACAATAGCCAGGTAATGGAAGCAACCTAAATGCCCACAGACAGATGAATGGATAAAGATGGGGTACATATATAAAATGGAATATTACTCGGCCATAAAAAGGAATGAAACTGGGTCATTTGTAGAGACATCGATGGATCTAGAGACTGTCATACAGAATGAAGTAAGTCAGAAAGAGGAAAACAAATATTGTATATTAATGCATATATGTGGAACCTAAAAAAATGATACAGATGAACTGGTTTGCAGGGAAGAAATAGAGACGCAGAGGTAGAGAAGAAACGTATGGACACCAAGTGTGGGAAGCCATGGGGTGGTGGTGGTGGGATGAGTTGGGAGATTGGGATTGACCTGTATACATGTATATGCATAAAATACATAAGTGATAATAACCTGCTGTATAAAAAAGTAAATAAAATTAAATTTAAAAATTAAAAAAAATAAAACTTAAGACTAAAACAGAAAAAAGTTCTTCCCTTCACACAGATGTATTTATAGAAATGAATTATTTCCATGCTTATATCTATAAATACATAAAAGAGGAATAAAATCTAAGTTGAACCATAAACGAAAAAATACCTGAACCCACCAGTTATACAGAGGAAAACCCTATCAGGGCACTTGCTCCAGCGGTAAACAATTCTGAAATTGGTCAGAGGTGTGGAATCATCACCCATCCAGCCAGCAACCCACCCCCCACGCAAGGAGCGTCCTCATTGCAAAGCTGGGAGACCGTGCCGAGGCATCTCTGAATAAAGGTGAGCTGAGCCCCAGTCCAGCTGCTGCTGAACTGTTCCCACCCTTCCCAGGTAAAACACCTGAATATGTACAAGGGCTTGAAAGCCTAGAGGAAGGGCCGCGGAGCCACACCAGCGACAGCACGCAGGCCAACATGGTGACTGCAGGTCAGCCAAGGTTGTCCTGGCCCCGTGCGCTCTTCCGGAAGCTTTCCATTATCCTGCCTGAGATACCCCTCCTGTCCCGGTCCCCACTGATTTTTCCTTCCTCACCTCTGTCCGGAGAGAAATTCCAGCGGAAGGTATGGGTGACACATCCTCTTCTTTACAGGTGGCAGCCTGGCAACTCCTGCAGAAAGGCCAGCAGAACCCCACTCACACCAGGCCACCAACAAAGCTGTGGCCCCTATTTCCCTCCCACCAGCTCAGCCCCGAGACTGCTGACGGGGCAGAGAATATGGAGTCAGGCACAGCTTCAGGGGCTATTGCCGCCTGGAGCGCTGTTTATATTGACCTCAACCAGGCACACCTGGGGAGGGCCGGCCGGCAGGGTAAGGCTGCCCAGGTCAGCTAATCCACAACCCTCAGGGAATCACATTGTTGAAAATGGACCTCGCTAAGGCAGAATAGAAGCCAAGGAAAATAAGGACACAATGCCATTTGCAGCACCGTAGATGAGTCTAGAGGTAATCACGTGACTTGTAGTAAGTCAGAAAGTGAAAGACACATATCATATCATATCACTTAGAGGTGTTACCTAAAATAGATAGCAGGGCAGTTATTTCCACTGAGAAGTGCAATCACAGGTTCATTAAACAAGCTTATGGTTCACCAATGGAAAGGTGTGAGGATTGGTTTCATTACGATATCGGGGTTAACAGACCTATACAAACAGAGGTGACATATATAATCACCAAAGACCTATGGAATACCAAGAGAAGACTACTCAACATTCTGTCATAACGTACATGGGTAAAGGATCCCAGGAAGAACAGACATCTGTATATGTGTAAAAGAACCACATCTTCGACACCTACAATAAGCCAAACATTGTAATCATACTTGCTGTAATAAAAAATAAAAAATTAAATTAAAAATACGAACAAGAAGTAGGGAGACAAACTTGAGGGGCTTTCTCCTGGCACATTCCATTCTAAATTCCAATCTAGAACACGACTTCCATTGAGGCTCTGTTGCCCTAGTAACCAGATTTGGTAAGGGAGAACTGCTGCCACCTTGTGGCCGTTTCACACAACAGCAGCTTTAATCCCAGCGCTAATGGTCAGTTGATATTCAAAATCTTTGCAGGCCTGTAAATGACACCTGCCCTGAAAACAAATCCTGGGGTCACATATCGACCAAAAAATTCAAAGGACGTCCATATTTCAAAACGACCGTTTCAAAAGGCATATTTTATGCACATTAGTGTTCTGCTTCTTTGTCTTTCTTTCTTTTTTGGTTAAAAAGACGGGAATGGAAAAAGGCATCCCTCAGAATGGGCGAAAATAGTTGCAAACGAATCAATGGACAAAGGTTTAATCTCCAATATATATAAACAGCTCATGCACCTTAATGTTAAAAAAACAAAAAACCCAATACAAAAATGGGCAGAAGATCTAAAGAGACGTTTCTTCAAAGAAGACACAGAGAGGGCCAAGACGCACATGAAAAGCTGCTCAAGAGCACTAATTATTAGAGAAATGCAAATCAAAAGTACAATGAGGTATCCCCTCACACCTGTTAGAATCGGCATCATCAGAAAATCTACAAACAACAAATTCTGGGGAGGGTGTGGACAAAAGGAACCCTCTTCCACTATTGGTGGGAATGTAAATTGATACAGTCACTATGGAGAACAGTATGGAGTTTCCTTAAAAACACTAGAAATAGAATTACCATCTGATCCAGCAATCCCACTTCTGGGCATATACCCAGAGAAAACCATAAATCAAAAAGGCACATTCACCACGATGTTCATTGCAGCACTATTTACAATAGCCAGGTAATGGAAGCAACCTAAATGCCCACAGACAGATGAATGGATAAAGATGGGGTACATATATAAAATGGAATATTACTCGGCCATAAAAAGGAATGAAACTGGGTCATTTGTAGAGACATCGATGGATCTAGAGACTGTCATACAGAATGAAGTAAGTCAGAAAGAGGAAAACAAATATTGTATATTAATGCATATATGTGGAACCTAAAAAAATGATACAGATGAACTGGTTTGCAGGGAAGAAATAGAGACGCAGAGGTAGAGAAGAAACGTATGGACACCAAGTGTGGGAAGCCATGGGGTGGTGGTGGTGGGATGAGTTGGGAGATTGGGATTGACCTGTATACATGTATATGCATAAAATACATAAGTGATAATAACCTGCTGTATAAAAAAGTAAATAAAATTAAATTTAAAAATTAAAAAAAATAAAACTTAAGACTAAAACAGAAAAAAGTTCTTCCCTTCACACAGATGTATTTATAGAAATGAATTATTTCCATGCTTATATCTATAAATACATAAAAGAGGAATAAAATCTAAGTTGAACCATAAACGAAAAAATACCTGAACCCACCAGTTATACAGAGGAAAACCCTATCAGGGCACTTGCTCCAGCGGTAAACAATTCTGAAATTGGTCAGAGGTGTGGAATCATCACCCATCCAGCCAGCAACCCACCCCCCACGCAAGGAGCGTCCTCATTGCAAAGCTGGGAGACCGTGCCGAGGCATCTCTGAATAAAGGTGAGCTGAGCCCCAGTCCAGCTGCTGCTGAACTGTTCCCACCCTTCCCAGGTAAAACACCTGAATATGTACAAGGGCTTGAAAGCCTAGAGGAAGGGCCGCGGAGCCACACCAGCGACAGCACGCAGGCCAACATGGTGACTGCAGGTCAGCCAAGGTTGTCCTGGCCCCGTGCGCTCTTCCGGAAGCTTTCCATTATCCTGCCTGAGATACCCCTCCTGTCCCGGTCCCCACTGATTTTTCCTTCCTCACCTCTGTCCGGAGAGAAATTCCAGCGGAAGGTATGGGTGACACATCCTCTTCTTTACAGGTGGCAGCCTGGCAACTCCTGCAGAAAGGCCAGCAGAACCCCACTCACACCAGGCCACCAACAAAGCTGTGGCCCCTATTTCCCTCCCACCAGCTCAGCCCCGAGACTGCTGACGGGGCAGAGAATATGGAGTCAGGCACAGCTTCAGGGGCTATTGCCGCCTGGAGCGCTGTTTATATTGACCTCAACCAGGCACACCTGGGGAGGGCCGGCCGGCAGGGTAAGGCTGCCCAGGTCAGCTAATCCACAACCCTCAGGGAATCACATTGTTGAAAATGGACCTCGCTAAGGCAGAATAGAAGCCAAGGAAAATAAGGACACAATGCCATTTGCAGCACCGTAGATGAGTCTAGAGGTAATCACGTGACTTGTAGTAAGTCAGAAAGTGAAAGACACATATCATATCATATCACTTAGAGGTGTTACCTAAAATAGATAGCAGGGCAGTTATTTCCACTGAGAAGTGCAATCACAGGTTCATTAAACAAGCTTATGGTTCACCAATGGAAAGGTGTGAGGATTGGTTTCATTACGATATCGGGGTTAACAGACCTATACAAACAGAGGTGACATATATAATCACCAAAGACCTATGGAATACCAAGAGAAGACTACTCAACATTCTGTCATAACGTACATGGGTAAAGGATCCCAGGAAGAACAGACATCTGTATATGTGTAAAAGAACCACATCTTCGACACCTACAATAAGCCAAACATTGTAATCATACTTGCTGTAATAAAAAATAAAAAATTAAATTAAAAATACGAACAAGAAGTAGGGAGACAAACTTGAGGGGCTTTCTCCTGGCACATTCCATTCTAAATTCCAATCTAGAACACGACTTCCATTGAGGCTCTGTTGCCCTAGTAACCAGATTTGGTAAGGGAGAACTGCTGCCACCTTGTGGCCGTTTCACACAACAGCAGCTTTAAT
This sequence comes from Mesoplodon bidens, assembly GCF_964165515.1. Classification (NCBI taxonomy): domain Eukaryota; kingdom Metazoa; phylum Chordata; class Mammalia; order Artiodactyla; family Ziphiidae; genus Mesoplodon; species Mesoplodon bidens. The sequence continues at coordinate 258,515 of NW_027672099.1, forward strand.
CCCAGCGCTAATGGTCAGTTGATATTCAAAATCTTTGCAGGCCTGTAAATGACACCTGCCCTGAAAACAAATCCTGGGGTCACATATCGACCAAAAAATTCAAAGGACGTCCATATTTCAAAACGACCGTTTCAAAAGGCATATTTTATGCACATTAGTGTTCTGCTTCTTTGTCTTTCTTTCTTTTTTGGTTAAAAAGACGGGAATGGAAAAAGGCATCCCTCAGAATGGGCGAAAATAGTTGCAAACCAATCAATGGACAAAGGTTTAATCTCCAATATATATAAACAGCTCATGCACCTTAATGTTAAAAAAACAAAAAACCCAATACAAAAATGGGCAGAAGATCTAAAGAGACGTTTCTTCAAAGAAGACACAGAGAGGGCCAAGACGCACATGAAAAGCTGCTCAAGAGCACTAATTATTAGAGAAATGCAAATCAAAACTACAATGAGGTATCCCCTCACACCTGTTAGAATCGGCATCATCAGAAAATCTACAAACAACAAATTCTGGGGAGGGTGTGGACAAAAGGAACCCTCTTCCACTATTGGTGGGAATGTAAATTGATACAGTCACTATGGAGAACAGTATGGAGTTTCCTTAAAAACACTAGAAATAGAATTACCATCTGATCCAGCAATCCCACTTCTGGGCATATACCCAGAGAAAACCATAAATCAAAAAGGCACATTCACCACGGTGTTCATTGCAGCACTATTTACAATAGCCAGGTAATGGAAGCAACCTAAATGCCCACAGACAGATGAATGGATAAAGATGGGGTACATATATAAAATGGAATATTACTCGGCCATAAAAAGGAATGAAACTGGGTCATTTGTAGAGACATCGATGGATCTAGAGACTGTCATACAGAATGAAGTAAGTCAGAAAGAGGAAAACAAATATTGTATATTAATGCATATATGTGGAACCTAAAAAAATGATACAGATGAACTGGATTGCAGGGAAGAAATAGAGACGCAGAGGTAGAGAACAAACGTATGGACACCAAGTGTGGGAAGCCATGGGGTGGTGGTGGTGGGATGAGTTGGGAGATTGGGATTGACCTGTATACATGTATATGCATAAAATACATAAGTGATAATAACCTGCTGTATAAAAAAGTAAATAAAATTAAATTTAAAAATTAAAAAAAAATAAAACTTAAAACTAAAACAGAAAAAAGTTCTTCCCTTCACACAGATGTATTTATAGAAATGAATTATTTCCATGCTTATATCTATAAATACATAAAAGAGGAATAAAATCTAAGTTGAACCATAAACGAAAAAATACCTGAACCCACCAGTTATACAGAGGAAAACCCTATCAGGGCACTTGCTCCAGCGGTAAACAATTCTGAAATTGGTCAGAGGTGTGGAATCATCACCCATCCAGCCAGCAACCCACCCCCCACGCAAGGAGCGTCCTCATTGCAAAGCTGGGAGACCGTGCCGAGGCATCTCTGAATAAAGGTGAGCTGAGCCCCAGTCCAGCTGCTGCTGAACTGTTCCCACCCTTCCCAGGTAAAACACCTGAATATGTACAAGGGCTTGAAAGCCTAGAGGAAGGGCCGCGGAGCCACACCAGCGACAGCACGCAGGCCAACATGGTGACTGCAGGTCAGCCAAGGTTGTCCTGGCCCCGTGCGCTCTTCCGGAAGCTTTCCATCATCCTGCCTGAGATACCCCTCCTGTCCCGGTCCCCACTGATTTTTCCTTCCTCACCTCTGTCCGGAGAGAAATTCCAGCGGAAGGTATGGGTGACACATCCTCTTCTTTACAGGTGGCAGCCTGGCAACTCCTGCAGAAAGGCCAGCAGAACCCCACTCACACCAGGCCACCAACAAAGCTGGGGCCCCTATTTCCCTCCCACCAGCTCAGCCCCGAGACTGCTGACGGGGCAGAGAATATGGAGTCAGGCACAGCTTCAGGGGCTATTGCCGCCTGGAGCGCTGTTTATATTGACCTCAACCAGGCACACCTGGGGAGGGCCGGCCGGCAGGGTAAGGCTGCCCAGGTCAGCTAATCCACAACCCTCAGGGAATCACATTGTTGAAAATGGACCTCGCTAAGGCAGAATAGAAGCCAAGGAAAATAAGGACACAATGCCATTTGCAGCACCGTAGATGAGTCTAGAGGTAATCACGTGACTTGTAGTAAGTCAGAAAGTGAAAGACACATATCATATCATATCACTTAGAGGTGTTACCTAAAATAGATAGCAGGGCAGTTATTTCCACTGAGAAGTGCAATCACAGGTTCATTAAACAAGCTTATGGTTCACCAATGGAAAGGTGTGAGGATTGGTTTCATTACGATATCGGGGTTAACAGACCTATACAAACAGAGGTGACATATATAATCACCAAAGACCTATGGAATACCAAGAGAAGACTACTCAACATTCTGTCATAACGTACATGGGTAAAGGATCCCAGGAAGAACAGACATCTGTATATGTGTAAAAGAACCACATCTTCGACACCTACAATAAGCCAAACATTGTAATCATACTTGCTGTAATAAAAAATAAAAAATTAAATTAAAAATACGAACAAGAAGTAGGGAGACAAACTTGAGGGGCTTTCTCCTGGCACATTCCATTCTAAATTCCAATCTAGAACACGACTTCCATTGAGGCTCTGTTGCCCTAGTAACCAGATTTGGTAAGGGAGAACTGCTGCCACCTTGTGGCCGTTTCACACAACAGCAGCTTTAATCCCAGCGCTAATGGTCAGTTGATATTCAAAATCTTTGCAGGCCTGTAAATGACACCTGCCCTGAAAACAAATCCTGGGGTCACATATCGACCAAAAAATTCAAAGGACGTCCATATTTCAAAACGACCGTTTCAAAAGGCATATTTTATGCACATTAGTGTTCTGCTTCTTTGTCTTTCTTTCTTTTTTGGTTAAAAAGACGGGAATGGAAAAAGGCATCCCTCAGAATGGGCGAAAATAGTTGCAAACCAATCAATGGACAAAGGTTTAATCTCCAATATATATAAACAGCTCATGCACCTTAATGTTAAAAAAACAAAAAACCCAATACAAAAATGGGCAGAAGATCTAAAGAGACGTTTCTTCAAAGAAGACACAGAGAGGGCCAAGACGCACATGAAAAGCTGCTCAAGAGCACTAATTATTAGAGAAATGCAAATCAAAACTACAATGAGGTATCCCCTCACACCTGTTAGAATCGGCATCATCAGAAAATCTACAAACAACAAATTCTGGGGAGGGTGTGGACAAAAGGAACCCTCTTCCACTATTGGTGGGAATGTAAATTGATACAGTCACTATGGAGAACAGTATGGAGTTTCCTTAAAAACACTAGAAATAGAATTACCATCTGATCCAGCAATCCCACTTCTGGGCATATACCCAGAGAAAACCATAAATCAAAAAGGCACATTCACCACGGTGTTCATTGCAGCACTATTTACAATAGCCAGGTAATGGAAGCAACCTAAATGCCCACAGACAGATGAATGGATAAAGATGGGGTACATATATAAAATGGAATATTACTCGGCCATAAAAAGGAATGAAACTGGGTCATTTGTAGAGACATCGATGGATCTAGAGACTGTCATACAGAATGAAGTAAGTCAGAAAGAGGAAAACAAATATTGTATATTAATGCATATATGTGGAACCTAAAAAAATGATACAGATGAACTGGATTGCAGGGAAGAAATAGAGACGCAGAGGTAGAGAACAAACGTATGGACACCAAGTGTGGGAAGCCATGGGGTGGTGGTGGTGGGATGAGTTGGGAGATTGGGATTGACCTGTATACATGTATATGCATAAAATACATAAGTGATAATAACCTGCTGTATAAAAAAGTAAATAAAATTAAATTTAAAAATTAAAAAAAAATAAAACTTAAAACTAAAACAGAAAAAAGTTCTTCCCTTCACACAGATGTATTTATAGAAATGAATTATTTCCATGCTTATATCTATAAATACATAAAAGAGGAATAAAATCTAAGTTGAACCATAAACGAAAAAATACCTGAACCCACCAGTTATACAGAGGAAAACCCTATCAGGGCACTTGCTCCAGCGGTAAACAATTCTGAAATTGGTCAGAGGTGTGGAATCATCACCCATCCAGCCAGCAACCCACCCCCCACGCAAGGAGCGTCCTCATTGCAAAGCTGGGAGACCGTGCCGAGGCATCTCTGAATAAAGGTGAGCTGAGCCCCAGTCCAGCTGCTGCTGAACTGTTCCCACCCTTCCCAGGTAAAACACCTGAATATGTACAAGGGCTTGAAAGCCTAGAGGAAGGGCCGCGGAGCCACACCAGCGACAGCACGCAGGCCAACATGGTGACTGCAGGTCAGCCAAGGTTGTCCTGGCCCCGTGCGCTCTTCCGGAAGCTTTCCATCATCCTGCCTGAGATACCCCTCCTGTCCCGGTCCCCACTGATTTTTCCTTCCTCACCTCTGTCCGGAGAGAAATTCCAGCGGAAGGTATGGGTGACACATCCTCTTCTTTACAGGTGGCAGCCTGGCAACTCCTGCAGAAAGGCCAGCAGAACCCCACTCACACCAGGCCACCAACAAAGCTGGGGCCCCTATTTCCCTCCCACCAGCTCAGCCCCGAGACTGCTGACGGGGCAGAGAATATGGAGTCAGGCACAGCTTCAGGGGCTATTGCCGCCTGGAGCGCTGTTTATATTGACCTCAACCAGGCACACCTGGGGAGGGCCGGCCGGCAGGGTAAGGCTGCCCAGGTCAGCTAATCCACAACCCTCAGGGAATCACATTGTTGAAAATGGACCTCGCTAAGGCAGAATAGAAGCCAAGGAAAATAAGGACACAATGCCATTTGCAGCACCGTAGATGAGTCTAGAGGTAATCACGTGACTTGTAGTAAGTCAGAAAGTGAAAGACACATATCATATCATATCACTTAGAGGTGTTACCTAAAATAGATAGCAGGGCAGTTATTTCCACTGAGAAGTGCAATCACAGGTTCATTAAACAAGCTTATGGTTCACCAATGGAAAGGTGTGAGGATTGGTTTCATTACGATATCGGGGTTAACAGACCTATACAAACAGAGGTGACATATATAATCACCAAAGACCTATGGAATACCAAGAGAAGACTACTCAACATTCTGTCATAACGTACATGGGTAAAGGATCCCAGGAAGAACAGACATCTGTATATGTGTAAAAGAACCACATCTTCGACACCTACAATAAGCCAAACATTGTAATCATACTTGCTGTAATAAAAAATAAAAAATTAAATTAAAAATACGAACAAGAAGTAGGGAGACAAACTTGAGGGGCTTTCTCCTGGCACATTCCATTCTAAATTCCAATCTAGAACACGACTTCCATTGAGGCTCTGTTGCCCTAGTAACCAGATTTGGTAAGGGAGAACTGCTGCCACCTTGTGGCCGTTTCACACAACAGCAGCTTTAATCCCAGCGCTAATGGTCAGTTGATATTCAAAATCATTGCAGGCCTGTAAATGACACCTGCCCTGAAAACAAATCCTGGGGTCACATATCGACCAAAAAATTCAAAGGACGTCCATATTTCAAAACGACCGTTTCAAAAGGCATATTTTATGCACATTAGTGTTCTGCTTCTTTGTCTTTCTTTCTTTTTTGGTTAAAAAGACGGGAATGGAAAAAGGCATCCCTCAGAATGGGCGAAAATAGTTGCAAACCAATCAATGGACAAAGGTTTAATCTCCAATATATATAAACAGCTCATGCACCTTAATGTTAAAAAAACAAAAAACCCAATACAAAAATGGGCAGAAGATCTAAAGAGACGTTTCTTCAAAGAAGACACAGAGAGGGCCAAGACGCACATGAAAAGCTGCTCAAGAGCACTAATTATTAGAGAAATGCAAATCAAAACTACAATGAGGTATCCCCTCACACCTGTTAGAATCGGCATCATCAGAAAATCTACAAACAACAAATTCTGGGGAGGGTGTGGACAAAAGGAACCCTCTTCCACTATTGGTGGGAATGTAAATTGATACAGTCACTATGGAGAACAGTATGGAGTTTCCTTAAAAACACTAGAAATAGAATTACCATCTGATCCAGCAATCCCACTTCTGGGCATATACCCAGAGAAAACCATAAATCAAAAAGGCACATTCACCACGGTGTTCATTGCAGCACTATTTACAATAGCCAGGTAATGGAAGCAACCTAAATGCCCACAGACAGATGAATGGATAAAGATGGGGTACATATATAAAATGGAATATTACTCGGCCATAAAAAGGAATGAAACTGGGTCATTTGTAGAGACATCGATGGATCTAGAGACTGTCATACAGAATGAAGTAAGTCAGAAAGAGGAAAACAAATATTGTATATTAATGCATATATGTGGAACCTAAAAAAATGATACAGATGAACTGGATTGCAGGGAAGAAATAGAGACGCAGAGGTAGAGAACAAACGTATGGACACCAAGTGTGGGAAGCCATGGGGTGGTGGTGGTGGGATGAGTTGGGAGATTGGGATTGACCTGTATACATGTATATGCATAAAATACATAAGTGATAATAACCTGCTGTATAAAAAAGTAAATAAAATTAAATTTAAAAATTAAAAAAAAATAAAACTTAAAACTAAAACAGAAAAAAGTTCTTCCCTTCACACAGATGTATTTATAGAAATGAATTATTTCCATGCTTATATCTATAAATACATAAAAGAGGAATAAAATCTAAGTTGAACCATAAACGAAAAAATACCTGAACCCACCAGTTATACAGAGGAAAACCCTATCAGGGCACTTGCTCCAGCGGTAAACAATTCTGAAATTGGTCAGAGGTGTGGAATCATCACCCATCCAGCCAGCAACCCACCCCCCACGCAAGGAGCGTCCTCATTGCAAAGCTGGGAGACCGTGCCGAGGCATCTCTGAATAAAGGTGAGCTGAGCCCCAGTCCAGCTGCTGCTGAACTGTTCCCACCCTTCCCAGGTAAAACACCTGAATATGTACAAGGGCTTGAAAGCCTAGAGGAAGGGCCGCGGAGCCACACCAGCGACAGCACGCAGGCCAACATGGTGACTGCAGGTCAGCCAAGGTTGTCCTGGCCCCGTGCGCTCTTCCGGAAGCTTTCCATCATCCTGCCTGAGATACCCCTCCTGTCCCGGTCCCCACTGATTTTTCCTTCCTCACCTCTGTCCGGAGAGAAATTCCAGCGGAAGGTATGGGTGACACATCCTCTTCTTTACAGGTGGCAGCCTGGCAACTCCTGCAGAAAGGCCAGCAGAACCCCACTCACACCAGGCCACCAACAAAGCTGTGGCCCCTATTTCCCTCCCACCAGCTCAGCCCCGAGACTGCTGACGGGGCAGAGAATATGGAGTCAGGCACAGCTTCAGGGGCTATTGCCGCCTGGAGCGCTGTTTATATTGACCTCAACCAGGCACACCTGGGGAGGGCCGGCCGGCAGGGTAAGGCTGCCCAGGTCAGCTAATCCACAACCCTCAGGGAATCACATTGTTGAAAATGGACCTCGCTAAGGCAGAATAGAAGCCAAGGAAAATAAGGACACAATGCCATTTGCAGCACCGTAGATGAGTCTAGAGGTAATCACGTGACTTGTAGTAAGTCAGAAAGTGAAAGACACATATCATATCATATCACTTAGAGGTGTTACCTAAAATAGATAGCAGGGCAGTTATTTCCACTGAGAAGTGCAATCACAGGTTCATTAAACAAGCTTATGGTTCACCAATGGAAAGGTGTGAGGATTGGTTTCATTACGATATCGGGGTTAACAGACCTATACAAACAGAGGTGACATATATAATCACCAAAGACCTATGGAATACCAAGAGAAGACTACTCAACATTCTGTCATAACGTACATGGGTAAAGGATCCCAGGAAGAACAGACATCTGTATATGTGTAAAAGAACCACATCTTCGACACCTACAATAAGCCAAACATTGTAATCATACTTGCTGTAATAAAAAATAAAAAATTAAATTAAAAATACGAACAAGAAGTAGGGAGACAAACTTGAGGGGCTTTCTCCTGGCACATTCCATTCTAAATTCCAATCTAGAACACGACTTCCATTGAGGCTCTGTTGCCCTAGTAACCAGATTTGGTAAGGGAGAACTGCTGCCACCTTGTGGCCGTTTCACACAACAGCAGCTTTAATCCCAGCGCTAATGGTCAGTTGATATTCAAAATCTTTGCAGGCCTGTAAATGACACCTGCCCTGAAAACAAATCCTGGGGTCACATATCGACCAAAAAATTCAAAGGACGTCCATATTTCAAAACGACCGTTTCAAAAGGCATATTTTATGCACATTAGTGTTCTGCTTCTTTGTCTTTCTTTCTTTTTTGGTTAAAAAGACGGGAATGGAAAAAGGCATCCCTCAGAATGGGCGAAAATAGTTGCAAACCAATCAATGGACAAAGGTTTAATCTCCAATATATATAAACAGCTCATGCACCTTAATGTTAAAAAAACAAAAAACCCAATACAAAAATGGGCAGAAGATCTAAAGAGACGTTTCTTCAAAGAAGACACAGAGAGGGCCAAGACGCACATGAAAAGCTGCTCAAGAGCACTAATTATTAGAGAAATGCAAATCAAAAGTACAATGAGGTATCCCCTCACACCTGTTAGAATCGGCCTCATCAGAAAATCTACAAACAACAAATTCTGGGGAGGGTGTGGACAAAAGGAACCCTCTTCCACTATTGGTGGGAATGTAAATTGATACAGTCACTATGGAGAACAGTATGGAGTTTCCTTAAAAACACTAGAAATAGAATTACCATCTGATCCAGCAATCCCACTTCTGGGCATATACCCAGAGAAAACCATAAATCAAAAAGGCACATTCACCACGATGTTCATTGCAGCACTATTTACAATAGCCAGGTAATGGAAGCAACCTAAATGCCCACAGACAGATGAATGGATAAAGATGGGGTACATATATAAAATGGAATATTACTCGGCCATAAAAAGGAATGAAACTGGGTCATTTGTAGAGACATCGATGGATCTAGAGACTGTCATACAGAATGAAGTAAGTCAGAAAGAGGAAAACAAATATTGTATATTAATGCATATATGTGGAACCTAAAAAAATGATACAGATGAACTGGTTTGCAGGGAAGAAATAGAGACGCAGAGGTAGAGAAGAAACGTATGGACACCAAGTGTGGGAAGCCATGGGGTGGTGGTGGTGGGATGAGTTGGGAGATTGGGATTGACCTGTATACATGTATATGCATAAAATACATAAGTGATAATAACCTGCTGTATAAAAAAGTAAATAAAATTAAATTTAAAAATTAAAAAAAATAAAACTTAAAACTAAAACAGAAAAAAGTTCTTCCCTTCACACAGATGTATTTATAGAAATGAATTATTTCCATGCTTATATCTATAAATACATAAAAGAGGAATAAAATCTAAGTTGAACCATAAACGAAAAAATACCTGAACCCACCAGTTATACAGAGGAAAACCCTATCAGGGCACTTGCTCCAGCGGTAAACAATTCTGAAATTGGTCAGAGGTGTGGAATCATCACCCATCCAGCCAGCAACCCACCCCCCACGCAAGGAGCGTCCTCATTGCAAAGCTGGGAGACCGTGCCGAGGCATCTCTGAATAAAGGTGAGCTGAGCCCCAGTCCAGCTGCTGCTGAACTGTTCCCACCCTTCCCAGGTAAAACACCTGAATATGTACAAGGGCTTGAAAGCCTAGAGGAAGGGCCGCGGAGCCACACCAGCGACAGCACGCAGGCCAACATGGTGACTGCAGGTCAGCCAAGGTTGTCCTGGCCCCGTGCGCTCTTCCGGAAGCTTTCCATCATCCTGCCTGAGATACCCCTCCTGTCCCGGTCCCCACTGATTTTTCCTTCCTCACCTCTGTCCGGAGAGAAATTCCAGCGGAAGGTATGGGTGACACATCCTCTTCTTTACAGGTGGCAGCCTGGCAACTCCTGCAGAAAGGCCAGCAGAACCCCACTCACACCAGGCCACCAACAAAGCTGGGGCCCCTATTTCCCTCCCACCAGCTCAGCCCCGAGACTGCTGACGGGGCAGAGAATATGGAGTCAGGCACAGCTTCAGGGGCTATTGCCGCCTGGAGCGCTGTTTATATTGACCTCAACCAGGCACACCTGGGGAGGGCCGGCCGGCAGGGTAAGGCTGCCCAGGTCAGCTAATCCACAACCCTCAGGGAATCACATTGTTGAAAATGGACCTCGCTAAGGCAGAATAGAAGCCAAGGAAAATAAGGACACAATGCCATTTGCAGCACCGTAGATGAGTCTAGAGGTAATCACGTGACTTGTAGTAAGTCAGAAAGTGAAAGACACATATCATATCATATCACTTAGAGGTGTTACCTAAAATAGATAGCAGGGCAGTTATTTCCACTGAGAAGTGCAATCACAGGTTCATTAAACAAGCTTATGGTTCACCAATGGAAAGGTGTGAGGATTGGTTTCATTACGATATCGGGGTTAACAGACCTATACAAACAGAGGTGACATATATAATCACCAAAGACCTATGGAATACCAAGAGAAGACTACTCAACATTCTGTCATAACGTACATGGGTAAAGGATCCCAGGAAGAACAGACATCTGTATATGTGTAAAAGAACCACATCTTCGACACCTACAATAAGCCAAACATTGTAATCATACTTGCTGTAATAAAAAATAAAAAATTAAATTAAAAATACGAACAAGAAGTAGGGAGACAAACTTGAGGGGCTTTCTCCTGGCACATTCCATTCTAAATTCCAATCTAGAACACGACTTCCATTGAGGCTCTGTTGCCCTAGTAACCAGATTTGGTAAGGGAGAACTGCTGCCACCTTGTGGCCGTTTCACACAACAGCAGCTTTAATCCCAGCGCTAATGGTCAGTTGATATTCAAAATCATTGCAGGCCTGTAAATGACACCTGCCCTGAAAACAAATCCTGGGGTCACATATCGACCAAAAAATTCAAAGGACGTCCATATTTCAAAACGACCGTTTCAAAAGGCATATTTTATGCACATTAGTGTTCTGCTTCTTTGTCTTTCTTTCTTTTTTGGTTAAAAAGACGGGAATGGAAAAAGGCATCCCTCAGAATGGGCGAAAATAGTTGCAAACGAATCAATGGACAAAGGTTTAATCTCCAATATATATAAACAGCTCATGCACCTTAATGTTAAAAAAACAAAAAACCCAATACAAAAATGGGCAGAAGATCTAAAGAGACGTTTCTTCAAAGAAGACACAGAGAGGGCCAAGACGCACATGAAAAGCTGCTCAAGAGCACTAATTATTAGAGAAATGCAAATCAAAAGTACAATGAGGTATCCCCTCACACCTGTTAGAATCGGCATCATCAGAAAATCTACAAACAACAAATTCTGGGGAGGGTGTGGACAAAAGGAACCCTCTTCCACTATTGGTGGGAATGTAAATTGATACAGTCACTATGGAGAACAGTATGGAGTTTCCTTAAAAACACTAGAAATAGAATTACCATCTGATCCAGCAATCCCACTTCTGGGCATATACCCAGAGAAAACCATAAATCAAAAAGGCACATTCACCACGATGTTCATTGCAGCACTATTTACAATAGCCAGGTAATGGAAGCAACCTAAATGCCCACAGACAGATGAATGGATAAAGATGGGGTACATATATAAAATGGAATATTACTCGGCCATAAAAAGGAATGAAACTGGGTCATTTGTAGAGACATCGATGGATCTAGAGACTGTCATACAGAATGAAGTAAGTCAGAAAGAGGAAAACAAATATTGTATATTAATGCATATATGTGGAACCTAAAAAAATGATACAGATGAACTGGTTTGCAGGGAAGAAATAGAGACGCAGAGGTAGAGAAGAAACGTATGGACACCAAGTGTGGGAAGCCATGGGGTGGTGGTGGTGGGATGAGTTGGGAGATTGGGATTGACCTGTATACATGTATATGCATAAAATACATAAGTGATAATAACCTGCTGTATAAAAAAGTAAATAAAATTAAATTTAAAAATTAAAAAAAAATAAAACTTAAAACTAAAACAGAAAAAAGTTCTTCCCTTCACACAGATGTATTTATAGAAATGAATTATTTCCATGCTTATATCTATAAATACATAAAAGAGGAATAAAATCTAAGTTGAACCATAAACGAAAAAATACCTGAACCCACCAGTTATACAGAGGAAAACCCTATCAGGGCACTTGCTCCAGCGGTAAACAATTCTGAAATTGGTCAGAGGTGTGGAATCATCACCCATCCAGCCAGCAACCCACCCCCCACGCAAGGAGCGTCCTCATTGCAAAGCTGGGAGACCGTGCCGAGGCATCTCTGAATAAAGGTGAGCTGAGCCCCAGTCCAGCTGCTGCTGAACTGTTCCCACCCTTCCCAGGTAAAACACCTGAATATGTACAAGGGCTTGAAAGCCTAGAGGAAGGGCCGCGGAGCCACACCAGCGACAGCACGCAGGCCAACATGGTGACTGCAGGTCAGCCAAGGTTGTCCTGGCCCCGTGCGCTCTTCCGGAAGCTTTCCATCATCCTGCCTGAGATACCCCTCCTGTCCCGGTCCCCACTGATTTTTCCTTCCTCACCTCTGTCCGGAGAGAAATTCCAGCGGAAGGTATGGGTGACACATCCTCTTCTTTACAGGTGGCAGCCTGGCAACTCCTGCAGAAAGGCCAGCAGAACCCCACTCACACCAGGCCACCAACAAAGCTGGGGCCCCTATTTCCCTCCCACCAGCTCAGCCCCGAGACTGCTGACGGGGCAGAGAATATGGAGTCAGGCACAGCTTCAGGGGCTATTGCCGCCTGGAGCGCTGTTTATATTGACCTCAACCAGGCACACCTGGGGAGGGCCGGCCGGCAGGGTAAGGCTGCCCAGGTCAGCTAATCCACAACCCTCAGGGAATCACATTGTTGAAAATGGACCTCGCTAAGGCAGAATAGAAGCCAAGGAAAATAAGGACACAATGCCATTTGCAGCACCGTAGATGAGTCTAGAGGTAATCACGTGACTTGTAGTAAGTCAGAAAGTGAAAGACACATATCATATCATATCACTTAGAGGTGTTACCTAAAATAGATAGCAGGGCAGTTATTTCCACTGAGAAGTGCAATCACAGGTTCATTAAACAAGCTTATGGTTCACCAATGGACAGGTGTGAGGATTGGTTTCATTACGATATCGGGGTTAACAGACCTATACAAACAGAGGTGACATATATAATCACCAAAGACCTATGGAATACCAAGAGAAGACTACTCAACATTCTGTCATAACGTACATGGGTAAAGGATCCCAGGAAGAACAGACATCTGTATATGTGTAAAAGAACCACATCTTCGACACCTACAATAAGCCAAACATTGTAATCATACTTGCTGTAATAAAAAATAAAAAATTAAATTAAAAATACGAACAAGAAGTAGGGAGACAAACTTGAGGGGCTTTCTCCTGGCACATTCCATTCTAAATTCCAATCTAGAACACGACTTCCATTGAGGCTCTGTTGCCCTAGTAACCAGATTTGGTAAGGGAGAACTGCTGCCACCTTGTGGCCGTTTCACACAACAGCAGCTTTAATCCCAGCGCTAATGGTCAGTTGATATTCAAAATCATTGCAGGCCTGTAAATGACACCTGCCCTGAAAACAAATCCTGGGGTCACATATCGACCAAAAAATTCAAAGGACGTCCATATTTCAAAACGACCGTTTCAAAAGGCATATTTTATGCACATTAGTGTTCTGCTTCTTTGTCTTTCTTTCTTTTTTGGTTAAAAAGACGGGAATGGAAAAAGGCATCCCTCAGAATGGGCGAAAATAGTTGCAAACGAATCAATGGACAAAGGTTTAATCTCCAATATATATAAACAGCTCATGCACCTTAATGTTAAAAAAACAAAAAACCCAATACAAAAATGGGCAGAAGATCTAAAGAGACGTTTCTTCAAAGAAGACACAGAGAGGGCCAAGACGCACATGAAAAGCTGCTCAAGAGCACTAATTATTAGAGAAATGCAAATCAAAAGTACAATGAGGTATCCCCTCACACCTGTTAGAATCGGCATCATCAGAAAATCTACAAACAACAAATTCTGGGGAGGGTGTGGACAAAAGGAACCCTCTTCCACTATTGGTGGGAATGTAAATTGATACAGTCACTATGGAGAACAGTATGGAGTTTCCTTAAAAACACTAGAAATAGAATTACCATCTGATCCAGCAATCCCACTTCTGGGCATATACCCAGAGAAAACCATAAATCAAAAAGGCACATTCACCACGATGTTCATTGCAGCACTATTTACAATAGCCAGGTAATGGAAGCAACCTAAATGCCCACAGACAGATGAATGGATAAAGATGGGGTACATATATAAAATGGAATATTACTCGGCCATAAAAAGGAATGAAACTGGGTCATTTGTAGAGACATCGATGGATCTAGAGACTGTCATACAGAATGAAGTAAGTCAGAAAGAGGAAAACAAATATTGTATATTAATGCATATATGTGGAACCTAAAAAAATGATACAGATGAACTGGTTTGCAGGGAAGAAATAGAGACGCAGAGGTAGAGAACAAACGTATGGACACCAAGTGTGGGAAGCCATGGGGTGGTGGTGGTGGGATGAGTTGGGAGATTGGGATTGACCTGTATACATGTATATGCATAAAATACATAAGTGATAATAACCTGCTGTATAAAAAAGTAAATAAAATTAAATTTAAAAATTAAAAAAAATAAAACTTAAAACTAAAACAGAAAAAAGTTCTTCCCTTCACACAGATGTATTTATAGAAATGAATTATTTCCATGCTTATATCTATAAATACATAAAAGAGGAATAAAATCTAAGTTGAACCATAAACGACAAAATACCTGAACCCACCAGTTATACAGAGGAAAACCCTATCAGGGCACTTGCTCCAGCGGTAAACAATTCTGAAATTGGTCAGAGGTGTGGAATCATCACCCATCCAGCCAGCAACCCACCCCCCACGCAAGGAGCGTCCTCATTGCAAAGCTGGGAGACCGTGCCGAGGCATCTCTGAATAAAGGTGAGCTGAGCCCCAGTCCAGCTGCTGCTGAACTGTTCCCACCCTTCCCAGGTAAAACACCTGAATATGTACAAGGGCTTGAAAGCCTAGAGGAAGGGCCGCGGAGCCACACCAGCGACAGCACGCAGGCCAACATGGTGACTGCAGGTCAGCCAAGGTTGTCCTGGCCCCGTGCGCTCTTCCGGAAGCTTTCCATCATCCTGCCTGAGATACCCCTCCTGTCCCGGTCCCCACTGATTTTTCCTTCCTCACCTCTGTCCGGAGAGAAATTCCAGCGGAAGGTATGGGTGACACATCCTCTTCTTTACAGGTGGCAGCCTGGCAACTCCTGCAGAAAGGCCAGCAGAACCCCACTCACACCAGGCCACCAACAAAGCTGGGGCCCCTATTTCCCTCCCACCAGCTCAGCCCCGAGACTGCTGACGGGGCAGAGAATATGGAGTCAGGCACAGCTTCAGGGGCTATTGCCGCCTGGAGCGCTGTTTATATTGACCTCAACCAGGCACACCTGGGGAGGGCCGGCCGGCAGGGTAAGGCTGCCCAGGTCAGCTAATCCACAACCCTCAGGGAATCACATTGTTGAAAATGGACCTCGCTAAGGCAGAATAGAAGCCAAGGAAAATAAGGACACAATGCCATTTGCAGCACCGTAGATGAGTCTAGAGGTAATCACGTGACTTGTAGTAAGTCAGAAAGTGAAAGACACATATCATATCATATCACTTAGAGGTGTTACCTAAAATAGATAGCAGGGCAGTTATTTCCACTGAGAAGTGCAATCACAGGTTCATTAAACAAGCTTATGGTTCACCAATGGAAAGGTGTGAGGATTGGTTTCATTACGATATCGGGGTTAACAGACCTATACAAACAGAGGTGACATATATAATCACCAAAGACCTATGGAATACCAAGAGAAGACTACTCAACATTCTGTCATAACGTACATGGGTAAAGGATCCCAGGAAGAACAGACATCTGTATATGTGTAAAAGAACCACATCTTCGACACCTACAATAAGCCAAACATTGTAATCATACTTGCTGTAATAAAAAATAAAAAATTAAATTAAAAATACGAACAAGAAGTAGGGAGACAAACTTGAGGGGCTTTCTCCTGGCACATTCCATTCTAAATTCCAATCTAGAACACGACTTCCATTGAGGCTCTGTTGCCCTAGTAACCAGATTTGGTAAGGGAGAACTGCTGCCACCTTGTGGCCGTTTCACACAACAGCAGCTTTAATCCCAGCGCTAATGGTCAGTTGATATTCAAAATCATTGCAGGCCTGTAAATGACACCTGCCCTGAAAACAAATCCTGGGGTCACATATCGACCAAAAAATTCAAAGGACGTCCATATTTCAAAACGACCGTTTCAAAAGGCATATTTTATGCACATTAGTGTTCTGCTTCTTTGTCTTTCTTTCTTTTTTGGTTAAAAAGACGGGAATGGAAAAAGGCATCCCTCAGAATGGGCGAAAATAGTTGCAAACGAATCAATGGACAAAGGTTTAATCTCCAATATATATAAACAGCTCATGCACCTTAATGTTAAAAAAACAAAAAACCCAATACAAAAATGGGCAGAAGATCTAAAGAGACGTTTCTTCAAAGAAGACACAGAGAGGGCCAAGACGCACATGAAAAGCTGCTCAAGAGCACTAATTATTAGAGAAATGCAAATCAAAAGTACAATGAGGTATCCCCTCACACCTGTTAGAATCGGCATCATCAGAAAATCTACAAACAACAAATTCTGGGGAGGGTGTGGACAAAAGGAACCCTCTTCCACTATTGGTGGGAATGTAAATTGATACAGTCACTATGGAGAACAGTATGGAGTTTCCTTAAAAACACTAGAAATAGAATTACCATCTGATCCAGCAATCCCACTTCTGGGCATATACCCAGAGAAAACCATAAATCAAAAAGGCACATTCACCACGATGTTCATTGCAGCACTATTTACAATAGCCAGGTAATGGAAGCAACCTAAATGCCCACAGACAGATGAATGGATAAAGATGGGGTACATATATAAAATGGAATATTACTCGGCCATAAAAAGGAATGAAACTGGGTCATTTGTAGAGACATCGATGGATCTAGAGACTGTCATACAGAATGAAGTAAGTCAGAAAGAGGAAAACAAATATTGTATATTAATGCATATATGTGGAACCTAAAAAAATGATACAGATGAACTGGTTTGCAGGGAAGAAATAGAGACGCAGAGGTAGAGAACAAACGTATGGACACCAAGTGTGGGAAGCCATGGGGTGGTGGTGGTGGGATGAGTTGGGAGATTGGGATTGACCTGTATACATGTATATGCATAAAATACATAAGTGATAATAACCTGCTGTATAAAAAAGTAAATAAAATTAAATTTAAAAATTAAAAAAAATAAAACTTAAAACTAAAACAGAAAAAAGTTCTTCCCTTCACACAGATGTATTTATAGAAATGAATTATTTCCATGCTTATATCTATAAATACATAAAAGAGGAATAAAATCTAAGTTGAACCATAAACGACAAAATACCTGAACCCACCAGTTATACAGAGGAAAACCCTATCAGGGCACTTGCTCCAGCGGTAAACAATTCTGAAATTGGTCAGAGGTGTGGAATCATCACCCATCCAGCCAGCAACCCACCCCCCACGCAAGGAGCGTCCTCATTGCAAAGCTGGGAGACCGTGCCGAGGCATCTCTGAATAAAGGTGAGCTGAGCCCCAGTCCAGCTGCTGCTGAACTGTTCCCACCCTTCCCAGGTAAAACACCTGAATATGTACAAGGGCTTGAAAGCCTAGAGGAAGGGCCGCGGAGCCACACCAGCGACAGCACGCAGGCCAACATGGTGACTGCAGGTCAGCCAAGGTTGTCCTGGCCCCGTGCGCTCTTCCGGAAGCTTTCCATCATCCTGCCTGAGATACCCCTCCTGTCCCGGTCCCCACTGATTTTTCCTTCCTCACCTCTGTCCGGAGAGAAATTCCAGCGGAAGGTATGGGTGACACATCCTCTTCTTTACAGGTGGCAGCCTGGCAACTCCTGCAGAAAGGCCAGCAGAACCCCACTCACACCAGGCCACCAACAAAGCTGGGGCCCCTATTTCCCTCCCACCAGCTCAGCCCCGAGACTGCTGACGGGGCAGAGAATATGGAGTCAGGCACAGCTTCAGGGGCTATTGCCGCCTGGAGCGCTGTTTATATTGACCTCAACCAGGCACACCTGGGGAGGGCCGGCCGGCAGGGTAAGGCTGCCCAGGTCAGCTAATCCACAACCCTCAGGGAATCACGTTGTTGAAAATGGACCTCGCTAAGGCAGAATAGAAGCCAAGGAAAATAAGGACACAATGCCATTTGCAGCACCGTAGATGAGTCTAGAGGTAATCACGTGACTTGTAGTAAGTCAGAAAGTGAAAGACACATATCATATCATATCACTTAGAGGTGTTACCTAAAATAGATAGCAGGGCAGTTATTTCCACTGAGAAGTGCAATCACAGGTTCATTAAACAAGCTTATGGTTCACCAATGGAAAGGTGTGAGGATTGGTTTCATTACGATATCGGGGTTAACAGACCTATACAAACAGAGGTGACATATATAATCACCAAAGACCTATGGAATACCAAGAGAAGACTACTCAACATTCTGTCATAACGTACATGGGTAAAGGATCCCAGGAAGAACAGACATCTGTATATGTGTAAAAGAACCACATCTTCGACACCTACAATAAGCCAAACATTGTAATCATACTTGCTGTAATAAAAAATAAAAAATTAAATTAAAAATACGAACAAGAAGTAGGGAGACAAACTTGAGGGGCTTTCTCCTGGCACATTCCATTCTAAATTCCAATCTAGAACACGACTTCCATTGAGGCTCTGTTGCCCTAGTAACCAGATTTGGTAAGGGAGAACTGCTGCCACCTTGTGGCCGTTTCACACAACAGCAGCTTTAATCCCAGCGCTAATGGTCAGTTGATATTCAAAATCATTGCAGGCCTGTAAATGACACCTGCCCTGAAAACAAATCCTGGGGTCACATATCGACCAAAAAATTCAAAGGACGTCCATATTTCAAAACGACCGTTTCAAAAGGCATATTTTATGCACATTAGTGTTCTGCTTCTTTGTCTTTCTTTCTTTTTTGGTTAAAAAGACGGGAATGGAAAAAGGCATCCCTCAGAATGGGCGAAAATAGTTGCAAACGAATCAATGGACAAAGGTTTAATCTCCAATATATATAAACAGCTCATGCACCTTAATGTTAAAAAAACAAAAAACCCAATACAAAAATGGGCAGAAGATCTAAAGAGACGTTTCTTCAAAGAAGACACAGAGAGGGCCAAGACGCACATGAAAAGCTGCTCAAGAGCACTAATTATTAGAGAAATGCAAATCAAAAGTACAATGAGGTATCCCCTCACACCTGTTAGAATCGGCATCATCAGAAAATCTACAAACAACAAATTCTGGGGAGGGTGTGGACAAAAGGAACCCTCTTCCACTATTGGTGGGAATGTAAATTGATACAGTCACTATGGAGAACAGTATGGAGTTTCCTTAAAAACACTAGAAATAGAATTACCATCTGATCCAGCAATCCCACTTCTGGGCATATACCCAGAGAAAACCATAAATCAAAAAGGCACATTCACCACGATGTTCATTGCAGCACTATTTACAATAGCCAGGTAATGGAAGCAACCTAAATGCCCACAGACAGATGAATGGATAAAGATGGGGTACATATATAAAATGGAATATTACTCGGCCATAAAAAGGAATGAAACTGGGTCATTTGTAGAGACATCGATGGATCTAGAGACTGTCATACAGAATGAAGTAAGTCAGAAAGAGGAAAACAAATATTGTATATTAATGCATATATGTGGAACCTAAAAAAATGATACAGATGAACTGGTTTGCAGGGAAGAAATAGAGACGCAGAGGTAGAGGAGAAACGTATGGACACCAAGTGTGGGAAGCCATGGGGTGGTGGTGGTGGGATGAGTTGGGAGATTGGGATTGACCTGTATACATGTATATGCATAAAATACATAAGTGATAATAACCTGCTGTATAAAAAAGTAAATAAAATTAAATTTAAAAATTAAAAAAAATAAAACTTAAAACTAAAACAGAAAAAAGTTCTTCCCTTCACACAGATGTATTTATAGAAATGAATTATTTCCATGCTTATATCTATAAATACATAAAAGAGGAATAAAATCTAAGTTGAACCATAAACGACAAAATACCTGAACCCACCAGTTATACAGAGGAAAACCCTATCAGGGCACTTGCTCCAGCGGTAAACAATTCTGAAATTGGTCAGAGGTGTGGAATCATCACCCATCCAGCCAGCAACCCACCCCCCACGCAAGGAGCGTCCTCATTGCAAAGCTGGGAGACCGTGCCGAGGCATCTCTGAATAAAGGTGAGCTGAGCCCCAGTCCAGCTGCTGCTGAACTGTTCCCACCCTTCCCAGGTAAAACACCTGAATATGTACAAGGGCTTGAAAGCCTAGAGGAAGGGCCGCGGAGCCACACCAGCGACAGCACGCAGGCCAACATGGTGACTGCAGGTCAGCCAAGGTTGTCCTGGCCCCGTGCGCTCTTCCGGAAGCTTTCCATCATCCTGCCTGAGATACCCCTCCTGTCCCGGTCCCCACTGATTTTTCCTTCCTCACCTCTGTCCGGAGAGAAATTCCAGCGGAAGGTATGGGTGACACATCCTCTTCTTTACAGGTGGCAGCCTGGCAACTCCTGCAGAAAGGCCAGCAGAACCCCACTCACACCAGGCCACCAACAAAGCTGGGGCCCCTATTTCCCTCCCACCAGCTCAGCCCCGAGACTGCTGACGGGGCAGAGAATATGGAGTCAGGCACAGCTTCAGGGGCTATTGCCGCCTGGAGCGCTGTTTATATTGACCTCAACCAGGCACACCTGGGGAGGGCCGGCCGGCAGGGTAAGGCTGCCCAGGTCAGCTAATCCACAACCCTCAGGGAATCACATTGTTGAAAATGGACCTCGCTAAGGCAGAATAGAAGCCAAGGAAAATAAGGACACAATGCCATTTGCAGCACCGTAGATGAGTCTAGAGGTAATCACGTGACTTGTAGTAAGTCAGAAAGTGAAAGACACATATCATATCATATCACTTAGAGGTGTTACCTAAAATAGATAGCAGGGCAGTTATTTCCACTGAGAAGTGCAATCACAGGTTCATTAAACAAGCTTATGGTTCACCAATGGAAAGGTGTGAGGATTGGTTTCATTACGATATCGGGGTTAACAGACCTATACAAACAGAGGTGACATATATAATCACCAAAGACCTATGGAATACCAAGAGAAGACTACTCAACATTCTGTCATAACGTACATGGGTAAAGGATCCCAGGAAGAACAGACATCTGTATATGTGTAAAAGAACCACATCTTCGACACCTACAATAAGCCAAACATTGTAATCATACTTGCTGTAATAAAAAATAAAAAATTAAATTAAAAATACGAACAAGAAGTAGGGAGACAAACTTGAGGGGCTTTCTCCTGGCACATTCCATTCTAAATTCCAATCTAGAACACGACTTCCATTGAGGCTCTGTTGCCCTAGTAACCAGATTTGGTAAGGGAGAACTGCTGCCACCTTGTGGCCGTTTCACACAACAGCAGCTTTAATCCCAGCGCTAATGGTCAGTTGATATTCAAAATCATTGCAGGCCTGTAAATGACACCTGCCCTGAAAACAAATCCTGGGGTCACATATCGACCAAAAAATTCAAAGGACGTCCATATTTCAAAACGACCGTTTCAAAAGGCATATTTTATGCACATTAGTGTTCTGCTTCTTTGTCTTTCTTTCTTTTTTGGTTAAAAAGACGGGAATGGAAAAAGGCATCCCTCAGAATGGGCGAAAATAGTTGCAAACGAATCAATGGACAAAGGTTTAATCTCCAATATATATAAACAGCTCATGCACCTTAATGTTAAAAAAACAAACAACCCAATACAAAAATGGGCAGAAGATCTAAAGAGACGTTTCTTCAAAGAAGACACAGAGAGGGCCAAGACGCACATGAAAAGCTGCTCAAGAGCACTAATTATTAGAGAAATGCAAATCAAAAGTACAATGAGGTATCCCCTCACACCTGTTAGAATCGGCATCATCAGAAAATCTACAAACAACAAATTCTGGGGAGGGTGTGGACAAAAGGAACCCTCTTCCACTATTGGTGGGAATGTAAATTGATACAGTCACTATGGAGAACAGTATGGAGTTTCCTTAAAAACACTAGAAATAGAATTACCATCTGATCCAGCAATCCCACTTCTGGGCATATACCCAGAGAAAACCATAAATCAAAAAGGCACATTCACCACGATGTTCATTGCAGCACTATTTACAATAGCCAGGTAATGGAAGCAACCTAAATGCCCACAGACAGATGAATGGATAAAGATGGGGTACATATATAAAATGGAATATTACTCGGCCATAAAAAGGAATGAAACTGGGTCATTTGTAGAGACATCGATGGATCTAGAGACTGTCATACAGAATGAAGTAAGTCAGAAAGAGGAAAACAAATATTGTATATTAATGCATATATGTGGAACCTAAAAAAATGATACAGATGAACTGGTTTGCAGGGAAGAAATAGAGACGCAGAGGTAGAGAAGAAACGTATGGACACCAAGTGTGGGAAGCCATGGGGTGGTGGTGGTGGGATGAGTTGGGAGATTGGGATTGACCTGTATACATGTATATGCATAAAATACATAAGTGATAATAACCTGCTGTATAAAAAAGTAAATAAAATTAAATTTAAAAATTAAAAAAAATAAAACTTAAAACTAAAACAGAAAAAAGTTCTTCCCTTCACACAGATGTATTTATAGAAATGAATTATTTCCATGCTTATATCTATAAATACATAAAAGAGGAATAAAATCTAAGTTGAACCATAAACGACAAAATACCTGAACCCACCAGTTATACAGAGGAAAACCCTATCAGGGCACTTGCTCCAGCGGTAAACAATTCTGAAATTGGTCAGAGGTGTGGAATCATCACCCATCCAGCCAGCAACCCACCCCCCACGCAAGGAGCGTCCTCATTGCAAAGCTGGGAGACCGTGCCGAGGCATCTCTGAATAAAGGTGAGCTGAGCCCCAGTCCAGCTGCTGCTGAACTGTTCCCACCCTTCCCAGGTAAAACACCTGAATATGTACAAGGGCTTGAAAGCCTAGAGGAAGGGCCGCGGAGCCACACCAGCGACAGCACGCAGGCCAACATGGTGACTGCAGGTCAGCCAAGGTTGTCCTGGCCCCGTGCACTCTTCCGGAAGCTTTCCATTATCCTGCCTGAGATACCCCTCCTGTCCCGGTCCCCACTGATTTTTCCTTCCTCACCTCTGTCCGGAGAGAAATTCCAGCGGAAGGTATGGGTGACACATCCTCTTCTTTACAGGTGGCAGCCTGGCAACTCCTGCAGAAAGGCCAGCAGAACCCCACTCACACCAGGCCACCAACAAAGCTGGGGCCCCTATTTCCCTCCCACCAGCTCAGCCCCGAGACTGCTGACGGGGCAGAGAATATGGAGTCAGGCACAGCTTCAGGGGCTATTGCCGCCTGGAGCGCTGTTTATATTGACCTCAACCAGGCACACCTGGGGAGGGCCGGCCGGCAGGGTAAGGCTGCCCAGGTCAGCTAATCCACAACCCTCAGGGAATCACATTGTTGAAAATGGACCTCGCTAAGGCAGAATAGAAGCCAAGGAAAATAAGGACACAATGCCATTTGCAGCACCGTAGATGAGTCTAGAGGTAATCACGTGACTTGTAGTAAGTCAGAAAGTGAAAGACACATATCATATCATATCACTTAGAGGTGTTACCTAAAATAGATAGCAGGGCAGTTATTTCCACTGAGAAGTGCAATCACAGGTTCATTAAACAAGCTTATGGTTCACCAATGGAAAGGTGTGAGGATTGGTTTCATTACGATATCGGGGTTAACAGACCTATACAAACAGAGGTGACATATATAATCACCAAAGACCTATGGAATACCAAGAGAAGACTACTCAACATTCTGTCATAACGTACATGGGTAAAGGATCCCAGGAAGAACAGACATCTGTATATGTGTAAAAGAACCACATCTTCGACACCTACAATAAGCCAAACATTGTAATCATACTTGCTGTAATAAAAAATAAAAAATTAAATTAAAAATACGAACAAGAAGTAGGGAGACAAACTTGAGGGGCTTTCTCCTGGCACATTCCATTCTAAATTCCAATCTAGAACACGACTTCCATTGAGGCTCTGTTGCCCTAGTAACCAGATTTGGTAAGGGAGAACTGCTGCCACCTTGTGGCCGTTTCACACAACAGCAGCTTTAATCCCAGCGCTAATGGTCAGTTGATATTCAAAATCATTGCAGGCCTGTAAATGACACCTGCCCTGAAAACAAATCCTGGGGTCACATATCGACCAAAAAATTCAAAGGACGTCCATATTTCAAAACGACCGTTTCAAAAGGCATATTTTACGCACATTAGTGTTCTGCTTCTTTGTCTTTCTTTCTTTTTTGGTTAAAAAGACGGGAATGGAAAAAGGCATCCCTCAGAATGGGCGAAAATAGTTGCAAACGAATCAATGGACAAAGGTTTAATCTCCAATATATATAAACAGCTCATGCACCTTAATGTTAAAAAAACAAACAACCCAATACAAAAATGGGCAGAAGATCTAAAGAGACGTTTCTTCAAAGAAGACACAGAGAGGGCCAAGACGCACATGAAAAGCTGCTCAAGAGCACTAATTATTAGAGAAATGCAAATCAAAAGTACAATGAGGTATCCCCTCACACCTGTTAGAATCGGCATCATCAGAAAATCTACAAACAACAAATTCTGGGGAGGGTGTGGACAAAAGGAACCCTCTTCCACTATTGGTGGGAATGTAAATTGATACAGTCACTATGGAGAACAGTATGGAGTTTCCTTAAAAACACTAGAAATAGAATTACCATCTGATCCAGCAATCCCACTTCTGGGCATATACCCAGAGAAAACCATAAATCAAAAAGGCACATTCACCACGATGTTCATTGCAGCACTATTTACAATAGCCAGGTAATGGAAGCAACCTAAATGCCCACAGACAGATGAATGGATAAAGATGGGGTACATATATAAAATGGAATATTACTCGGCCATAAAAAGGAATGAAACTGGGTCATTTGTAGAGACATCGATGGATCTAGAGACTGTCATACAGAATGAAGTAAGTCAGAAAGAGGAAAACAAATATTGTATATTAATGCATATATGTGGAACCTAAAAAAATGATACAGATGAACTGGTTTGCAGGGAAGAAATAGAGACGCAGAGGTAGAGAAGAAACGTATGGACACCAAGTGTGGGAAGCCATGGGGTGGTGGTGGTGGGATGAGTTGGGAGATTGGGATTGACCTGTATACATGTATATGCATAAAATACATAAGTGATAATAACCTGCTGTATAAAAAAGTAAATAAAATTAAATTTAAAAATTAAAAAAAATAAAACTTAAAACTAAAACAGAAAAAAGTTCTTCCCTTCACACAGATGTATTTATAGAAATGAATTATTTCCATGCTTATATCTATAAATACATAAAAGAGGAATAAAATCTAAGTTGAACCATAAACGAAAAAATACCTGAACCCACCAGTTATACAGAGGAAAACCCTATCAGGGCACTTGCTCCAGCGGTAAACAATTCTGAAATTGGTCAGAGGTGTGGAATCATCACCCATCCAGCCAGCAACCCACCCCCCACGCAAGGAGCGTCCTCATTGCAAAGCTGGGAGACCGTGCCGAGGCATCTCTGAATAAAGGTGAGCTGAGCCCCAGTCCAGCTGCTGCTGAACTGTTCCCACCCTTCCCAGGTAAAACACCTGAATATGTACAAGGGCTTGAAAGCCTAGAGGAAGGGCCGCGGAGCCACACCAGCGACAGCACGCAGGCCAACATGGTGACTGCAGGTCAGCCAAGGTTGTCCTGGCCCCGTGCGCTCTTCCGGAAGCTTTCCATTATCCTGCCTGAGATACCCCTCCTGTCCCGGTCCCCACTGATTTTTCCTTCCTCACCTCTGTCCGGAGAGAAATTCCAGCGGAAGGTATGGGTGACACATCCTCTTCTTTACAGGTGGCAGCCTGGCAACTCCTGCAGAAAGGCCAGCAGAACCCCACTCACACCAGGCCACCAACAAAGCTGGGGCCCCTATTTCCCTCCCACCAGCTCAGCCCCGAGACTGCTGACGGGGCAGAGAATATGGAGTCAGGCACAGCTTCAGGGGCTATTGCCGCCTGGAGCGCTGTTTATATTGACCTCAACCAGGCACACCTGGGGAGGGCCGGCCGGCAGGGTAAGGCTGCCCAGGTCAGCTAATCCACAACCCTCAGGGAATCACATTGTTGAAAATGGACCTCGCTAAGGCAGAATAGAAGCCAAGGAAAATAAGGACACAATGCCATTTGCAGCACCGTAGATGAGTCTAGAGGTAATCACGTGACTTGTAGTAAGTCAGAAAGTGAAAGACACATATCATATCATATCACTTAGAGGTGTTACCTAAAATAGATAGCAGGGCAGTTATTTCCACTGAGAAGTGCAATCACAGGTTCATTAAACAAGCTTATGGTTCACCAATGGAAAGGTGTGAGGATTGGTTTCATTACGATATCGGGGTTAACAGACCTATACAAACAGAGGTGACATATATAATCACCAAAGACCTATGGAATACCAAGAGAAGACTACTCAACATTCTGTCATAACGTACATGGGTAAAGGATCCCAGGAAGAACAGACATCTGTATATGTGTAAAAGAACCACATCTTCGACACCTACAATAAGCCAAACATTGTAATCATACTTGCTGTAATAAAAAATAAAAAATTAAATTAAAAATACGAACAAGAAGTAGGGAGACAAACTTGAGGGGCTTTCTCCTGGCACATTCCATTCTAAATTCCAATCTAGAACACGACTTCCATTGAGGCTCTGTTGCCCTAGTAACCAGATTTGGTAAGGGAGAACTGCTGCCACCTTGTGGCCGTTTCACACAACAGCAGCTTTAATCCCAGCGCTAATGGTCAGTTGATATTCAAAATCTTTGCAGGCCTGTAAATGACACCTGCCCTGAAAACAAATCCTGGGGTCACATATCGACCAAAAAATTCAAAGGACGTCCATATTTCAAAACGACCGTTTCAAAAGGCATATTTTATGCACATTAGTGTTCTGCTTCTTTGTCTTTCTTTCTTTTTTGGTTAAAAAGACGGGAATGGAAAAAGGCATCCCTCAGAATGGGCGAAAATAGTTGCAAACGAATCAATGGACAAAGGTTTAATCTCCAATATATATAAACAGCTCATGCACCTTAATGTTAAAAAAACAAAAAACCCAATACAAAAATGGGCAGAAGATCTAAAGAGACGTTTCTTCAAAGAAGACACAGAGAGGGCCAAGACGCACATGAAAAGCTGCTCAAGAGCACTAATTATTAGAGAAATGCAAATCAAAAGTACAATGAGGTATCCCCTCACACCTGTTAGAATCGGCATCATCAGAAAATCTACAAACAACAAATTCTGGGGAGGGTGTGGACAAAAGGAACCCTCTTCCACTATTGGTGGGAATGTAAATTGATACAGTCACTATGGAGAACAGTATGGAGTTTCCTTAAAAACACTAGAAATAGAATTACCATCTGATCCAGCAATCCCACTTCTGGGCATATACCCAGAGAAAACCATAAATCAAAAAGGCACATTCACCACGATGTTCATTGCAGCACTATTTACAATAGCCAGGTAATGGAAGCAACCTAAATGCCCACAGACAGATGAATGGATAAAGATGGGGTACATATATAAAATGGAATATTACTCGGCCATAAAAAGGAATGAAACTGGGTCATTTGTAGAGACATCGATGGATCTAGAGACTGTCATACAGAATGAAGTAAGTCAGAAAGAGGAAAACAAATATTGTATATTAATGCATATATGTGGAACCTAAAAAAATGATACAGATGAACTGGTTTGCAGGGAAGAAATAGAGACGCAGAGGTAGAGAACAAACGTATGGACACCAAGTGTGGGAAGCCATGGGGTGGTGGTGGTGGGATGAGTTGGGAGATTGGGATTGACCTGTATACATGTATATGCATAAAATACATAAGTGATAATAACCTGCTGTATAAAAAAGTAAATAAAATTAAATTTAAAAATTAAAAAAAATAAAACTTAAAACTAAAACAGAAAAAAGTTCTTCCCTTCACACAGATGTATTTATAGAAATGAATTATTTCCATGCTTATATCTATAAATACATAAAAGAGGAATAAAATCTAAGTTGAACCATAAACGAAAAAATACCTGAACCCACCAGTTATACAGAGGAAAACCCTATCAGGGCACTTGCTCCAGCGGTAAACAATTCTGAAATTGGTCAGAGGTGTGGAATCATCACCCA
This sequence comes from Mesoplodon bidens, assembly GCF_964165515.1. Taxonomy (NCBI): domain Eukaryota; kingdom Metazoa; phylum Chordata; class Mammalia; order Artiodactyla; family Ziphiidae; genus Mesoplodon; species Mesoplodon bidens. The sequence continues at coordinate 287,187 of NW_027672099.1, forward strand.
TCCAGCCAGCAACCCACCCCCCACGCAAGGAGCGTCCTCATTGCAAAGCTGGGAGACCGTGCCGAGGCATCTCTGAATAAAGGTGAGCTGAGCCCCAGTCCAGCTGCTGCTGAACTGTTCCCACCCTTCCCAGGTAAAACACCTGAATATGTACAAGGGCTTGAAAGCCTAGAGGAAGGGCCGCGGAGCCACACCAGCGACAGCACGCAGGCCAACATGGTGACTGCAGGTCAGCCAAGGTTGTCCTGGCCCCGTGCGCTCTTCCGGAAGCTTTCCATTATCCTGCCTGAGATACCCCTCCTGTCCCGGTCCCCACTGATTTTTCCTTCCTCACCTCTGTCCGGAGAGAAATTCCAGCGGAAGGTATGGGTGACACATCCTCTTCTTTACAGGTGGCAGCCTGGCAACTCCTGCAGAAAGGCCAGCAGAACCCCACTCACACCAGGCCACCAACAAAGCTGGGGCCCCTATTTCCCTCCCACCAGCTCAGGCCCGAGACTGCTGACGGGGCAGAGAATATGGAGTCAGGCACAGCTTCAGGGGCTATTGCCGCCTGGAGCGCTGTTTATATTGACCTCAACCAGGCACACCTGGGGAGGGCCGGCCGGCAGGGTAAGGCTGCCCAGGTCAGCTAATCCACAACCCTCAGGGAATCACATTGTTGAAAATGGACCTCGCTAAGGCAGAATAGAAGCCAAGGAAAATAAGGACACAATGCCATTTGCAGCACCGTAGATGAGTCTAGAGGTAATCACGTGACTTGTAGTAAGTCAGAAAGTGAAAGACACATATCATATCATATCACTTAGAGGTGTTACCTAAAATAGATAGCAGGGCAGTTATTTCCACTGAGAAGTGCAATCACAGGTTCATTAAACAAGCTTATGGTTCACCAATGGAAAGGTGTGAGGATTGGTTTCATTACGATATCGGGGTTAACAGACCTATACAAACAGAGGTGACATATATAATCACCAAAGACCTATGGAATACCAAGAGAAGACTACTCAACATTCTGTCATAACGTACATGGGTAAAGGATCCCAGGAAGAACAGACATCTGTATATGTGTAAAAGAACCACATCTTCGACACCTACAATAAGCCAAACATTGTAATCATACTTGCTGTAATAAAAAATAAAAAATTAAATTAAAAATACGAACAAGAAGTAGGGAGACAAACTTGAGGGGCTTTCTCCTGGCACATTCCATTCTAAATTCCAATCTAGAACACGACTTCCATTGAGGCTCTGTTGCCCTAGTAACCAGATTTGGTAAGGGAGAACTGCTGCCACCTTGTGGCCGTTTCACACAACAGCAGCTTTAATCCCAGCGCTAATGGTCAGTTGATATTCAAAATCATTGCAGGCCTGTAAATGACACCTGCCCTGAAAACAAATCCTGGGGTCACATATCGACCAAAAAATTCAAAGGACGTCCATATTTCAAAACGACCGTTTCAAAAGGCATATTTTATGCACATTAGTGTTCTGCTTCTTTGTCTTTCTTTCTTTTTTGGTTAAAAAGACGGGAATGGAAAAAGGCATCCCTCAGAATGGGCGAAAATAGTTGCAAACGAATCAATGGACAAATGTTTAATCTCCAATATATATAAACAGCTCATGCACCTTAATGTTAAAAAAACAAAAAACCCAATACAAAAATGGGCAGAAGATCTAAAGAGACGTTTCTTCAAAGAAGACACAGAGAGGGCCAAGACGCACATGAAAAGCTGCTCAAGAGCACTAATTATTAGAGAAATGCAAATCAAAAGTACAATGAGGTATCCCCTCACACCTGTTAGAATCGGCATCATCAGAAAATCTACAAACAACAAATTCTGGGGAGGGTGTGGACAAAAGGAACCCTCTTCCACTATTGGTGGGAATGTAAATTGATACAGTCACTATGGAGAACAGTATGGAGTTTCCTTAAAAACACTAGAAATAGAATTACCATCTGATCCAGCAATCCCACTTCTGGGCATATACCCAGAGAAAACCATAAATCAAAAAGGCACATTCACCACGATGTTCATTGCAGCACTATTTACAATAGCCAGGTAATGGAAGCAACCTAAATGCCCACAGACAGATGAATGGATAAAGATGGGGTACATATATAAAATGGAATATTACTCGGCCATAAAAAGGAATGAAACTGGGTCATTTGTAGAGACATCGATGGATCTAGAGACTGTCATACAGAATGAAGTAAGTCAGAAAGAGGAAAACAAATATTGTATATTAATGCATATATGTGGAACCTAAAAAAATGATACAGATGAACTGGATTGCAGGGAAGAAATAGAGACGCAGAGGTAGAGAACAAACGTATGGACACCAAGTGTGGGAAGCCATGGGGTGGTGGTGGTGGGATGAGTTGGGAGATTGGGATTGACCTGTATACATGTATATGCATAAAATACATAAGTGATAATAACCTGCTGTATAAAAAAGTAAATAAAATTAAATTTAAAAATTAAAAAAAATAAAACTTAAAACTAAAACAGAAAAAAGTTCTTCCCTTCACACAGATGTATTTATAGAAATGAATTATTTCCATGCTTATATCTATAAATACATAAAAGAGGAATAAAATCTAAGTTGAACCATAAACGACAAAATACCTGAACCCACCAGTTATACAGAGGAAAACCCTATCAGGGCACTTGCTCCAGCGGTAAACAATTCTGAAATTGGTCAGAGGTGTGGAATCATCACCCATCCAGCCAGCAACCCACCCCCCACGCAAGGAGCGTCCTCATTGCAAAGCTGGGAGACCGTGCCGAGGCATCTCTGAATAAAGGTGAGCTGAGCCCCAGTCCAGCTGCTGCTGAACTGTTCCCACCCTTCCCAGGTAAAACACCTGAATATGTACAAGGGCTTGAAAGCCTAGAGGAAGGGCCGCGGAGCCACACCAGCGACAGCACGCAGGCCAACATGGTGACTGCAGGTCAGCCAAGGTTGTCCTGGCCCCGTGCGCTCTTCCGGAAGCTTTCCATTATCCTGCCTGAGATACCCCTCCTGTCCCGGTCCCCACTGATTTTTCCTTCCTCACCTCTGTCCGGAGAGAAATTCCAGCGGAAGGTATGGGTGACACATCCTCTTCTTTACAGGTGGCAGCCTGGCAACTCCTGCAGAAAGGCCAGCAGAACCCCACTCACACCAGGCCACCAACAAAGCTGGGGCCCCTATTTCCCTCCCACCAGCTCAGGCCCGAGACTGCTGACGGGGCAGAGAATATGGAGTCAGGCACAGCTTCAGGGGCTATTGCCGCCTGGAGCGCTGTTTATATTGACCTCAACCAGGCACACCTGGGGAGGGCCGGCCGGCAGGGTAAGGCTGCCCAGGTCAGCTAATCCACAACCCTCAGGGAATCACATTGTTGAAAATGGACCTCGCTAAGGCAGAATAGAAGCCAAGGAAAATAAGGACACAATGCCATTTGCAGCACCGTAGATGAGTCTAGAGGTAATCACGTGACTTGTAGTAAGTCAGAAAGTGAAAGACACATATCATATCATATCACTTAGAGGTGTTACCTAAAATAGATAGCAGGGCAGTTATTTCCACTGAGAAGTGCAATCACAGGTTCATTAAACAAGCTTATGGTTCACCAATGGAAAGGTGTGAGGATTGGTTTCATTACGATATCGGGGTTAACAGACCTATACAAACAGAGGTGACATATATAATCACCAAAGACCTATGGAATACCAAGAGAAGACTACTCAACATTCTGTCATAACGTACATGGGTAAAGGATCCCAGGAAGAACAGACATCTGTATATGTGTAAAAGAACCACATCTTCGACACCTACAATAAGCCAAACATTGTAATCATACTTGCTGTAATAAAAAATAAAAAATTAAATTAAAAATACGAACAAGAAGTAGGGAGACAAACTTGAGGGGCTTTCTCCTGGCACATTCCATTCTAAATTCCAATCTAGAACACGACTTCCATTGAGGCTCTGTTGCCCTAGTAACCAGATTTGGTAAGGGAGAACTGCTGCCACCTTGTGGCCGTTTCACACAACAGCAGCTTTAATCCCAGCGCTAATGGTCAGTTGATATTCAAAATCATTGCAGGCCTGTAAATGACACCTGCCCTGAAAACAAATCCTGGGGTCACATATCGACCAAAAAATTCAAAGGACGTCCATATTTCAAAACGACCGTTTCAAAAGGCATATTTTATGCACATTAGTGTTCTGCTTCTTTGTCTTTCTTTCTTTTTTGGTTAAAAAGACGGGAATGGAAAAAGGCATCCCTCAGAATGGGCGAAAATAGTTGCAAACGAATCAATGGACAAATGTTTAATCTCCAATATATATAAACAGCTCATGCACCTTAATGTTAAAAAAACAAAAAACCCAATACAAAAATGGGCAGAAGATCTAAAGAGACGTTTCTTCAAAGAAGACACAGAGAGGGCCAAGACGCACATGAAAAGCTGCTCAAGAGCACTAATTATTAGAGAAATGCAAATCAAAAGTACAATGAGGTATCCCCTCACACCTGTTAGAATCGGCATCATCAGAAAATCTACAAACAACAAATTCTGGGGAGGGTGTGGACAAAAGGAACCCTCTTCCACTATTGGTGGGAATGTAAATTGATACAGTCACTATGGAGAACAGTATGGAGTTTCCTTAAAAACACTAGAAATAGAATTACCATCTGATCCAGCAATCCCACTTCTGGGCATATACCCAGAGAAAACCATAAATCAAAAAGGCACATTCACCACGATGTTCATTGCAGCACTATTTACAATAGCCAGGTAATGGAAGCAACCTAAATGCCCACAGACAGATGAATGGATAAAGATGGGGTACATATATAAAATGGAATATTACTCGGCCATAAAAAGGAATGAAACTGGGTCATTTGTAGAGACATCGATGGATCTAGAGACTGTCATACAGAATGAAGTAAGTCAGAAAGAGGAAAACAAATATTGTATATTAATGCATATATGTGGAACCTAAAAAAATGATACAGATGAACTGGATTGCAGGGAAGAAATAGAGACGCAGAGGTAGAGAACAAACGTATGGACACCAAGTGTGGGAAGCCATGGGGTGGTGGTGGTGGGATGAGTTGGGAGATTGGGATTGACCTGTATACATGTATATGCATAAAATACATAAGTGATAATAACCTGCTGTATAAAAAAGTAAATAAAATTAAATTTAAAAATTAAAAAAAATAAAACTTAAAACTAAAACAGAAAAAAGTTCTTCCCTTCACACAGATGTATTTATAGAAATGAATTATTTCCATGCTTATATCTATAAATACATAAAAGAGGAATAAAATCTAAGTTGAACCATAAACGACAAAATACCTGAACCCACCAGTTATACAGAGGAAAACCCTATCAGGGCACTTGCTCCAGCGGTAAACAATTCTGAAATTGGTCAGAGGTGTGGAATCATCACCCATCCAGCCAGCAACCCACCCCCCACGCAAGGAGCGTCCTCATTGCAAAGCTGGGAGACCGTGCCGAGGCATCTCTGAATAAAGGTGAGCTGAGCCCCAGTCCAGCTGCTGCTGAACTGTTCCCACCCTTCCCAGGTAAAACACCTGAATATGTACAAGGGCTTGAAAGCCTAGAGGAAGGGCCGCGGAGCCACACCAGCGACAGCACGCAGGCCAACATGGTGACTGCAGGTCAGCCAAGGTTGTCCTGGCCCCGTGCGCTCTTCCGGAAGCTTTCCATTATCCTGCCTGAGATACCCCTCCTGTCCCGGTCCCCACTGATTTTTCCTTCCTCACCTCTGTCCGGAGAGAAATTCCAGCGGAAGGTATGGGTGACACATCCTCTTCTTTACAGGTGGCAGCCTGGCAACTCCTGCAGAAAGGCCAGCAGAACCCCACTCACACCAGGCCACCAACAAAGCTGGGGCCCCTATTTCCCTCCCACCAGCTCAGCCCCGAGACTGCTGACGGGGCAGAGAATATGGAGTCAGGCACAGCTTCAGGGGCTATTGCCGCCTGGAGCGCTGTTTATATTGACCTCAACCAGGCACACCTGGGGAGGGCCGGCCGGCAGGGTAAGGCTGCCCAGGTCAGCTAATCCACAACCCTCAGGGAATCACATTGTTGAAAATGGACCTCGCTAAGGCAGAATAGAAGCCAAGGAAAATAAGGACACAATGCCATTTGCAGCACCATAGATGAGTCTAGAGGTAATCACGTGACTTGTAGTAAGTCAGAAAGTGAAAGACACATATCATATCATATCACTTAGAGGTGTTACCTAAAATAGATAGCAGGGCAGTTATTTCCACTGAGAAGTGCAATCACAGGTTCATTAAACAAGCTTATGGTTCACCAATGGAAAGGTGTGAGGATTGGTTTCATTACGATATCGGGGTTAACAGACCTATACAAACAGAGGTGACATATATAATCACCAAAGACCTATGGAATACCAAGAGAAGACTACTCAACATTCTGTCATAACGTACATGGGTAAAGGATCCCAGGAAGAACAGACATCTGTATATGTGTAAAAGAACCACATCTTCGACACCTACAATAAGCCAAACATTGTAATCATACTTGCTGTAATAAAAAATAAAAAATTAAATTAAAAATACGAACAAGAAGTAGGGAGACAAACTTGAGGGGCTTTCTCCTGGCACATTCCATTCTAAATTCCAATCTAGAACACGACTTCCATTGAGGCTCTGTTGCCCTAGTAACCAGATTTGGTAAGGGATAACTGCTGCCACCTTGTGGCCGTTTCACACAACAGCAGCTTTAATCCCAGCGCTAATGGTCAGTTGATATTCAAAATCTTTGCAGGCCTGTAAATGACACCTGCCCTGAAAACAAATCCTGGGGTCACATATCGACCAAAAAATTCAAAGGACGTCCATATTTCAAAACGACCGTTTCAAAAGGCATATTTTATGCACATTAGTGTTCTGCTTCTTTGTCTTTCTTTCTTTTTTGGTTAAAAAGACGGGAATGGAAAAAGGCATCCCTCAGAATGGGCGAAAATAGTTGCAAACGAATCAATGGACAAAGGTTTAATCTCCAATATATATAAACAGCTCATGCACCTTAATGTTAAAAAAACAAAAAACCCAATACAAAAATGGGCAGAAGATCTAAAGAGACGTTTCTTCAAAGAAGACACAGAGAGGGCCAAGACGCACATGAAAAGCTGCTCAAGAGCACTAATTATTAGAGAAATGCAAATCAAAAGTACAATGAGGTATCCCCTCACACCTGTTAGAATCGGCATCATCAGAAAATCTACAAACAACAAATTCTGGGGAGGGTGTGGACAAAAGGAACCCTCTTCCACTATTGGTGGGAATGTAAATTGATACAGTCACTATGGAGAACAGTATGGAGTTTCCTTAAAAACACTAGAAATAGAATTACCATCTGATCCAGCAATCCCACTTCTGGGCATATACCCAGAGAAAACCATAAATCAAAAAGGCACATTCACCACGATGTTCATTGCAGCACTATTTACAATAGCCAGGTAATGGAAGCAACCTAAATGCCCACAGACAGATGAATGGATAAAGATGGGGTACATATATAAAATGGAATATTACTCGGCCATAAAAAGGAATGAAACTGGGTCATTTGTAGAGACATCGATGGATCTAGAGACTGTCATACAGAATGAAGTAAGTCAGAAAGAGGAAAACAAATATTGTATATTAATGCATATATGTGGAACCTAAAAAAATGATACAGATGAACTGGATTGCAGGGAAGAAATAGAGACGCAGAGGTAGAGAACAAACGTATGGACACCAAGTGTGGGAAGCCATGGGGTGGTGGTGGTGGGATGAGTTGGGAGATTGGGATTGACCTGTATACATGTATATGCATAAAATACATAAGTGATAATAACCTGCTGTATAAAAAAGTAAATAAAATTAAATTTAAAAATTAAAAAAAATAAAACTTAAAACTAAAACAGAAAAAAGTTCTTCCCTTCACACAGATGTATTTATAGAAATGAATTATTTCCATGCTTATATCTATAAATACATAAAAGAGGAATAAAATCTAAGTTGAACCATAAACGAAAAAATACCTGAACCCACCAGTTATACAGAGGAAAACCCTATCAGGGCACTTGCTCCAGCGGTAAACAATTCTGAAATTGGTCAGAGGTGTGGAATCATCACCCATCCAGCCAGCAACCCACCCCCCACGCAAGGAGCGTCCTCATTGCAAAGCTGGGAGACCGTGCCGAGGCATCTCTGAATAAAGGTGAGCTGAGCCCCAGTCCAGCTGCTGCTGAACTGTTCCCACCCTTCCCAGGTAAAACACCTGAATATGTACAAGGGCTTGAAAGCCTAGAGGAAGGGCCGCGGAGCCACACCAGCGACAGCACGCAGGCCAACATGGTGACTGCAGGTCAGCCAAGGTTGTCCTGGCCCCGTGCGCTCTTCCGGAAGCTTTCCATTATCCTGCCTGAGATACCCCTCCTGTCCCGGTCCCCACTGATTTTTCCTTCCTCACCTCTGTCCGGAGAGAAATTCCAGCGGAAGGTATGGGTGACACATCCTCTTCTTTACAGGTGGCAGCCTGGCAACTCCTGCAGAAAGGCCAGCAGAACCCCACTCACACCAGGCCACCAACAAAGCTGGGGCCCCTATTTCCCTCCCACCAGCTCAGCCCCGAGACTGCTGACGGGGCAGAGAATATGGAGTCAGGCACAGCTTCAGGGGCTATTGCCGCCTGGAGCGCTGTTTATATTGACCTCAACCAGGCACACCTGGGGAGGGCCGGCCGGCAGGGTAAGGCTGCCCAGGTCAGCTAATCCACAACCCTCAGGGAATCACATTGTTGAAAATGGACCTCGCTAAGGCAGAATAGAAGCCAAGGAAAATAAGGACACAATGCCATTTGCAGCACCGTAGATGAGTCTAGAGGTAATCACGTGACTTGTAGTAAGTCAGAAAGTGAAAGACACATATCATATCATATCACTTAGAGGTGTTACCTAAAATAGATAGCAGGGCAGTTATTTCCACTGAGAAGTGCAATCACAGGTTCATTAAACAAGCTTATGGTTCACCAATGGAAAGGTGTGAGGATTGGTTTCATTACGATATCGGGGTTAACAGACCTATACAAACAGAGGTGACATATATAATCACCAAAGACCTATGGAATACCAAGAGAAGACTACTCAACATTCTGTCATAACGTACATGGGTAAAGGATCCCAGGAAGAACAGACATCTGTATATGTGTAAAAGAACCACATCTTCGACACCTACAATAAGCCAAACATTGTAATCATACTTGCTGTAATAAAAAATAAAAAATTAAATTAAAAATACGAACAAGAAGTAGGGAGACAAACTTGAGGGGCTTTCTCCTGGCACATTCCATTCTAAATTCCAATCTAGAACACGACTTCCATTGAGGCTCTGTTGCCCTAGTAACCAGATTTGGTAAGGGAGAACTGCTGCCACCTTGTGGCCGTTTCACACAACAGCAGCTTTAATCCCAGCGCTAATGGTCAGTTGATATTCAAAATCTTTGCAGGCCTGTAAATGACACCTGCCCTGAAAACAAATCCTGGGGTCACATATCGACCAAAAAATTCAAAGGACGCCCATATTTCAAAACGACCGTTTCAAAAGGCATATTTTACGCACATTAGTGTTCTGCTTCTTTGTCTGTCTTTCTTTTTTGGTTAAAAAGACGGGAATGGAAAAAGGCATCCCTCAGAATGGGCGAAAATAGTTGCAAACGAATCAATGGACAAAGGTTTAATCTCCAATATATATAAACAGCTCATGCACCTTAATGTTAAAAAAACAAAAAACCCAATACAAAAATGGGCAGAAGATCTAAAGAGACGTTTCTTCAAAGAAGACACAGAGAGGGCCAAGACGCACATGAAAAGCTGCTCAAGAGCACTAATTATTAGAGAAATGCAAATCAAAAGTACAATGAGGTATCCCCTCACACCTGTTAGAATCGGCATCATCAGAAAATCTACAAACAACAAATTCTGGGGAGGGTGTGGACAAAAGGAACCCTCTTCCACTATTGGTGGGAATGTAAATTGATACAGTCACTATGGAGAACAGTATGGAGTTTCCTTAAAAACACTAGAAATAGAATTACCATCTGATCCAGCAATCCCACTTCTGGGCATATACCCAGAGAAAACCATAAATCAAAAAGGCACATTCACCACGATGTTCATTGCAGCACTATTTACAATAGCCAGGTAATGGAAGCAACCTAAATGCCCACAGACAGATGAATGGATAAAGATGGGGTACATATATAAAATGGAATATTACTCGGCCATAAAAAGGAATGAAACTGGGTCATTTGTAGAGACATCGATGGATCTAGAGACTGTCATACAGAATGAAGTAAGTCAGAAAGAGGAAAACAAATATTGTATATTAATGCATATATGTGGAACCTAAAAAAATGATACAGATGAACTGGTTTGCAGGGAAGAAATAGAGACGCAGAGGTAGAGAAGAAACGTATGGACACCAAGTGTGGGAAGCCATGGGGTGGTGGTGGTGGGATGAGTTGGGAGATTGGGATTGACCTGTATACATGTATATGCATAAAATACATAAGTGATAATAACCTGCTGTATAAAAAAGTAAATAAAATTAAATTTAAAAATTAAAAAAAATAAAACTTAAAACTAAAACAGAAAAAAGTTCTTCCCTTCACACAGATGTATTTATAGAAATGAATTATTTCCATGCTTATATCTATAAATACATAAAAGAGGAATAAAATCTAAGTTGAACCATAAACGAAAAAATACCTGAACCCACCAGTTATACAGAGGAAAACCCTATCAGGGCACTTGCTCCAGCGGTAAACAATTCTGAAATTGGTCAGAGGTGTGGAATCATCACCCATCCAGCCAGCAACCCACCCCCCACGCAAGGAGCGTCCTCATTGCAAAGCTGGGAGACCGTGCCGAGGCATCTCTGAATAAAGGTGAGCTGAGCCCCAGTCCAGCTGCTGCTGAACTGTTCCCACCCTTCCCAGGTAAAACACCTGAATATGTACAAGGGCTTGAAAGCCTAGAGGAAGGGCCGCGGAGCCACACCAGCGACAGCACGCAGGCCAACATGGTGACTGCAGGTCAGCCAAGGTTGTCCTGGCCCCGTGCGCTCTTCCGGAAGCTTTCCATTATCCTGCCTGAGATACCCCTCCTGTCCCGGTCCCCACTGATTTTTCCTTCCTCACCTCTGTCCGGAGAGAAATTCCAGCGGAAGGTATGGGTGACACATCCTCTTCTTTACAGGTGGCAGCCTGGCAACTCCTGCAGAAAGGCCAGCAGAACCCCACTCACACCAGGCCACCAACAAAGCTGGGGCCCCTATTTCCCTCCCACCAGCTCAGCCCCGAGACTGCTGACGGGGCAGAGAATATGGAGTCAGGCACAGCTTCAGGGGCTATTGCCGCCTGGAGCGCTGTTTATATTGACCTCAACCAGGCACACCTGGGGAGGGCCGGCCGGCAGGGTAAGGCTGCCCAGGTCAGCTAATCCACAACCCTCAGGGAATCACATTGTTGAAAATGGACCTCGCTAAGGCAGAATAGAAGCCAAGGAAAATAAGGACACAATGCCATTTGCAGCACCGTAGATGAGTCTAGAGGTAATCACGTGACTTGTAGTAAGTCAGAAAGTGAAAGACACATATCATATCATATCACTTAGAGGTGTTACCTAAAATAGATAGCAGGGCAGTTATTTCCACTGAGAAGTGCAATCACAGGTTCATTAAACAAGCTTATGGTTCACCAATGGAAAGGTGTGAGGATTGGTTTCATTACGATATCGGGGTTAACAGACATATACAAACAGAGGTGACATATATAATCACCAAAGACCTATGGAATACCAAGAGAAGACTACTCAACATTCTGTCATAACGTACATGGGTAAAGGATCCCAGGAAGAACAGACATCTGTATATGTGTAAAAGAACCACATCTTCGACACCTACAATAAGCCAAACATTGTAATCATACTTGCTGTAATAAAAAATAAAAAATTAAATTAAAAATACGAACAAGAAGTAGGGAGACAAACTTGAGGGGCTTTCTCCTGGCACATTCCATTCTAAATTCCAATCTAGAACACGACTTCCATTGAGGCTCTGTTGCCCTAGTAACCAGATTTGGTAAGGGAGAACTGCTGCCACCTTGTGGCCGTTTCACACAACAGCAGCTTTAATCCCAGCGCTAATGGTCAGTTGATATTCAAAATCATTGCAGGCCTGTAAATGACACCTGCCCTGAAAACAAATCCTGGGGTCACATATCGACCAAAAAATTCAAAGGACGTCCATATTTCAAAACGACCGTTTCAAAAGGCATATTTTACGCACATTAGTGTTCTGCTTCTTTGTCTTTCTTTCTTTTTTGGTTAAAAAGACGGGAATGGAAAAAGGCATCCCTCAGAATGGGCGAAAATAGTTGCAAACGAATCAATGGACAAAGGTTTAATCTCCAATATATATAAACAGCTCATGCACCTTAATGTTAAAAAAACAAAAAACCCAATACAAAAATGGGCAGAAGATCTAAAGAGACGTTTCTTCAAAGAAGACACAGAGAGGGCCAAGACGCACATGAAAAGCTGCTCAAGAGCACTAATTATTAGAGAAATGCAAATCAAAAGTACAATGAGGTATCCCCTCACACCTGTTAGAATCGGCATCATCAGAAAATCTACAAACAACAAATTCTGGGGAGGGTGTGGACAAAAGGAACCCTCTTCCACTATTGGTGGGAATGTAAATTGATACAGTCACTATGGAGAACAGTATGGAGTTTCCTTAAAAACACTAGAAATAGAATTACCATCTGATCCAGCAATCCCACTTCTGGGCATATACCCAGAGAAAACCATAAATCAAAAAGGCACATTCACCACGATGTTCATTGCAGCACTATTTACAATAGCCAGGTAATGGAAGCAACCTAAATGCCCACAGACAGATGAATGGATAAAGATGGGGTACATATATAAAATGGAATATTCCTCGGCCATAAAAAGGAATGAAACTGGGTCATTTGTAGAGACATCGATGGATCTAGAGACTGTCATACAGAATGAAGTAAGTCAGAAAGAGGAAAACAAATATTGTATATTAATGCATATATGTGGAACCTAAAAAAATGATACAGATGAACTGGTTTGCAGGGAAGAAATAGAGACGCAGAGGTAGAGAACAAACGTATGGACACCAAGTGTGGGAAGCCATGGGGTGGTGGTGGTGGGATGAGTTGGGAGATTGGGATTGACCTGTATACATGTATATGCATAAAATACATAAGTGATAATAACCTGCTGTATAAAAAAGTAAATAAAATTAAATTTAAAAATTAAAAAAAATAAAACTTAAAACTAAAACAGAAAAAAGTTCTTCCCTTCACACAGATGTATTTATAGAAATGAATTATTTCCATGCTTATATCTATAAATACATAAAAGAGGAATAAAATCTAAGTTGAACCATAAACGAAAAAATACCTGAACCCACCAGTTATACAGAGGAAAACCCTATCAGGGCACTTGCTCCAGCGGTAAACAATTCTGAAATTGGTCAGAGGTGTGGAATCATCACCCATCCAGCCAGCAACCCACCCCCCACGCAAGGAGCGTCCTCATTGCAAAGCTGGGAGACCGTGCCGAGGCATCTCTGAATAAAGGTGAGCTGAGCCCCAGTCCAGCTGCTGCTGAACTGTTCCCACCCTTCCCAGGTAAAACACCTGAATATGTACAAGGGCTTGAAAGCCTAGAGGAAGGGCCGCGGAGCCACACCAGCGACAGCACGCAGGCCAACATGGTGACTGCAGGTCAGCCAAGGTTGTCCTGGCCCCGTGCGCTCTTCCGGAAGCTTTCCATTATCCTGCCTGAGATACCCCTCCTGTCCCGGTCCCCACTGATTTTTCCTTCCTCACCTCTGTCCGGAGAGAAATTCCAGCGGAAGGAATGGGTGACACATCCTCTTCTTTACAGGTGGCAGCCTGGCAACTCCTGCAGAAAGGCCAGCAGAACCCCACTCACACCAGGCCACCAACAAAGCTGGGGCCCCTATTTCCCTCCCACCAGCTCAGCCCCGAGACTGCTGACGGGGCAGAGAATATGGAGTCAGGCACAGCTTCAGGGGCTATTGCCGCCTGGAGCGCTGTTTATATTGACCTCAACCAGGCACACCTGGGGAGGGCCGGCCGGCAGGGTAAGGCTGCCCAGGTCAGCTAATCCACAACCCTCAGGGAATCACATTGTTGAAAATGGACCTCGCTAAGGCAGAATAGAAGCCAAGGAAAATAAGGACACAATGCCATTTGCAGCACCGTAGATGAGTCTAGAGGTAATCACGTGACTTGTAGTAAGTCAGAAAGTGAAAGACACATATCATATCATATCACTTAGAGGTGTTACCTAAAATAGATAGCAGGGCAGTTATTTCCACTGAGAAGTGCAATCACAGGTTCATTAAACAAGCTTATGGTTCACCAATGGAAAGGTGTGAGGATTGGTTTCATTACGATATCGGGGTTAACAGACATATACAAACAGAGGTGACATATATAATCACCAAAGACCTATGGAATACCAAGAGAAGACTACTCAACATTCTGTCATAACGTACATGGGTAAAGGATCCCAGGAAGAACAGACATCTGTATATGTGTAAAAGAACCACATCTTCGACACCTACAATAAGCCAAACATTGTAATCATACTTGCTGTAATAAAAAACAAAAAATTAAATTAAAAATACGAACAAGAAGTAGGGAGACAAACTTGAGGGGCTTTCTCCTGGCACATTCCATTCTAAATTCCAATCTAGAACACGACTTCCATTGAGGCTCTGTTGCCCTAGTAACCAGATTTGGTAAGGGAGAACTGCTGCCCCCTTGTGGCCGTTTCACACAACAGCAGCTTTAATCCCAGCGCTAATGGTCAGTTGATATTCAAAATCATTGCAGGCCTGTAAATGACACCTGCCCTGAAAACAAATCCTGGGGTCACATATCGACCAAAAAATTCAAAGGACGTCCATATTTCAAAACGACCGTTTCAAAAGGCATATTTTATGCACATTAGTGTTCTGCTTCTTTGTCTTTCTTTCTTTTTTGGTTAAAAAGACGGGAATGGAAAAAGGCATCCCTCAGAATGGGCGAAAATAGTTGCAAACGAATCAATGGACAAAGGTTTAATCTCCAATATATATAAACAGCTCATGCACCTTAATGTTAAAAAAACAAAAAACCCAATACAAAAATGGGCAGAAGATCTAAAGAGACGTTTCTTCAAAGAAGACACAGAGAGGGCCAAGACGCACATGAAAAGCTGCTCAAGAGCACTAATTATTAGAGAAATGCAAATCAAAAGTACAATGAGGTATCCCCTCACACCTGTTAGAATCGGCATCATCAGAAAATCTACAAACAACAAATTCTGGGGAGGGTGTGGACAAAAGGAACCCTCTTCCACTATTTGTGGGAATGTAAATTGATACAGTCACTATGGAGAACAGTATGGAGTTTCCTTAAAAACACTAGAAATAGAATTACCATCTGATCCAGCAATCCCACTTCTGGGCATATACCCAGAGAAAACCATAAATCAAAAAGGCACATTCACCACGATGTTCATTGCAGCACTATTTACAATAGCCAGGTAATGGAAGCAACCTAAATGCCCACAGACAGATGAATGGATAAAGATGGGGTACATATATAAAATGGAATATTACTCGGCCATAAAAAGGAATGAAACTGGGTCATTTGTAGAGACATCGATGGATCTAGAGACTGTCATACAGAATGAAGTAAGTCAGAAAGAGGAAAACAAATATTGTATATTAATGCATATATGTGGAACCTAAAAAAATGATACAGATGAACTGGTTTGCAGGGAAGAAATAGAGACGCAGAGGTAGAGAAGAAACGTATGGACACCAAGTGTGGGAAGCCATGGGGTGGTGGTGGTGGGATGAGTTGGGAGATTGGGATTGACCTGTATACATGTATATGCATAAAATACATAAGTGATAATAACCTGCTGTATAAAAAAGTAAATAAAATTAAATTTAAAAATTAAAAAAAATAAAACTTAAAACTAAAACAGAAAAAAGTTCTTCCCTTCACACAGATGTATTTATAGAAATGAATTATTTCCATGCTTATATCTATAAATACATAAAAGAGGAATAAAATCTAAGTTGAACCATAAACGAAAAAATACCTGAACCCACCAGTTATACAGAGGAAAACCCTATCAGGGCACTTGCTCCAGCGGTAAACAATTCTGAAATTGGTCAGAGGTGTGGAATCATCACCCATCCAGCCAGCAACCCACCCCCCACGCAAGGAGCGTCCTCATTGCAAAGCTGGGAGACCGTGCCGAGGCATCTCTGAATAAAGGTGAGCTGAGCCCCAGTCCAGCTGCTGCTGAACTGTTCCCACCCTTCCCAGGTAAAACACCTGAATATGTACAAGGGCTTGAAAGCCTAGAGGAAGGGCCGCGGAGCCACACCAGCGACAGCACGCAGGCCAACATGGTGACTGCAGGTCAGCCAAGGTTGTCCTGGCCCCGTGCGCTCTTCCGGAAGCTTTCCATTATCCTGCCTGAGATACCCCTCCTGTCCCGGTCCCCACTGATTTTTCCTTCCTCACCTCTGTCCGGAGAGAAATTCCAGCGGAAGGTATGGGTGACACATCCTCTTCTTTACAGGTGGCAGCCTGGCAACTCCTGCAGAAAGGCCAGCAGAACCCCACTCACACCAGGCCACCAACAAAGCTGGGGCCCCTATTTCCCTCCCACCAGCTCAGCCCCGAGACTGCTGACGGGGCAGAGAATATGGAGTCAGGCACAGCTTCAGGGGCTATTGCCGCCTGGAGCGCTGTTTATATTGACCTCAACCAGGCACACCTGGGGAGGGCCGGCCGGCAGGGTAAGGCTGCCCAGGTCAGCT
The DNA here is from genome assembly GCF_964165515.1 of Mesoplodon bidens. Taxonomy (NCBI): domain Eukaryota; kingdom Metazoa; phylum Chordata; class Mammalia; order Artiodactyla; family Ziphiidae; genus Mesoplodon; species Mesoplodon bidens. The sequence continues at coordinate 304,182 of NW_027672099.1, forward strand.
AATCCACAACCCTCAGGGAATCACATTGTTGAAAATGGACCTCGCTAAGGCAGAATAGAAGCCAAGGAAAATAAGGACACAATGCCATTTGCAGCACCGTAGATGAGTCTAGAGGTAATCACGTGACTTGTAGTAAGTCAGAAAGTGAAAGACACATATCATATCATATCACTTAGAGGTGTTACCTAAAATAGATAGCAGGGCAGTTATTTCCACTGAGAAGTGCAATCACAGGTTCATTAAACAAGCTTATGGTTCACCAATGGAAAGGTGTGAGGATTGGTTTCATTACGATATCGGGGTTAACAGACCTATACAAACAGAGGTGACATATATAATCACCAAAGACCTATGGAATACCAAGAGAAGACTACTCAACATTCTGTCATAACGTACATGGGTAAAGGATCCCAGGAAGAACAGACATCTGTATATGTGTAAAAGAACCACATCTTCGACACCTACAATAAGCCAAACATTGTAATCATACTTGCTGTAATAAAAAATAAAAAATTAAATTAAAAATACGAACAAGAAGTAGGGAGACAAACTTGAGGGGCTTTCTCCTGGCACATTCCATTCTAAATTCCAATCTAGAACACGACTTCCATTGAGGCTCTGTTGCCCTAGTAACCAGATTTGGTAAGGGAGAACTGCTGCCACCTTGTGGCCGTTTCACACAACAGCAGCTTTAATCCCAGCGCTAATGGTCAGTTGATATTCAAAATCATTGCAGGCCTGTAAATGACACCTGCCCTGAAAACAAATCCTGGGGTCACATATCGACCAAAAAATTCAAAGGACGTCCATATTTCAAAACGACCGTTTCAAAAGGCATATTTTATGCACATTAGTGTTCTGCTTCTTTGTCTTTCTTTCTTTTTTGGTTAAAAAGACGGGAATGGAAAAAGGCATCCCTCAGAATGGGCGAAAATAGTTGCAAACGAATCAATGGACAAAGGTTTAATCTCCAATATATATAAACAGCTCATGCACCTTAATGTTAAAAAAACAAAAAACCCAATACAAAAATGGGCAGAAGATCTAAAGAGACGTTTCTTCAAAGAAGACACAGAGAGGGCCAAGACGCACATGAAAAGCTGCTCAAGAGCACTAATTATTAGAGAAATGCAAATCAAAAGTACAATGAGGTATCCCCTCACACCTGTTAGAATCGGCATCATCAGAAAATCTACAAACAACAAATTCTGGGGAGGGTGTGGACAAAAGGAACCCTCTTCCACTATTGGTGGGAATGTAAATTGATACAGTCACTATGGAGAACAGTATGGAGTTTCCTTAAAAACACTAGAAATAGAATTACCATCTGATCCAGCAATCCCACTTCTGGGCATATACCCAGAGAAAACCATAAATCAAAAAGGCACATTCACCACGATGTTCATTGCAGCACTATTTACAATAGCCAGGTAATGGAAGCAACCTAAATGCCCACAGACAGATGAATGGATAAAGATGGGGTACATATATAAAATGGAATATTACTCGGCCATAAAAAGGAATGAAACTGGGTCATTTGTAGAGACATCGATGGATCTAGAGACTGTCATACAGAATGAAGTAAGTCAGAAAGAGGAAAACAAATATTGTATATTAATGCATATATGTGGAACCTAAAAAAATGATACAGATGAACTGGTTTGCAGGGAAGAAATAGAGACGCAGAGGTAGAGAAGAAACGTATGGACACCAAGTGTGGGAAGCCATGGGGTGGTGGTGGTGGGATGAGTTGGGAGATTGGGATTGACCTGTATACATGTATATGCATAAAATACATAAGTGATAATAACCTGCTGTATAAAAAAGTAAATAAAATTAAATTTAAAAATTAAAAAAAAATAAAACTTAAAACTAAAACAGAAAAAAGTTCTTCCCTTCACACAGATGTATTTATAGAAATGAATTATTTCCATGCTTATATCTATAAATACATAAAAGAGGAATAAAATCTAAGTTGAACCATAAACGAAAAAATACCTGAACCCACCAGTTATACAGAGGAAAACCCTATCAGGGCACTTGCTCCAGCGGTAAACAATTCTGAAATTGGTCAGAGGTGTGGAATCATCACCCATCCAGCCAGCAACCCACCCCCCACGCAAGGAGCGTCCTCATTGCAAAGCTGGGAGACCGTGCCGAGGCATCTCTGAATAAAGGTGAGCTGAGCCCCAGTCCAGCTGCTGCTGAACTGTTCCCACCCTTCCCAGGTAAAACACCTGAATATGTACAAGGGCTTGAAAGCCTAGAGGAAGGGCCGCGGAGCCACACCAGCGACAGCACGCAGGCCAACATGGTGACTGCAGGTCAGCCAAGGTTGTCCTGGCCCCGTGCGCTCTTCCGGAAGCTTTCCATTATCCTGCCTGAGATACCCCTCCTGTCCCGGTCCCCACTGATTTTTCCTTCCTCACCTCTGTCCGGAGAGAAATTCCAGCGGAAGGTATGGGTGACACATCCTCTTCTTTACAGGTGGCAGCCTGGCAACTCCTGCAGAAAGGCCAGCAGAACCCCACTCACACCAGGCCACCAACAAAGCTGGGGCCCCTATTTCCCTCCCACCAGCTCAGCCCCGAGACTGCTGACGGGGCAGAGAATATGGAGTCAGGCACAGCTTCAGGGGCTATTGCCGCCTGGAGCGCTGTTTATATTGACCTCAACCAGGCACACCTGGGGAGGGCCGGCCGGCAGGGTAAGGCTGCCCAGGTCAGCTAATCCACAACCCTCAGGGAATCACATTGTTGAAAATGGACCTCGCTAAGGCAGAATAGAAGCCAAGGAAAATAAGGACACAATGCCATTTGCAGCACCGTAGATGAGTCTAGAGGTAATCACGTGACTTGTAGTAAGTCAGAAAGTGAAAGACACATATCATATCATATCACTTAGAGGTGTTACCTAAAATAGATAGCAGGGCAGTTATTTCCACTGAGAAGTGCAATCACAGGTTCATTAAACAAGCTTATGGTTCACCAATGGAAAGGTGTGAGGATTGGTTTCATTACGATATCGGGGTTAACAGACCTATACAAACAGAGGTGACATATATAATCACCAAAGACCTATGGAATACCAAGAGAAGACTACTCAACATTCTGTCATAACGTACATGGGTAAAGGATCCCAGGAAGAACAGACATCTGTATATGTGTAAAAGAACCACATCTTCGACACCTACAATAAGCCAAACATTGTAATCATACTTGCTGTAATAAAAAATAAAAAATTAAATTAAAAATACGAACAAGAAGTAGGGAGACAAACTTGAGGGGCTTTCTCCTGGCACATTCCATTCTAAATTCCAATCTAGAACACGACTTCCATTGAGGCTCTGTTGCCCTAGTAACCAGATTTGGTAAGGGAGAACTGCTGCCACCTTGTGGCCGTTTCACACAACAGCAGCTTTAATCCCAGCGCTAATGGTCAGTTGATATTCAAAATCATTGCAGGCCTGTAAATGACACCTGCCCTGAAAACAAATCCTGGGGTCACATATCGACCAAAAAATTCAAAGGACGTCCATATTTCAAAACGACCGTTTCAAAAGGCATATTTTATGCACATTAGTGTTCTGCTTCTTTGTCTTTCTTTCTTTTTTGGTTAAAAAGACGGGAATGGAAAAAGGCATCCCTCAGAATGGGCGAAAATAGTTGCAAACGAATCAATGGACAAAGGTTTAATCTCCAATATATATAAACAGCTCATGCACCTTAATGTTAAAAAAACAAAAAACCCAATACAAAAATGGGCAGAAGATCTAAAGAGACGTTTCTTCAAAGAAGACACAGAGAGGGCCAAGACGCACATGAAAAGCTGCTCAAGAGCACTAATTATTAGAGAAATGCAAATCAAAAGTACAATGAGGTATCCCCTCACACCTGTTAGAATCGGCATCATCAGAAAATCTACAAACAACAAATTCTGGGGAGGGTGTGGACAAAAGGAACCCTCTTCCACTATTGGTGGGAATGTAAATTGATACAGTCACTATGGAGAACAGTATGGAGTTTCCTTAAAAACACTAGAAATAGAATTACCATCTGATCCAGCAATCCCACTTCTGGGCATATACCCAGAGAAAACCATAAATCAAAAAGGCACATTCACCACGATGTTCATTGCAGCACTATTTACAATAGCCAGGTAATGGAAGCAACCTAAATGCCCACAGACAGATGAATGGATAAAGATGGGGTACATATATAAAATGGAATATTACTCGGCCATAAAAAGGAATGAAACTGGGTCATTTGTAGAGACATCGATGGATCTAGAGACTGTCATACAGAATGAAGTAAGTCAGAAAGAGGAAAACAAATATTGTATATTAATGCATATATGTGGAACCTAAAAAAATGATACAGATGAACTGGTTTGCAGGGAAGAAATAGAGACGCAGAGGTAGAGAAGAAACGTATGGACACCAAGTGTGGGAAGCCATGGGGTGGTGGTGGTGGGATGAGTTGGGAGATTGGGATTGACCTGTATACATGTATATGCATAAAATACATAAGTGATAATAACCTGCTGTATAAAAAAGTAAATAAAATTAAATTTAAAAATTAAAAAAAAATAAAACTTAAAACTAAAACAGAAAAAAGTTCTTCCCTTCACACAGATGTATTTATAGAAATGAATTATTTCCATGCTTATATCTATAAATACATAAAAGAGGAATAAAATCTAAGTTGAACCATAAACGAAAAAATACCTGAACCCACCAATTATACAGAGGAAAACCCTATCAGGGCACTTGCTCCAGCGGTAAACAATTCTGAAATTGGTCAGAGGTGTGGAATCATCACCCATCCAGCCAGCAACCCACCCCCCACGCAAGGAGCGTCCTCATTGCAAAGCTGGGAGACCGTGCCGAGGCATCTCTGAATAAAGGTGAGCTGAGCCCCAGTCCAGCTGCTGCTGAACTGTTCCCACCCTTCCCAGGTAAAACACCTGAATATGTACAAGGGCTTGAAAGCCTAGAGGAAGGGCCACGGAGCCACACCAGCGACAGCACGCAGGCCAACATGGTGACTGCAGGTCAGCCAAGGTTGTCCTGGCCCCGTGCGCTCTTCCGGAAGCTTTCCATTATCCTGCCTGAGATACCCCTCCTGTCCCGGTCCCCACTGATTTTTCCTTCCTCACCTCTGTCCGGAGAGAAATTCCAGCGGAAGGAATGGGTGACACATCCTCTTCTTTACAGGTGGCAGCCTGGCAACTCCTGCAGAAAGGCCAGCAGAACCCCACTCACACCAGGCCACCAACAAAGCTGGGGCCCCTATTTCCCTCCCACCAGCTCAGCCCCGAGACTGCTGACGGGGCAGAGAATATGGAGTCAGGCACAGCTTCAGGGGCTATTGCCGCCTGGAGCGCTGTTTATATTGACCTCAACCAGGCACACCTGGGGAGGGCCGGCCGGCAGGGTAAGGCTGCCCAGGTCAGCTAATCCACAACCCTCAGGGAATCACATTGTTGAAAATGGACCTCGCTAAGGCAGAATAGAAGCCAAGGAAAATAAGGACACAATGCCATTTGCAGCACCGTAGATGAGTCTAGAGGTAATCACGTGACTTGTAGTAAGTCAGAAAGTGAAAGACACATATCATATCATATCACTTAGAGGTGTTACCTAAAATAGATAGCAGGGCAGTTATTTCCACTGAGAAGTGCAATCACAGGTTCATTAAACAAGCTTATGGTTCACCAATGGAAAGGTGTGAGGATTGGTTTCATTACGATATCGGGGTTAACAGACCTATACAAACAGAGGTGACATATATAATCACCAAAGACCTATGGAATACCAAGAGAAGACTACTCAACATTCTGTCATAACGTACATGGGTAAAGGATCCCAGGAAGAACAGACATCTGTATATGTGTAAAAGAACCACATCTTCGACACCTACAATAAGCCAAACATTGTAATCATACTTGCTGTAATAAAAAATAAAAAATTAAATTAAAAATACGAACAAGAAGTAGGGAGACAAACTTGAGGGGCTTTCTCCTGGCACATTCCATTCTAAATTCCAATCTAGAACACGACTTCCATTGAGGCTCTGTTGCCCTAGTAACCAGATTTGGTAAGGGAGAACTGCTGCCACCTTGTGGCCGTTTCACACAACAGCAGCTTTAATCCCAGCGCTAATGGTCAGTTGATATTCAAAATCATTGCAGGCCTGTAAATGACACCTGCCCTGAAAACAAATCCTGGGGTCACATATCGACCAAAAAATTCAAAGGACGTCCATATTTCAAAACGACCGTTTCAAAAGGCATATTTTATGCACATTAGTGTTCTGCTTCTTTGTCTTTCTTTCTTTTTTGGTTAAAAAGACGGGAATGGAAAAAGGCATCCCTCAGAATGGGCGAAAATAGTTGCAAACGAATCAATGGACAAAGGTTTAATCTCCAATATATATAAACAGCTCATGCACCTTAATGTTAAAAAAACAAAAAACCCAATACAAAAATGGGCAGAAGATCTAAAGAGACGTTTCTTCAAAGAAGACACAGAGAGGGCCAAGACGCACATGAAAAGCTGCTCAAGAGCACTAATTATTAGAGAAATGCAAATCAAAAGTACAATGAGGTATCCCCTCACACCTGTTAGAATCGGCATCATCAGAAAATCTACAAACAACAAATTCTGGGGAGGGTGTGGACAAAAGGAACCCTCTTCCACTATTGGTGGGAATGTAAATTGATACAGTCACTATGGAGAACAGTATGGAGTTTCCTTAAAAACACTAGAAATAGAATTACCATCTGATCCAGCAATCCCACTTCTGGGCATATACCCAGAGAAAACCATAAATCAAAAAGGCACATTCACCACGATGTTCATTGCAGCACTATTTACAATAGCCAGGTAATGGAAGCAACCTAAATGCCCACAGACAGATGAATGGATAAAGATGGGGTACATATATAAAATGGAATATTACTCGGCCATAAAAAGGAATGAAACTGGGTCATTTGTAGAGACATCGATGGATCTAGAGACTGTCATACAGAATGAAGTAAGTCAGAAAGAGGAAAACAAATATTGTATATTAATGCATATATGTGGAACCTAAAAAAATGATACAGATGAACTGGTTTGCAGGGAAGAAATAGAGACGCAGAGGTAGAGAAGAAACGTATGGACACCAAGTGTGGGAAGCCATGGGGTGGTGGTGGTGGGATGAGTTGGGAGATTGGGATTGACCTGTATACATGTATATGCATAAAATACATAAGTGATAATAACCTGCTGTATAAAAAAGTAAATAAAATTAAATTTAAAAATTAAAAAAAAATAAAACTTAAAACTAAAACAGAAAAAAGTTCTTCCCTTCACACAGATGTATTTATAGAAATGAATTATTTCCATGCTTATATCTATAAATACATAAAAGAGGAATAAAATCTAAGTTGAACCATAAACGAAAAAATACCTGAACCCACCAATTATACAGAGGAAAACCCTATCAGGGCACTTGCTCCAGCGGTAAACAATTCTGAAATTGGTCAGAGGTGTGGAATCATCACCCATCCAGCCAGCAACCCACCCCCCACGCAAGGAGCGTCCTCATTGCAAAGCTGGGAGACCGTGCCGAGGCATCTCTGAATAAAGGTGAGCTGAGCCCCAGTCCAGCTGCTGCTGAACTGTTCCCACCCTTCCCAGGTAAAACACCTGAATATGTACAAGGGCTTGAAAGCCTAGAGGAAGGGCCGCGGAGCCACACCAGCGACAGCACGCAGGCCAACATGGTGACTGCAGGTCAGCCAAGGTTGTCCTGGCCCCGTGCGCTCTTCCGGAAGCTTTCCATTATCCTGCCTGAGATACCCCTCCTGTCCCGGTCCCCACTGATTTTTCCTTCCTCACCTCTGTCCGGAGAGAAATTCCAGCGGAAGGAATGGGTGACACATCCTCTTCTTTACAGGTGGCAGCCTGGCAACTCCTGCAGAAAGGCCAGCAGAACCCCACTCACACCAGGCCACCAACAAAGCTGGGGCCCCTATTTCCCTCCCACCAGCTCAGCCCCGAGACTGCTGACGGGGCAGAGAATATGGAGTCAGGCACAGCTTCAGGGGCTATTGCCGCCTGGAGCGCTGTTTATATTGACCTCAACCAGGCACACCTGGGGAGGGCCGGCCGGCAGGGTAAGGCTGCCCAGGTCAGCTAATCCACAACCCTCAGGGAATCACATTGTTGAAAATGGACCTCGCTAAGGCAGAATAGAAGCCAAGGAAAATAAGGACACAATGCCATTTGCAGCACCGTAGATGAGTCTAGAGGTAATCACGTGACTTGTAGTAAGTCAGAAAGTGAAAGACACATATCATATCATATCACTTAGAGGTGTTACCTAAAATAGATAGCAGGGCAGTTATTTCCACTGAGAAGTGCAATCACAGGTTCATTAAACAAGCTTATGGTTCACCAATGGAAAGGTGTGAGGATTGGTTTCATTACGATATCGGGGTTAACAGACCTATACAAACAGAGGTGACATATATAATCACCAAAGACCTATGGAATACCAAGAGAAGACTACTCAACATTCTGTCATAACGTACATGGGTAAAGGATCCCAGGAAGAACAGACATCTGTATATGTGTAAAAGAACCACATCTTCGACACCTACAATAAGCCAAACATTGTAATCATACTTGCTGTAATAAAAAATAAAAAATTAAATTAAAAATACGAACAAGAAGTAGGGAGACAAACTTGAGGGGCTTTCTCCTGGCACATTCCATTCTAAATTCCAATCTAGAACACGACTTCCATTGAGGCTCTGTTGCCCTAGTAACCAGATTTGGTAAGGGAGAACTGCTGCCACCTTGTGGCCGTTTCACACAACAGCAGCTTTAATCCCAGCGCTAATGGTCAGTTGATATTCAAAATCATTGCAGGCCTGTAAATGACACCTGCCCTGAAAACAAATCCTGGGGTCACATATCGACCAAAAAATTCAAAGGACGTCCATATTTCAAAACGACCGTTTCAAAAGGCATATTTTATGCACATTAGTGTTCTGCTTCTTTGTCTTTCTTTCTTTTTTGGTTAAAAAGACGGGAATGGAAAAAGGCATCCCTCAGAATGGGCGAAAATAGTTGCAAACGAATCAATGGACAAAGGTTTAATCTCCAATATATATAAACAGCTCATGCACCTTAATGTTAAAAAAACAAAAAACCCAATACAAAAATGGGCAGAAGATCTAAAGAGACGTTTCTTCAAAGAAGACACAGAGAGGGCCAAGACGCACATGAAAAGCTGCTCAAGAGCACTAATTATTAGAGAAATGCAAATCAAAAGTACAATGAGGTATCCCCTCACACCTGTTAGAATCGGCATCATCAGAAAATCTACAAACAACAAATTCTGGGGAGGGTGTGGACAAAAGGAACCCTCTTCCACTATTGGTGGGAATGTAAATTGATACAGTCACTATGGAGAACAGTATGGAGTTTCCTTAAAAACACTAGAAATAGAATTACCATCTGATCCAGCAATCCCACTTCTGGGCATATACCCAGAGAAAACCATAAATCAAAAAGGCACATTCACCACGATGTTCATTGCAGCACTATTTACAATAGCCAGGTAATGGAAGCAACCTAAATGCCCACAGACAGATGAATGGATAAAGATGGGGTACATATATAAAATGGAATATTACTCGGCCATAAAAAGGAATGAAACTGGGTCATTTGTAGAGACATCGATGGATCTAGAGACTGTCATACAGAATGAAGTAAGTCAGAAAGAGGAAAACAAATATTGTATATTAATGCATATATGTGGAACCTAAAAAAATGATACAGATGAACTGGTTTGCAGGGAAGAAATAGAGACGCAGAGGTAGAGAAGAAACGTATGGACACCAAGTGTGGGAAGCCATGGGGTGGTGGTGGTGGGATGAGTTGGGAGATTGGGATTGACCTGTATACATGTATATGCATAAAATACATAAGTGATAATAACCTGCTGTATAAAAAAGTAAATAAAATTAAATTTAAAAATTAAAAAAAAATAAAACTTAAAACTAAAACAGAAAAAAGTTCTTCCCTTCACACAGATGTATTTATAGAAATGAATTATTTCCATGCTTATATCTATAAATACATAAAAGAGGAATAAAATCTAAGTTGAACCATAAACGAAAAAATACCTGAACCCACCAATTATACAGAGGAAAACCCTATCAGGGCACTTGCTCCAGCGGTAAACAATTCTGAAATTGGTCAGAGGTGTGGAATCATCACCCATCCAGCCAGCAACCCACCCCCCACGCAAGGAGCGTCCTCATTGCAAAGCTGGGAGACCGTGCCGAGGCATCTCTGAATAAAGGTGAGCTGAGCCCCAGTCCAGCTGCTGCTGAACTGTTCCCACCCTTCCCAGGTAAAACACCTGAATATGTACAAGGGCTTGAAAGCCTAGAGGAAGGGCCGCGGAGCCACACCAGCGACAGCACGCAGGCCAACATGGTGACTGCAGGTCAGCCAAGGTTGTCCTGGCCCCGTGCGCTCTTCCGGAAGCTTTCCATTATCCTGCCTGAGATACCCCTCCTGTCCCGGTCCCCACTGATTTTTCCTTCCTCACCTCTGTCCGGAGAGAAATTCCAGCGGAAGGAATGGGTGACACATCCTCTTCTTTACAGGTGGCAGCCTGGCAACTCCTGCAGAAAGGCCAGCAGAACCCCACTCACACCAGGCCACCAACAAAGCTGGGGCCCCTATTTCCCTCCCACCAGCTCAGCCCCGAGACTGCTGACGGGGCAGAGAATATGGAGTCAGGCACAGCTTCAGGGGCTATTGCCGCCTGGAGCGCTGTTTATATTGACCTCAACCAGGCACACCTGGGGAGGGCCGGCCGGCAGGGTAAGGCTGCCCAGGTCAGCTAATCCACAACCCTCAGGGAATCACATTGTTGAAAATGGACCTCGCTAAGGCAGAATAGAAGCCAAGGAAAATAAGGACACAATGCCATTTGCAGCACCGTAGATGAGTCTAGAGGTAATCACGTGACTTGTAGTAAGTCAGAAAGTGAAAGACACATATCATATCATATCACTTAGAGGTGTTACCTAAAATAGATAGCAGGGCAGTTATTTCCACTGAGAAGTGCAATCACAGGTTCATTAAACAAGCTTATGGTTCACCAATGGAAAGGTGTGAGGATTGGTTTCATTACGATATCGGGGTTAACAGACCTATACAAACAGAGGTGACATATATAATCACCAAAGACCTATGGAATACCAAGAGAAGACTACTCAACATTCTGTCATAACGTACATGGGTAAAGGATCCCAGGAAGAACAGACATCTGTATATGTGTAAAAGAACCACATCTTCGACACCTACAATAAGCCAAACATTGTAATCATACTTGCTGTAATAAAAAATAAAAAATTAAATTAAAAATACGAACAAGAAGTAGGGAGACAAACTTGAGGGGCTTTCTCCTGGCACATTCCATTCTAAATTCCAATCTAGAACACGACTTCCATTGAGGCTCTGTTGCCCTAGTAACCAGATTTGGTAAGGGAGAACTGCTGCCACCTTGTGGCCGTTTCACACAACAGCAGCTTTAATCCCAGCGCTAATGGTCAGTTGATATTCAAAATCTTTGCAGGCCTGTAAATGACACCTGCCCTGAAAACAAATCCTGGGGTCACATATCGACCAAAAAATTCAAAGGACGTCCATATTTCAAAACGACCGTTTCAAAAGGCATATTTTATGCACATTAGTGTTCTGCTTCTTTGTCTTTCTTTCTTTTTTGGTTAAAAAGACGGGAATGGAAAAAGGCATCCCTCAGAATGGGCGAAAATAGTTGCAAACGAATCAATGGACAAAGGTTTAATCTCCAATATATATAAACAGCTCATGCACCTTAATGTTAAAAAAACAAAAAACCCAATACAAAAATGGGCAGAAGATCTAAAGAGACGTTTCTTCAAAGAAGACACAGAGAGGGCCAAGACGCACATGAAAAGCTGCTCAAGAGCACTAATTATTAGAGAAATGCAAATCAAAAGTACAATGAGGTATCCCCTCACACCTGTTAGAATCGGCATCATCAGAAAATCTACAAACAACAAATTCTGGGGAGGGTGTGGACAAAAGGAACCCTCTTCCACTATTGGTGGGAATGTAAATTGATACAGTCACTATGGAGAACAGTATGGAGTTTCCTTAAAAACACTAGAAATAGAATTACCATCTGATCCAGCAATCCCACTTCTGGGCATATACCCAGAGAAAACCATAAATCAAAAAGGCACATTCACCACGATGTTCATTGCAGCACTATTTACAATAGCCAGGTAATGGAAGCAACCTAAATGCCCACAGACAGATGAATGGATAAAGATGGGGTACATATATAAAATGGAATATTACTCGGCCATAAAAAGGAATGAAACTGGGTCATTTGTAGAGACATCGATGGATCTAGAGACTGTCATACAGAATGAAGTAAGTCAGAAAGAGGAAAACAAATATTGTATATTAATGCATATATGTGGAACCTAAAAAAATGATACAGATGAACTGGTTTGCAGGGAAGAAATAGAGACGCAGAGGTAGAGAAGAAACGTATGGACACCAAGTGTGGGAAGCCATGGGGTGGTGGTGGTGGGATGAGTTGGGAGATTGGGATTGACCTGTATACATGTATATGCATAAAATACATAAGTGATAATAACCTGCTGTATAAAAAAGTAAATAAAATTAAATTTAAAAATTAAAAAAAAATAAAACTTAAAACTAAAACAGAAAAAAGTTCTTCCCTTCACACAGATGTATTTATAGAAATGAATTATTTCCATGCTTATATCTATAAATACATAAAAGAGGAATAAAATCTAAGTTGAACCATAAACGAAAAAATACCTGAACCCACCAGTTATACAGAGGAAAACCCTATCAGGGCACTTGCTCCAGCGGTAAACAATTCTGAAATTGGTCAGAGGTGTGGAATCATCACCCATCCAGCCAGCAACCCACCCCCCACGCAAGGAGCGTCCTCATTGCAAAGCTGGGAGACCGTGCCGAGGCATCTCTGAATAAAGGTGAGCTGAGCCCCAGTCCAGCTGCTGCTGAACTGTTCCCACCCTTCCCAGGTAAAACACCTGAATATGTACAAGGGCTTGAAAGCCTAGAGGAAGGGCCGCGGAGCCACACCAGCGACAGCACGCAGGCCAACATGGTGACTGCAGGTCAGCCAAGGTTGTCCTGGCCCCGTGCGCTCTTCCGGAAGCTTTCCATTATCCTGCCTGAGATACCCCTCCTGTCCCGGTCCCCACTGATTTTTCCTTCCTCACCTCTGTCCGGAGAGAAATTCCAGCGGAAGGTATGGGTGACACATCCTCTTCTTTACAGGTGGCAGCCTGGCAACTCCTGCAGAAAGGCCAGCAGAACCCCACTCACACCAGGCCACCAACAAAGCTGGGGCCCCTATTTCCCTCCCACCAGCTCAGGCCCGAGACTGCTGACGGGGCAGAGAATATGGAGTCAGGCACAGCTTCAGGGGCTATTGCCGCCTGGAGCGCTGTTTATATTGACCTCAACCAGGCACACCTGGGGAGGGCCGGCCGGCAGGGTAAGGCTGCCCAGGTCAGCTAATCCACAACCCTCAGGGAATCACATTGTTGAAAATGGACCTCGCTAAGGCAGAATAGAAGCCAAGGAAAATAAGGACACAATGCCATTTGCAGCACCGTAGATGAGTCTAGAGGTAATCACGTGACTTGTAGTAAGTCAGAAAGTGAAAGACACATATCATATCATATCACTTAGAGGTGTTACCTAAAATAGATAGCAGGGCAGTTATTTCCACTGAGAAGTGCAATCACAGGTTCATTAAACAAGCTTATGGTTCACCAATGGAAAGGTGTGAGGATTGGTTTCATTACGATATCGGGGTTAACAGACCTATACAAACAGAGGTGACATATATAATCACCAAAGACCTATGGAATACCAAGAGAAGACTACTCAACATTCTGTCATAACGTACATGGGTAAAGGATCCCAGGAAGAACAGACATCTGTATATGTGTAAAAGAACCACATCTTCGACACCTACAATAAGCCAAACATTGTAATCATACTTGCTGTAATAAAAAATAAAAAATTAAATTAAAAATACGAACAAGAAGTAGGGAGACAAACTTGAGGGGCTTTCTCCTGGCACATTCCATTCTAAATTCCAATCTAGAACACGACTTCCATTGAGGCTCTGTTGCCCTAGTAACCAGATTTGGTAAGGGAGAACTGCTGCCACCTTGTGGCCGTTTCACACAACAGCAGCTTTAATCCCAGCGCTAATGGTCAGTTGATATTCAAAATCATTGCAGGCCTGTAAATGACACCTGCCCTGAAAACAAATCCTGGGGTCACATATCGACCAAAAAATTCAAAGGACGTCCATATTTCAAAACGACCGTTTCAAAAGGCATATTTTATGCACATTAGTGTTCTGCTTCTTTGTCTTTCTTTCTTTTTTGGTTAAAAAGACGGGAATGGAAAAAGGCATCCCTCAGAATGGGCGAAAATAGTTGCAAACGAATCAATGGACAAAGGTTTAATCTCCAATATATATAAACAGCTCATGCACCTTAATGTTAAAAAAACAAAAAACCCAATACAAAAATGGGCAGAAGATCTAAAGAGACGTTTCTTCAAAGAAGACACAGAGAGGGCCAAGACGCACATGAAAAGCTGCTCAAGAGCACTAATTATTAGAGAAATGCAAATCAAAAGTACAATGAGGTATCCCCTCACACCTGTTAGAATCGGCATCATCAGAAAATCTACAAACAACAAATTCTGGGGAGGGTGTGGACAAAAGGAACCCTCTTCCACTATTGGTGGGAATGTAAATTGATACAGTCACTATGGAGAACAGTATGGAGTTTCCTTAAAAACACTAGAAATAGAATTACCATCTGATCCAGCAATCCCACTTCTGGGCATATACCCAGAGAAAACCATAAATCAAAAAGGCACATTCACCACGATGTTCATTGCAGCACTATTTACAATAGCCAGGTAATGGAAGCAACCTAAATGCCCACAGACAGATGAATGGATAAAGATGGGGTACATATATAAAATGGAATATTACTCGGCCATAAAAAGGAATGAAACTGGGTCATTTGTAGAGACATCGATGGATCTAGAGACTGTCATACAGAATGAAGTAAGTCAGAAAGAGGAAAACAAATATTGTATATTAATGCATATATGTGGAACCTAAAAAAATGATACAGATGAACTGGTTTGCAGGGAAGAAATAGAGACGCAGAGGTAGAGAAGAAACGTATGGACACCAAGTGTGGGAAGCCATGGGGTGGTGGTGGTGGGATGAGTTGGGAGATTGGGATTGACCTGTATACATGTATATGCATAAAATACATAAGTGATAATAACCTGCTGTATAAAAAAGTAAATAAAATTAAATTTAAAAATTAAAAAAAAATAAAACTTAAAACTAAAACAGAAAAAAGTTCTTCCCTTCACACAGATGTATTTATAGAAATGAATTATTTCCATGCTTATATCTATAAATACATAAAAGAGGAATAAAATCTAAGTTGAACCATAAACGAAAAAATACCTGAACCCACCAGTTATACAGAGGAAAACCCTATCAGGGCACTTGCTCCAGCGGTAAACAATTCTGAAATTGGTCAGAGGTGTGGAATCATCACCCATCCAGCCAGCAACCCACCCCCCACGCAAGGAGCGTCCTCATTGCAAAGCTGGGAGACCGTGCCGAGGCATCTCTGAATAAAGGTGAGCTGAGCCCCAGTCCAGCTGCTGCTGAACTGTTCCCACCCTTCCCAGGTAAAACACCTGAATATGTACAAGGGCTTGAAAGCCTAGAGGAAGGGCCGCGGAGCCACACCAGCGACAGCACGCAGGCCAACATGGTGACTGCAGGTCAGCCAAGGTTGTCCTGGCCCCGTGCGCTCTTCCGGAAGCTTTCCATTATCCTGCCTGAGATACCCCTCCTGTCCCGGTCCCCACTGATTTTTCCTTCCTCACCTCTGTCCGGAGAGAAATTCCAGCGGAAGGTATGGGTGACACATCCTCTTCTTTACAGGTGGCAGCCTGGCAACTCCTGCAGAAAGGCCAGCAGAACCCCACTCACACCAGGCCACCAACAAAGCTGGGGCCCCTATTTCCCTCCCACCAGCTCAGCCCCGAGACTGCTGACGGGGCAGAGAATATGGAGTCAGGCACAGCTTCAGGGGCTATTGCCGCCTGGAGCGCTGTTTATATTGACCTCAACCAGGCACACCTGGGGAGGGCCGGCCGGCAGGGTAAGGCTGCCCAGGTCAGCTAATCCACAACCCTCAGGGAATCACATTGTTGAAAATGGACCTCGCTAAGGCAGAATAGAAGCCAAGGAAAATAAGGACACAATGCCATTTGCAGCACCGTAGATGAGTCTAGAGGTAATCACGTGACTTGTAGTAAGTCAGAAAGTGAAAGACACATATCATATCATATCACTTAGAGGTGTTACCTAAAATAGATAGCAGGGCAGTTATTTCCACTGAGAAGTGCAATCACAGGTTCATTAAACAAGCTTATGGTTCACCAATGGAAAGGTGTGAGGATTGGTTTCATTACGATATCGGGGTTAACAGACCTATACAAACAGAGGTGACATATATAATCACCAAAGACCTATGGAATACCAAGAGAAGACTACTCAACATTCTGTCATAACGTACATGGGTAAAGGATCCCAGGAAGAACAGACATCTGTATATGTGTAAAAGAACCACATCTTCGACACCTACAATAAGCCAAACATTGTAATCATACTTGCTGTAATAAAAAATAAAAAATTAAATTAAAAATACGAACAAGAAGTAGGGAGACAAACTTGAGGGGCTTTCTCCTGGCACATTCCATTCTAAATTCCAATCTAGAACACGACTTCCATTGAGGCTCTGTTGCCCTAGTAACCAGATTTGGTAAGGGAGAACTGCTGCCACCTTGTGGCCGTTTCACACAACAGCAGCTTTAATCCCAGCGCTAATGGTCAGTTGATATTCAAAATCTTTGCAGGCCTGTAAATGACACCTGCCCTGAAAACAAATCCTGGGGTCACATATCGACCAAAAAATTCAAAGGACGTCCATATTTCAAAACGACCGTTTCAAAAGGCATATTTTATGCACATTAGTGTTCTGCTTCTTTGTCTTTCTTTCTTTTTTGGTTAAAAAGACGGGAATGGAAAAAGGCATCCCTCAGAATGGGCGAAAATAGTTGCAAACGAATCAATGGACAAAGGTTTAATCTCCAATATATATAAACAGCTCATGCACCTTAATGTTAAAAAAACAAAAAACCCAATACAAAAATGGGCAGAAGATCTAAAGAGACGTTTCTTCAAAGAAGACACAGAGAGGGCCAAGACGCACATGAAAAGCTGCTCAAGAGCACTAATTATTAGAGAAATGCAAATCAAAAGTACAATGAGGTATCCCCTCACACCTGTTAGAATCGGCATCATCAGAAAATCTACAAACAACAAATTCTGGGGAGGGTGTGGACAAAAGGAACCCTCTTCCACTATTGGTGGGAATGTAAATTGATACAGTCACTATGGAGAACAGTATGGAGTTTCCTTAAAAACACTAGAAATAGAATTACCATCTGATCCAGCAATCCCACTTCTGGGCATATACCCAGAGAAAACCATAAATCAAAAAGGCACATTCACCACGATGTTCATTGCAGCACTATTTACAATAGCCAGGTAATGGAAGCAACCTAAATGCCCACAGACAGATGAATGGATAAAGATGGGGTACATATATAAAATGGAATATTACTCGGCCATAAAAAGGAATGAAACTGGGTCATTTGTAGAGACATCGATGGATCTAGAGACTGTCATACAGAATGAAGTAAGTCAGAAAGAGGAAAACAAATATTGTATATTAATGCATATATGTGGAACCTAAAAAAATGATACAGATGAACTGGTTTGCAGGGAAGAAATAGAGACGCAGAGGTAGAGAAGAAACGTATGGACACCAAGTGTGGGAAGCCATGGGGTGGTGGTGGTGGGATGAGTTGGGAGATTGGGATTGACCTGTATACATGTCTATGCATAAAATACATAAGTGATAATAACCTGCTGTATAAAAAAGTAAATAAAATTAAATTTAAAAATTAAAAAAAATAAAACTTAAAACTAAAACAGAAAAAAGTTCTTCCCTTCACACAGATGTATTTATAGAAATGAATTATTTCCATGCTTATATCTATAAATACATAAAAGAGGAATAAAATCTAAGTTGAACCATAAACGAAAAAATACCTGAACCCACCAGTTATACAGAGGAAAACCCTATCAGGGCACTTGCTCCAGCGGTAAACAATTCTGAAATTGGTCAGAGGTGTGGAATCATCACCCATCCAGCCAGCAACCCACCCCCCACGCAAGGAGCGTCCTCATTGCAAAGCTGGGAGACCGTGCCGAGGCATCTCTGAATAAAGGTGAGCTGAGCCCCAGTCCAGCTGCTGCTGAACTGTTCCCACCCTTCCCAGGTAAAACACCTGAATATGTACAAGGGCTTGAAAGCCTAGAGGAAGGGCCGCGGAGCCACACCAGCGACAGCACGCAGGCCAACATGGTGACTGCAGGTCAGCCAAGGTTGTCCTGGCCCCGTGCGCTCTTCCGGAAGCTTTCCATTATCCTGCCTGAGATACCCCTCCTGTCCCGGTCCCCACTGATTTTTCCTTCCTCACCTCTGTCCGGAGAGAAATTCCAGCGGAAGGTATGGGTGACACATCCTCTTCTTTACAGGTGGCAGCCTGGCAACTCCTGCAGAAAGGCCAGCAGAACCCCACTCACACCAGGCCACCAACAAAGCTGGGGCCCCTATTTCCCTCCCACCAGCTCAGCCCCGAGACTGCTGACGGGGCAGAGAATATGGAGTCAGGCACAGCTTCAGGGGCTATTGCCGCCTGGAGCGCTGTTTATATTGACCTCAACCAGGCACACCTGGGGAGGGCCGGCCGGCAGGGTAAGGCTGCCCAGGTCAGCTAATCCACAACCCTCAGGGAATCACATTGTTGAAAATGGACCTCGCTAAGGCAGAATAGAAGCCAAGGAAAATAAGGACACAATGCCATTTGCAGCACCGTAGATGAGTCTAGAGGTAATCACGTGACTTGTAGTAAGTCAGAAAGTGAAAGACACATATCATATCATATCACTTAGAGGTGTTACCTAAAATAGATAGCAGGGCAGTTATTTCCACTGAGAAGTGCAATCACAGGTTCATTAAACAAGCTTATGGTTCACCAATGGAAAGGTGTGAGGATTGGTTTCATTACGATATCGGGGTTAACAGACCTATACAAACAGAGGTGACATATATAATCACCAAAGACCTATGGAATACCAAGAGAAGACTACTCAACATTCTGTCATAACGTACATGGGTAAAGGATCCCAGGAAGAACAGACATCTGTATATGTGTAAAAGAACCACATCTTCGACACCTACAATAAGCCAAACATTGTAATCATACTTGCTGTAATAAAAAATAAAAAATTAAATTAAAAATACGAACAAGAAGTAGGGAGACAAACTTGAGGGGCTTTCTCCTGGCACATTCCATTCTAAATTCCAATCTAGAACACGACTTCCATTGAGGCTCTGTTGCCCTAGTAACCAGATTTGGTAAGGGAGAACTGCTGCCACCTTGTGGCCGTTTCACACAACAGCAGCTTTAATCCCAGCGCTAATGGTCAGTTGATATTCAAAATCTTTGCAGGCCTGTAAATGACACCTGCCCTGAAAACAAATCCTGGGGTCACATATCGACCAAAAAATTCAAAGGACGTCCATATTTCAAAACGACCGTTTCAAAAGGCATATTTTATGCACATTAGTGTTCTGCTTCTTTGTCTTTCTTTCTTTTTTGGTTAAAAAGACGGGAATGGAAAAAGGCATCCCTCAGAATGGGCGAAAATAGTTGCAAACGAATCAATGGACAAAGGTTTAATCTCCAATATATATAAACAGCTCATGCACCTTAATGTTAAAAAAACAAAAAACCCAATACAAAAATGGGCAGAAGATCTAAAGAGACGTTTCTTCAAAGAAGACACAGAGAGGGCCAAGACGCACATGAAAAGCTGCTCAAGAGCACTAATTATTAGAGAAATGCAAATCAAAAGTACAATGAGGTATCCCCTCACACCTGTTAGAATCGGCATCATCAGAAAATCTACAAACAACAAATTCTGGGGAGGGTGTGGACAAAAGGAACCCTCTTCCACTATTGGTGGGAATGTAAATTGATACAGTCACTATGGAGAACAGTATGGAGTTTCCTTAAAAACACTAGAAATAGAATTACCATCTGATCCAGCAATCCCACTTCTGGGCATATACCCAGAGAAAACCATAAATCAAAAAGGCACATTCACCACGATGTTCATTGCAGCACTATTTACAATAGCCAGGTAATGGAAGCAACCTAAATGCCCACAGACAGATGAATGGATAAAGATGGGGTACATATATAAAATGGAATATTACTCGGCCATAAAAAGGAATGAAACTGGGTCATTTGTAGAGACATCGATGGATCTAGAGACTGTCATACAGAATGAAGTAAGTCAGAAAGAGGAAAACAAATATTGTATATTAATGCATATATGTGGAACCTAAAAAAATGATACAGATGAACTGGTTTGCAGGGAAGAAATAGAGACGCAGAGGTAGAGAAGAAACGTATGGACACCAAGTGTGGGAAGCCATGGGGTGGTGGTGGTGGGATGAGTTGGGAGATTGGGATTGACCTGTATACATGTATATGCATAAAATACATAAGTGATAATAACCTGCTGTATAAAAAAGTAAATAAAATTAAATTTAAAAATTAAAAAAAAATAAAACTTAAAACTAAAACAGAAAAAAGTTCTTCCCTTCACACAGATGTATTTATAGAAATGAATTATTTCCATGCTTATATCTATAAATACATAAAAGAGGAATAAAATCTAAGTTGAACCATAAACGAAAAAATACCTGAACCCACCAGTTATACAGAGGAAAACCCTATCAGGGCACTTGCTCCAGCGGTAAACAATTCTGAAATTGGTCAGAGGTGTGGAATCATCACCCATCCAGCCAGCAACCCACCCCCCACGCAAGGAGCGTCCTCATTGCAAAGCTGGGAGACCGTGCCGAGGCATCTCTGAATAAAGGTGAGCTGAGCCCCAGTCCAGCTGCTGCTGAACTGTTCCCACCCTTCCCAGGTAAAACACCTGAATATGTACAAGGGCTTGAAAGCCTAGAGGAAGGGCCGCGGAGCCACACCAGCGACAGCACGCAGGCCAACATGGTGACTGCAGGTCAGCCAAGGTTGTCCTGGCCCCGTGCGCTCTTCCGGAAGCTTTCCATTATCCTGCCTGAGATACCCCTCCTGTCCCGGTCCCCACTGATTTTTCCTTCCTCACCTCTGTCCGGAGAGAAATTCCAGCGGAAGGTATGGGTGACACATCCTCTTCTTTACAGGTGGCAGCCTGGCAACTCCTGCAGAAAGGCCAGCAGAACCCCACTCACACCAGGCCACCAACAAAGCTGGGGCCCCTATTTCCCTCCCACCAGCTCAGCCCCGAGACTGCTGACGGGGCAGAGAATATGGAGTCAGGCACAGCTTCAGGGGCTATTGCCGCCTGGAGCGCTGTTTATATTGACCTCAACCAGGCACACCTGGGGAGGGCCGGCCGGCAGGGTAAGGCTGCCCAGGTCAGCTAATCCACAACCCTCAGGGAATCACATTGTTGAAAATGGACCTCGCTAAGGCAGAATAGAAGCCAAGGAAAATAAGGACACAATGCCATTTGCAGCACCGTAGATGAGTCTAGAGGTAATCACGTGACTTGTAGTAAGTCAGAAAGTGAAAGACACATATCATATCATATCACTTAGAGGTGTTACCTAAAATAGATAGCAGGGCAGTTATTTCCACTGAGAAGTGCAATCACAGGTTCATTAAACAAGCTTATGGTTCACCAATGGAAAGGTGTGAGGATTGGTTTCATTACGATATCGGGGTTAACAGACATATACAAACAGAGGTGACATATATAATCACCAAAGACCTATGGAATACCAAGAGAAGACTACTCAACATTCTGTCATAACGTACATGGGTAAAGGATCCCAGGAAGAACAGACATCTGTATATGTGTAAAAGAACCACATCTTCGACACCTACAATAAGCCAAACATTGTAATCATACTTGCTGTAATAAAAAACAAAAAATTAAATTAAAAATACGAACAAGAAGTAGGGAGACAAACTTGAGGGGCTTTCTCCTGGCACATTCCATTCTAAATTCCAATCTAGAACACGACTTCCATTGAGGCTCTGTTGCCCTAGTAACCAGATTTGGTAAGGGAGAACTGCTGCCACCTTGTGGCCGTTTCACACAACAGCAGCTTTAATCCCAGCGCTAATGGTCAGTTGATATTCAAAATCATTGCAGGCCTGTAAATGACACCTGCCCTGAAAACAAATCCTGGGGTCACATATCGACCAAAAAATTCAAAGGACGTCCATATTTCAAAACGACCGTTTCAAAAGGCATATTTTATGCACATTAGTGTTCTGCTTCTTTGTCTTTCTTTCTTTTTTGGTTAAAAAGACGGGAATGGAAAAAGGCATCCCTCAGAATGGGCGAAAATAGTTGCAAACGAATCAATGGACAAAGGTTTAATCTCCAATATATATAAACAGCTCATGCACCTTAATGTTAAAAAAACAAAAAACCCAATACAAAAATGGGCAGAAGATCTAAAGAGACGTTTCTTCAAAGAAGACACAGAGAGGGCCAAGACGCACATGAAAAGCTGCTCAAGAGCACTAATTATTAGAGAAATGCAAATCAAAAGTACAATGAGGTATCCCCTCACACCTGTTAGAATCGGCATCATCAGAAAATCTACAAACAACAAATTCTGGGGAGGGTGTGGACAAAAGGAACCCTCTTCCACTATTGGTGGGAATGTAAATTGATACAGTCACTATGGAGAACAGTATGGAGTTTCCTTAAAAACACTAGAAATAGAATTACCATCTGATCCAGCAATCCCACTTCTGGGCATATACCCAGAGAAAACCATAAATCAAAAAGGCACATTCACCACGATGTTCATTGCAGCACTATTTACAATAGCCAGGTAATGGAAGCAACCTAAATGCCCACAGACAGATGAATGGATAAAGATGGGGTACATATATAAAATGGAATATTCCTCGGCCATAAAAAGGAATGAAACTGGGTCATTTGTAGAGACATCGATGGATCTAGAGACTGTCATACAGAATGAAGTAAGTCAGAAAGAGGAAAACAAATATTGTATATTAATGCATATATGTGGAACCTAAAAAAATGATACAGATGAACTGGTTTGCAGGGAAGAAATAGAGACGCAGAGGTAGAGAACAAACGTATGGACACCAAGTGTGGGAAGCCATGGGGTGGTGGTGGTGGGATGAGTTGGGAGATTGGGATTGACCTGTATACATGTATATGCATAAAATACATAAGTGATAATAACCTGCTGTATAAAAAAGTAAATAAAATTAAATTTAAAAATTAAAAAAAAATAAAACTTAAAACTAAAACAGAAAAAAGTTCTTCCCTTCACACAGATGTATTTATAGAAATGAATTATTTCCATGCTTATATCTATAAATACATAAAAGAGGAATAAAATCTAAGTTGAACCATAAACGAAAAAATACCTGAACCCACCAGTTATACAGAGGAAAACCCTATCAGGGCACTTGCTCCAGCGGTAAACAATTCTGAAATTGGTCAGAGGTGTGGAATCATCACCCATCCAGCCAGCAACCCACCCCCCACGCAAGGAGCGTCCTCATTGCAAAGCTGGGAGACCGTGCCGAGGCATCTCTGAATAAAGGTGAGCTGAGCCCCAGTCCAGCTGCTGCTGAACTGTTCCCACCCTTCCCAGGTAAAACACCTGAATATGTACAAGGGCTTGAAAGCCTAGAGGAAGGGCCGCGGAGCCACACCAGCGACAGCACGCAGGCCAACATGGTGACTGCAGGTCAGCCAAGGTTGTCCTGGCCCCGTGCGCTCTTCCGGAAGCTTTCCATTATCCTGCCTGAGATACCCCTCCTGTCCCGGTCCCCACTGATTTTTCCTTCCTCACCTCTGTCCGGAGAGAAATTCCAGCGGAAGGTATGGGTGACACATCCTCTTCTTTACAGGTGGCAGCCTGGCAACTCCTGCAGAAAGGCCAGCAGAACCCCACTCACACCAGGCCACCAACAAAGCTGGGGCCCCTATTTCCCTCCCACCAGCTCAGCCCCGAGACTGCTGACGGGGCAGAGAATATGGAGTCAGGCACAGCTTCAGGGGCTATTGCCGCCTGGAGCGCTGTTTATATTGACCTCAACCAGGCACACCTGGGGAGGGCCGGCCGGCAGGGTAAGGCTGCCCAGGTCAGCTAATCCACAACCCTCAGGGAATCACATTGTTGAAAATGGACCTCGCTAAGGCAGAATAGAAGCCAAGGAAAATAAGGACACAATGCCATTTGCAGCACCGTAGATGAGTCTAGAGGTAATCACGTGACTTGTAGTAAGTCAGAAAGTGAAAGACACATATCATATCATATCACTTAGAGGTGTTACCTAAAATAGATAGCAGGGCAGTTATTTCCACTGAGAAGTGCAATCACAGGTTCATTAAACAAGCTTATGGTTCACCAATGGAAAGGTGTGAGGATTGGTTTCATTACGATATCGGGGTTAACAGACCTATACAAACAGAGGTGACATATATAATCACCAAAGACCTATGGAATACCAAGAGAAGACTACTCAACATTCTGTCATAACGTACATGGGTAAAGGATCCCAGGAAGAACAGACATCTGTATATGTGTAAAAGAACCACATCTTCGACACCTACAATAAGCCAAACATTGTAATCATACTTGCTGTAATAAAAAACAAAAAATTAAATTAAAAATACGAACAAGAAGTAGGGAGACAAACTTGAGGGGCTTTCTCCTGGCACATTCCATTCTAAATTCCAATCTAGAACACGACTTCCATTGAGGCTCTGTTGCCCTAGTAACCAGATTTGGTAAGGGAGAACTGCTGCCACCTTGTGGCCGTTTCACACAACAGCAGCTTTAATCCCAGCGCTAATGGTCAGTTGATATTCAAAATCATTGCAGGCCTGTAAATGACACCTGCCCTGAAAACAAATCCTGGGGTCACATATCGACCAAAAAATTCAAAGGACGTCCATATTTCAAAACGACCGTTTCAAAAGGCATATTTTATGCACATTAGTGTTCTGCTTCTTTGTCTTTCTTTCTTTTTTGGTTAAAAAGACGGGAATGGAAAAAGGCATCCCTCAGAATGGGCGAAAATAGTTGCAAACGAATCAATGGACAAAGGTTTAATCTCCAATATATATAAACAGCTCATGCACCTTAATGTTAAAAAAACAAAAAACCCAATACAAAAATGGGCAGAAGATCTAAAGAGACGTTTCTTCAAAGAAGACACAGAGAGGGCCAAGACGCACATGAAAAGCTGCTCAAGAGCACTAATTATTAGAGAAATGCAAATCAAAAGTACAATGAGGTATCCCCTCACACCTGTTAGAATCGGCATCATCAGAAAATCTACAAACAACAAATTCTGGGGAGGGTGTGGACAAAAGGAACCCTCTTCCACTATTGGTGGGAATGTAAATTGATACAGTCACTATGGAGAACAGTATGGAGTTTCCTTAAAAACACTAGAAATAGAATTACCATCTGATCCAGCAATCCCACTTCTGGGCATATACCCAGAGAAAACCATAAATCAAAAAGGCACATTCACCACGATGTTCATTGCAGCACTATTTACAATAGCCAGGTAATGGAAGCAACCTAAATGCCCACAGACAGA
This sequence comes from Mesoplodon bidens, assembly GCF_964165515.1. Lineage (NCBI taxonomy): Eukaryota > Metazoa > Chordata > Mammalia > Artiodactyla > Ziphiidae > Mesoplodon > Mesoplodon bidens. The sequence goes on from NW_027672099.1 coordinate 330,196, forward strand.
TGAATGGATAAAGATGGGGTACATATATAAAATGGAATATTCCTCGGCCATAAAAAGGAATGAAACTGGGTCATTTGTAGAGACATCGATGGATCTAGAGACTGTCATACAGAATGAAGTAAGTCAGAAAGAGGAAAACAAATATTGTATACTAATGCATATATGTGGAACCTAAAAAAATGATACAGATGAACTGGTTTGCAGGGAAGAAATAGAGACGCAGAGGTAGAGAACAAACGTATGGACACCAAGTGTGGGAAGCCATGGGGTGGTGGTGGTGGGATGAGTTGGGAGATTGGGATTGACCTGTATACATGTATATGCATAAAATACATAAGTGATAATAACCTGCTGTATAAAAAAGTAAATAAAATTAAATTTAAAAATTAAAAAAAAATAAAACTTAAAACTAAAACAGAAAAAAGTTCTTCCCTTCACACAGATGTATTTATAGAAATGAATTATTTCCATGCTTATATCTATAAATACATAAAAGAGGAATAAAATCTAAGTTGAACCATAAACGAAAAAATACCTGAACCCACCAGTTATACAGAGGAAAACCCTATCAGGGCACTTGCTCCAGCGGTAAACAATTCTGAAATTGGTCAGAGGTGTGGAATCATCACCCATCCAGCCAGCAACCCACCCCCCACGCAAGGAGCGTCCTCATTGCAAAGCTGGGAGACCGTGCCGAGGCATCTCTGAATAAAGGTGAGCTGAGCCCCAGTCCAGCTGCTGCTGAACTGTTCCCACCCTTCCCAGGTAAAACACCTGAATATGTACAAGGGCTTGAAAGCCTAGAGGAAGGGCCGCGGAGCCACACCAGCGACAGCACGCAGGCCAACATGGTGACTGCAGGTCAGCCAAGGTTGTCCTGGCCCCGTGCGCTCTTCCGGAAGCTTTCCATTATCCTGCCTGAGATACCCCTCCTGTCCCGGTCCCCACTGATTTTTCCTTCCTCACCTCTGTCCGGAGAGAAATTCCAGCGGAAGGTATGGGTGACACATCCTCTTCTTTACAGGTGGCAGCCTGGCAACTCCTGCAGAAAGGCCAGCAGAACCCCACTCACACCAGGCCACCAACAAAGCTGGGGCCCCTATTTCCCTCCCACCAGCTCAGCCCCGAGACTGCTGACGGGGCAGAGAATATGGAGTCAGGCACAGCTTCAGGGGCTATTGCCGCCTGGAGCGCTGTTTATATTGACCTCAACCAGGCACACCTGGGGAGGGCCGGCCGGCAGGGTAAGGCTGCCCAGGTCAGCTAATCCACAACCCTCAGGGAATCACATTGTTGAAAATGGACCTCGCTAAGGCAGAATAGAAGCCAAGGAAAATAAGGACACAATGCCATTTGCAGCACCGTAGATGAGTCTAGAGGTAATCACGTGACTTGTAGTAAGTCAGAAAGTGAAAGACACATATCATATCATATCACTTAGAGGTGTTACCTAAAATAGATAGCAGGGCAGTTATTTCCACTGAGAAGTGCAATCACAGGTTCATTAAACAAGCTTATGGTTCACCAATGGAAAGGTGTGAGGATTGGTTTCATTACGATATCGGGGTTAACAGACCTATACAAACAGAGGTGACATATATAATCACCAAAGACCTATGGAATACCAAGAGAAGACTACTCAACATTCTGTCATAACGTACATGGGTAAAGGATCCCAGGAAGAACAGACATCTGTATATGTGTAAAAGAACCACATCTTCGACACCTACAATAAGCCAAACATTGTAATCATACTTGCTGTAATAAAAAATAAAAAATTAAATTAAAAATACGAACAAGAAGTAGGGAGACAAACTTGAGGGGCTTTCTCCTGGCACATTCCATTCTAAATTCCAATCTAGAACACGACTTCCATTGAGGCTCTGTTGCCCTAGTAACCAGATTTGGTAAGGGAGAACTGCTGCCACCTTGTGGCCGTTTCACACAACAGCAGCTTTAATCCCAGCGCTAATGGTCAGTTGATATTCAAAATCTTTGCAGGCCTGTAAATGACACCTGCCCTGAAAACAAATCCTGGGGTCACATATCGACCAAAAAATTCAAAGGACGTCCATATTTCAAAACGACCGTTTCAAAAGGCATATTTTATGCACATTAGTGTTCTGCTTCTTTGTCTTTCTTTCTTTTTTGGTTAAAAAGACGGGAATGGAAAAAGGCATCCCTCAGAATGGGCGAAAATAGTTGCAAACGAATCAATGGACAAAGGTTTAATCTCCAATATATATAAACAGCTCATGCACCTTAATGTTAAAAAAACAAAAAACCCAATACAAAAATGGGCAGAAGATCTAAAGAGACGTTTCTTCAAAGAAGACACAGAGAGGGCCAAGACGCACATGAAAAGCTGCTCAAGAGCACTAATTATTAGAGAAATGCAAATCAAAAGTACAATGAGGTATCCCCTCACACCTGTTAGAATCGGCATCATCAGAAAATCTACAAACAACAAATTCTGGGGAGGGTGTGGACAAAAGGAACCCTCTTCCACTATTGGTGGGAATGTAAATTGATACAGTCACTATGGAGAACAGTATGGAGTTTCCTTAAAAACACTAGAAATAGAATTACCATCTGATCCAGCAATCCCACTTCTGGGCATATACCCAGAGAAAACCATAAATCAAAAAGGCACATTCACCACGGTGTTCATTGCAGCACTATTTACAATAGCCAGGTAATGGAAGCAACCTAAATGCCCACAGACAGATGAATGGATAAAGATGGGGTACATATATAAAATGGAATATTCCTCGGCCATAAAAAGGAATGAAACTGGGTCATTTGTAGAGACATCGATGGATCTAGAGACTGTCATACAGAATGAAGTAAGTCAGAAAGAGGAAAACAAATATTGTATATTAATGCATATATGTGGAACCTAAAAAAATGATACAGATGAACTGGTTTGCAGGGAAGAAATAGAGACGCAGAGGTAGAGAACAAACGTATGGACACCAAGTGTGGGAAGCCATGGGGTGGTGGTGGTGGGATGAGTTGGGAGATTGGGATTGACCTGTATACATGTATATGCATAAAATACATAAGTGATAATAACCTGCTGTATAAAAAAGTAAATAAAATTAAATTTAAAAATTAAAAAAAAATAAAACTTAAAACTAAAACAGAAAAAAGTTCTTCCCTTCACACAGATGTATTTATAGAAATGAATTATTTCCATGCTTATATCTATAAATACATAAAAGAGGAATAAAATCTAAGTTGAACCATAAACGAAAAAATACCTGAACCCACCAGTTATACAGAGGAAAACCCTATCAGGGCACTTGCTCCAGCGGTAAACAATTCTGAAATTGGTCAGAGGTGTGGAATCATCACCCATCCAGCCAGCAACCCACCCCCCACGCAAGGAGCGTCCTCATTGCAAAGCTGGGAGACCGTGCCGAGGCATCTCTGAATAAAGGTGAGCTGAGCCCCAGTCCAGCTGCTGCTGAACTGTTCCCACCCTTCCCAGGTAAAACACCTGAATATGTACAAGGGCTTGAAAGCCTAGAGGAAGGGCCGCGGAGCCACACCAGCGACAGCACGCAGGCCAACATGGTGACTGCAGGTCAGCCAAGGTTGTCCTGGCCCCGTGCGCTCTTCCGGAAGCTTTCCATTATCCTGCCTGAGATACCCCTCCTGTCCCGGTCCCCACTGATTTTTCCTTCCTCACCTCTGTCCGGAGAGAAATTCCAGCGGAAGGTATGGGTGACACATCCTCTTCTTTACAGGTGGCAGCCTGGCAACTCCTGCAGAAAGGCCAGCAGAACCCCACTCACACCAGGCCACCAACAAAGCTGGGGCCCCTATTTCCCTCCCACCAGCTCAGCCCCGAGACTGCTGACGGGGCAGAGAATATGGAGTCAGGCACAGATTCAGGGGCTATTGCCGCCTGGAGCGCTGTTTATATTGACCTCAACCAGGCACACCTGGGGAGGGCCGGCCGGCAGGGTAAGGCTGCCCAGGTCAGCTAATCCACAACCCTCAGGGAATCACATTGTTGAAAATGGACCTCGCTAAGGCAGAATAGAAGCCAAGGAAAATAAGGACACAATGCCATTTGCAGCACCGTAGATGAGTCTAGAGGTAATCACGTGACTTGTAGTAAGTCAGAAAGTGAAAGACACATATCATATCATATCACTTAGAGGTGTTACCTAAAATAGATAGCAGGGCAGTTATTTCCACTGAGAAGTGCAATCACAGGTTCATTAAACAAGCTTATGGTTCACCAATGGAAAGGTGTGAGGATTGGTTTCATTACGATATCGGGGTTAACAGACCTATACAAACAGAGGTGACATATATAATCACCAAAGACCTATGGAATACCAAGAGAAGACTACTCAACATTCTGTCATAACGTACATGGGTAAAGGATCCCAGGAAGAACAGACATCTGTATATGTGTAAAAGAACCACATCTTCGACACCTACAATAAGCCAAACATTGTAATCATACTTGCTGTAATAAAAAATAAAAAATTAAATTAAAAATACGAACAAGAAGTAGGGAGACAAACTTGAGGGGCTTTCTCCTGGCACATTCCATTCTAAATTCCAATCTAGAACACGACTTCCATTGAGGCTCTGTTGCCCTAGTAACCAGATTTGGTAAGGGAGAACTGCTGCCACCTTGTGGCCGTTTCACACAACAGCAGCTTTAATCCCAGCGCTAATGGTCAGTTGATATTCAAAATCTTTGCAGGCCTGTAAATGACACCTGCCCTGAAAACAAATCCTGGGGTCACATATCGACCAAAAAATTCAAAGGACGTCCATATTTCAAAACGACCGTTTCAAAAGGCATATTTTATGCACATTAGTGTTCTGCTTCTTTGTCTTTCTTTCTTTTTTGGTTAAAAAGACGGGAATGGAAAAAGGCATCCCTCAGAATGGGCGAAAATAGTTGCAAACGAATCAATGGACAAAGGTTTAATCTCCAATATATATAAACAGCTCATGCACCTTAATGTTAAAAAAACAAAAAACCCAATACAAAAATGGGCAGAAGATCTAAAGAGACGTTTCTTCAAAGAAGACACAGAGAGGGCCAAGACGCACATGAAAAGCTGCTCAAGAGCACTAATTATTAGAGAAATGCAAATCAAAAGTACAATGAGGTATCCCCTCACACCTGTTAGAATCGGCATCATCAGAAAATCTACAAACAACAAATTCTGGGGAGGGTGTGGACAAAAGGAACCCTCTTCCACTATTGGTGGGAATGTAAATTGATACAGTCACTATGGAGAACAGTATGGAGTTTCCTTAAAAACACTAGAAATAGAATTACCATCTGATCCAGCAATCCCACTTCTGGGCATATACCCAGAGAAAACCATAAATCAAAAAGGCACATTCACCACGGTGTTCATTGCAGCACTATTTACAATAGCCAGGTAATGGAAGCAACCTAAATGCCCACAGACAGATGAATGGATAAAGATGGGGTACATATATAAAATGGAATATTCCTCGGCCATAAAAAGGAATGAAACTGGGTCATTTGTAGAGACATCGATGGATCTAGAGACTGTCATACAGAATGAAGTAAGTCAGAAAGAGGAAAACAAATATTGTATATTAATGCATATATGTGGAACCTAAAAAAATGATACAGATGAACTGGTTTGCAGGGAAGAAATAGAGACGCAGAGGTAGAGAACAAACGTATGGACACCAAGTGTGGGAAGCCATGGGGTGGTGGTGGTGGGATGAGTTGGGAGATTGGGATTGACCTGTATACATGTCTATGCATAAAATACATAAGTGATAATAACCTGCTGTATAAAAAAGTAAATAAAATTAAATTTAAAAATTAAAAAAAATAAAACTTAAAACTAAAACAGAAAAAAGTTCTTCCCTTCACACAGATGTATTTATAGAAATGAATTATTTCCATGCTTATATCTATAAATACATAAAAGAGGAATAAAATCTAAGTTGAACCATAAACGAAAAAATACCTGAACCCACCAGTTATACAGAGGAAAACCCTATCAGGGCACTTGCTCCAGCGGTAAACAATTCTGAAATTGGTCAGAGGTGTGGAATCATCACCCATCCAGCCAGCAACCCACCCCCCACGCAAGGAGCGTCCTCATTGCAAAGCTGGGAGACCGTGCCGAGGCATCTCTGAATAAAGGTGAGCTGAGCCCCAGTCCAGCTGCTGCTGAACTGTTCCCACCCTTCCCAGGTAAAACACCTGAATATGTACAAGGGCTTGAAAGCCTAGAGGAAGGGCCGCGGAGCCACACCAGCGACAGCACGCAGGCCAACATGGTGACTGCAGGTCAGCCAAGGTTGTCCTGGCCCCGTGCGCTCTTCCGGAAGCTTTCCATTATCCTGCCTGAGATACCCCTCCTGTCCCGGTCCCCACTGATTTTTCCTTCCTCACCTCTGTCCGGAGAGAAATTCCAGCGGAAGGTATGGGTGACACATCCTCTTCTTTACAGGTGGCAGCCTGGCAACTCCTGCAGAAAGGCCAGCAGAACCCCACTCACACCAGGCCACCAACAAAGCTGGGGCCCCTATTTCCCTCCCACCAGCTCAGCCCCGAGACTGCTGACGGGGCAGAGAATATGGAGTCAGGCACAGCTTCAGGGGCTATTGCCGCCTGGAGCGCTGTTTATATTGACCTCAACCAGGCACACCTGGGGAGGGCCGGCCGGCAGGGTAAGGCTGCCCAGGTCAGCTAATCCACAACCCTCAGGGAATCACATTGTTGAAAATGGACCTCGCTAAGGCAGAATAGAAGCCAAGGAAAATAAGGACACAATGCCATTTGCAGCACCGTAGATGAGTCTAGAGGTAATCACGTGACTTGTAGTAAGTCAGAAAGTGAAAGACACATATCATATCATATCACTTAGAGGTGTTACCTAAAATAGATAGCAGGGCAGTTATTTCCACTGAGAAGTGCAATCACAGGTTCATTAAACAAGCTTATGGTTCACCAATGGAAAGGTGTGAGGATTGGTTTCATTACGATATCGGGGTTAACAGACCTATACAAACAGAGGTGACATATATAATCACCAAAGACCTATGGAATACCAAGAGAAGACTACTCAACATTCTGTCATAACGTACATGGGTAAAGGATCCCAGGAAGAACAGACATCTGTATATGTGTAAAAGAACCACATCTTCGACACCTACAATAAGCCAAACATTGTAATCATACTTGCTGTAATAAAAAATAAAAAATTAAATTAAAAATACGAACAAGAAGTAGGGAGACAAACTTGAGGGGCTTTCTCCTGGCACATTCCATTCTAAATTCCAATCTAGAACACGACTTCCATTGAGGCTCTGTTGCCCTAGTAACCAGATTTGGTAAGGGAGAACTGCTGCCACCTTGTGGCCGTTTCACACAACAGCAGCTTTAATCCCAGCGCTAATGGTCAGTTGATATTCAAAATCTTTGCAGGCCTGTAAATGACACCTGCCCTGAAAACAAATCCTGGGGTCACATATCGACCAAAAAATTCAAAGGACGTCCATATTTCAAAACGACCGTTTCAAAAGGCATATTTTATGCACATTAGTGTTCTGCTTCTTTGTCTTTCTTTCTTTTTTGGTTAAAAAGACGGGAATGGAAAAAGGCATCCCTCAGAATGGGCGAAAATAGTTGCAAACGAATCAATGGACAAAGGTTTAATCTCCAATATATATAAACAGCTCATGCACCTTAATGTTAAAAAAACAAAAAACCCAATACAAAAATGGGCAGAAGATCTAAAGAGACGTTTCTTCAAAGAAGACACAGAGAGGGCCAAGACGCACATGAAAAGCTGCTCAAGAGCACTAATTATTAGAGAAATGCAAATCAAAAGTACAATGAGGTATCCCCTCACACCTGTTAGAATCGGCATCATCAGAAAATCTACAAACAACAAATTCTGGGGAGGGTGTGGACAAAAGGAACCCTCTTCCACTATTGGTGGGAATGTAAATTGATACAGTCACTATGGAGAACAGTATGGAGTTTCCTTAAAAACACTAGAAATAGAATTACCATCTGATCCAGCAATCCCACTTCTGGGCATATACCCAGAGAAAACCATAAATCAAAAAGGCACATTCACCACGGTGTTCATTGCAGCACTATTTACAATAGCCAGGTAATGGAAGCAACCTAAATGCCCACAGACAGATGAATGGATAAAGATGGGGTACATATATAAAATGGAATATTCCTCGGCCATAAAAAGGAATGAAACTGGGTCATTTGTAGAGACATCGATGGATCTAGAGACTGTCATACAGAATGAAGTAAGTCAGAAAGAGGAAAACAAATATTGTATATTAATGCATATATGTGGAACCTAAAAAAATGATACAGATGAACTGGTTTGCAGGGAAGAAATAGAGACGCAGAGGTAGAGAACAAACGTATGGACACCAAGTGTGGGAAGCCATGGGGTGGTGGTGGTGGGATGAGTTGGGAGATTGGGATTGACCTGTATACATGTATATGCATAAAATACATAAGTGATAATAACCTGCTGTATAAAAAAGTAAATAAAATTAAATTTAAAAATTAAAAAAAAATAAAACTTAAAACTAAAACAGAAAAAAGTTCTTCCCTTCACACAGATGTATTTATAGAAATGAATTATTTCCATGCTTATATCTATAAATACATAAAAGAGGAATAAAATCTAAGTTGAACCATAAACGAAAAAATACCTGAACCCACCAGTTATACAGAGGAAAACCCTATCAGGGCACTTGCTCCAGCGGTAAACAATTCTGAAATTGGTCAGAGGTGTGGAATCATCACCCATCCAGCCAGCAACCCACCCCCCACGCAAGGAGCGTCCTCATTGCAAAGCTGGGAGACCGTGCCGAGGCATCTCTGAATAAAGGTGAGCTGAGCCCCAGTCCAGCTGCTGCTGAACTGTTCCCACCCTTCCCAGGTAAAACACCTGAATATGTACAAGGGCTTGAAAGCCTAGAGGAAGGGCCGCGGAGCCACACCAGCGACAGCACGCAGGCCAACATGGTGACTGCAGGTCAGCCAAGGTTGTCCTGGCCCCGTGCGCTCTTCCGGAAGCTTTCCATTATCCTGCCTGAGATACCCCTCCTGTCCCGGTCCCCACTGATTTTTCCTTCCTCACCTCTGTCCGGAGAGAAATTCCAGCGGAAGGTATGGGTGACACATCCTCTTCTTTACAGGTGGCAGCCTGGCAACTCCTGCAGAAAGGCCAGCAGAACCCCACTCACACCAGGCCACCAACAAAGCTGGGGCCCCTATTTCCCTCCCACCAGCTCAGCCCCGAGACTGCTGACGGGGCAGAGAATATGGAGTCAGGCACAGATTCAGGGGCTATTGCCGCCTGGAGCGCTGTTTATATTGACCTCAACCAGGCACACCTGGGGAGGGCCGGCCGGCAGGGTAAGGCTGCCCAGGTCAGCTAATCCACAACCCTCAGGGAATCACATTGTTGAAAATGGACCTCGCTAAGGCAGAATAGAAGCCAAGGAAAATAAGGACACAATGCCATTTGCAGCACCGTAGATGAGTCTAGAGGTAATCACGTGACTTGTAGTAAGTCAGAAAGTGAAAGACACATATCATATCATATCACTTAGAGGTGTTACCTAAAATAGATAGCAGGGCAGTTATTTCCACTGAGAAGTGCAATCACAGGTTCATTAAACAAGCTTATGGTTCACCAATGGAAAGGTGTGAGGATTGGTTTCATTACGATATCGGGGTTAACAGACCTATACAAACAGAGGTGACATATATAATCACCAAAGACCTATGGAATACCAAGAGAAGACTACTCAACATTCTGTCATAACGTACATGGGTAAAGGATCCCAGGAAGAACAGACATCTGTATATGTGTAAAAGAACCACATCTTCGACACCTACAATAAGCCAAACATTGTAATCATACTTGCTGTAATCAAAAATAAAAAATTAAATTAAAAATACGAACAAGAAGTAGGGAGACAAACTTGAGGGGCTTTCTCCTGGCACATTCCATTCTAAATTCCAATCTAGAACACGACTTCCATTGAGGCTCTGTTGCCCTAGTAACCAGATTTGGTAAGGGAGAACTGCTGCCACCTTGTGGCCGTTTCACACAACAGCAGCTTTAATCCCAGCGCTAATGGTCAGTTGATATTCAAAATCTTTGCAGGCCTGTAAATGACACCTGCCCTGAAAACAAATCCTGGGGTCACATATCGACCAAAAAATTCAAAGGACGTCCATATTTCAAAACGACCGTTTCAAAAGGCATATTTTATGCACATTAGTGTTCTGCTTCTTTGTCTTTCTTTCTTTTTTGGTTAAAAAGACGGGAATGGAAAAAGGCATCCCTCAGAATGGGCGAAAATAGTTGCAAACGAATCAATGGACAAAGGTTTAATCTCCAATATATATAAACAGCTCATGCACCTTAATGTTAAAAAAACAAAAAACCCAATACAAAAATGGGCAGAAGATCTAAAGAGACGTTTCTTCAAAGAAGACACAGAGAGGGCCAAGACGCACATGAAAAGCTGCTCAAGAGCACTAATTATTAGAGAAATGCAAATCAAAAGTACAATGAGGTATCCCCTCACACCTGTTAGAATCGGCATCATCAGAAAATCTACAAACAACAAATTCTGGGGAGGGTGTGGACAAAAGGAACCCTCTTCCACTATTGGTGGGAATGTAAATTGATACAGTCACTATGGAGAACAGTATGGAGTTTCCTTAAAAACACTAGAAATAGAATTACCATCTGATCCAGCAATCCCACTTCTGGGCATATACCCAGAGAAAACCATAAATCAAAAAGGCACATTCACCACGGTGTTCATTGCAGCACTATTTACAATAGCCAGGTAATGGAAGCAACCTAAATGCCCACAGACAGATGAATGGATAAAGATGGGGTACATATATAAAATGGAATATTCCTCGGCCATAAAAAGGAATGAAACTGGGTCATTTGTAGAGACATCGATGGATCTAGAGACTGTCATACAGAATGAAGTAAGTCAGAAAGAGGAAAACAAATATTGTATATTAATGCATATATGTGGAACCTAAAAAAATGATACAGATGAACTGGTTTGCAGGGAAGAAATAGAGACGCAGAGGTAGAGAACAAACGTATGGACACCAAGTGTGGGAAGCCATGGGGTGGTGGTGGTGGGATGAGTTGGGAGATTGGGATTGACCTGTATACATGTATATGCATAAAATACATAAGTGATAATAACCTGCTGTATAAAAAAGTAAATAAAATTAAATTTAAAAATTAAAAAAAATAAAACTTAAAACTAAAACAGAAAAAAGTTCTTCCCTTCACACAGATGTATTTATAGAAATGAATTATTTCCATGCTTATATCTATAAATACATAAAAGAGGAATAAAATCTAAGTTGAACCATAAACGAAAAAATACCTGAACCCACCAGTTATACAGAGGAAAACCCTATCAGGGCACTTGCTCCAGCGGTAAACAATTCTGAAATTGGTCAGAGGTGTGGAATCATCACCCATCCAGCCAGCAACCCACCCCCCACGCAAGGAGCGTCCTCATTGCAAAGCTGGGAGACCGTGCCGAGGCATCTCTGAATAAAGGTGAGCTGAGCCCCAGTCCAGCTGCTGCTGAACTGTTCCCACCCTTCCCAGGTAAAACACCTGAATATGTACAAGGGCTTGAAAGCCTAGAGGAAGGGCCGCGGAGCCACACCAGCGACAGCACGCAGGCCAACATGGTGACTGCAGGTCAGCCAAGGTTGTCCTGGCCCCGTGCGCTCTTCCGGAAGCTTTCCATTATCCTGCCTGAGATACCCCTCCTGTCCCGGTCCCCACTGATTTTTCCTTCCTCACCTCTGTCCGGAGAGAAATTCCAGCGGAAGGTATGGGTGACACATCCTCTTCTTTACAGGTGGCAGCCTGGCAACTCCTGCAGAAAGGCCAGCAGAACCCCACTCACACCAGGCCACCAACAAAGCTGGGGCCCCTATTTCCCTCCCACCAGCTCAGCCCCGAGACTGCTGACGGGGCAGAGAATATGGAGTCAGGCACAGCTTCAGGGGCTATTGCCGCCTGGAGCGCTGTTTATATTGACCTCAACCAGGCACACCTGGGGAGGGCCGGCCGGCAGGGTAAGGCTGCCCAGGTCAGCTAATCCACAACCCTCAGGGAATCACATTGTTGAAAATGGACCTCGCTAAGGCAGAATAGAAGCCAAGGAAAATAAGGACACAATGCCATTTGCAGCACCGTAGATGAGTCTAGAGGTAATCACGTGACTTGTAGTAAGTCAGAAAGTGAAAGACACATATCATATCATATCACTTAGAGGTGTTACCTAAAATAGATAGCAGGGCAGTTATTTCCACTGAGAAGTGCAATCACAGGTTCATTAAACAAGCTTATGGTTCACCAATGGAAAGGTGTGAGGATTGGTTTCATTACGATATCGGGGTTAACAGACCTATACAAACAGAGGTGACATATATAATCACCAAAGACCTATGGAATACCAAGAGAAGACTACTCAACATTCTGTCATAACGTACATGGGTAAAGGATCCCAGGAAGAACAGACACCTGTATATGTGTAAAAGAACCACATCTTCGACACCTACAATAAGCCAAACATTGTAATCATACTTGCTGTAATAAAAAATAAAAAATTAAATTAAAAATACGAACAAGAAGTAGGGAGACAAACTTGAGGGGCTTTCTCCTGGCACATTCCATTCTAAATTCCAATCTAGAACACGACTTCCATTGAGGCTCTGTTGCCCTAGTAACCAGATTTGGTAAGGGAGAACTGCTGCCACCTTGTGGCCGTTTCACACAACAGCAGCTTTAATCCCAGCGCTAATGGTCAGTTGATATTCAAAATCTTTGCAGGCCTGTAAATGACACCTGCCCTGAAAACAAATCCTGGGGTCACATATCGACCAAAAAATTCAAAGGACGTCCATATTTCAAAACGACCGTTTCAAAAGGCATATTTTATGCACATTAGTGTTCTGCTTCTTTGTCTTTCTTTCTTTTTTGGTTAAAAAGACGGGAATGGAAAAAGGCATCCCTCAGAATGGGCGAAAATAGTTGCAAACGAATCAATGGACAAAGGTTTAATCTCCAATATATATAAACAGCTCATGCACCTTAATGTTAAAAAAACAAAAAACCCAATACAAAAATGGGCAGAAGATCTAAAGAGACGTTTCTTCAAAGAAGACACAGAGAGGGCCAAGACGCACATGAAAAGCTGCTCAAGAGCACTAATTATTAGAGAAATGCAAATCAAAAGTACAATGAGGTATCCCCTCACACCTGTTAGAATCGGCATCATCAGAAAATCTACAAACAACAAATTCTGGGGAGGGTGTGGACAAAAGGAACCCTCTTCCACTATTGGTGGGAATGTAAATTGATACAGTCACTATGGAGAACAGTATGGAGTTTCCTTAAAAACACTAGAAATAGAATTACCATCTGATCCAGCAATCCCACTTCTGGGCATATACCCAGAGAAAACCATAAATCAAAAAGGCACATTCACCACGGTGTTCATTGCAGCACTATTTACAATAGCCAGGTAATGGAAGCAACCTAAATGCCCACAGACAGATGAATGGATAAAGATGGGGTACATATATAAAATGGAATATTACTCGGCCATAAAAAGGAATGAAACTGGGTCATTTGTAGAGACATCGATGGATCTAGAGACTGTCATACAGAATGAAGTAAGTCAGAAAGAGGAAAACAAATATTGTATATTAATGCATATATGTGGAACCTAAAAAAATGATACAGATGAACTGGATTGCAGGGAAGAAATAGAGACGCAGAGGTAGAGAACAAACGTATGGACACCAAGTGTGGGAAGCCATGGGGTGGTGGTGGTGGGATGAGTTGGGAGATTGGGATTGACCTGTATACATGTATATGCATAAAATACATAAGTGATAATAACCTGCTGTATAAAAAAGTAAATAAAATTAAATTTAAAAATTAAAAAAAATAAAACTTAAAACTAAAACAGAAAAAAGTTCTTCCCTTCACACAGATGTATTTATAGAAATGAATTATTTCCATGCTTATATCTATAAATACATAAAAGAGGAATAAAATCTAAGTTGAACCATAAACGAAAAAATACCTGAACCCACCAGTTATACAGAGGAAAACCCTATCAGGGCACTTGCTCCAGCGGTAAACAATTCTGAAATTGGTCAGAGGTGTGGAATCATCACCCATCCAGCCAGCAACCCACCCCCCACGCAAGGAGCGTCCTCATTGCAAAGCTGGGAGACCGTGCCGAGGCATCTCTGAATAAAGGTGAGCTGAGCCCCAGTCCAGCTGCTGCTGAACTGTTCCCACCCTTCCCAGGTAAAACACCTGAATATGTACAAGGGCTTGAAAGCCTAGAGGAAGGGCCGCGGAGCCACACCAGCGACAGCACGCAGGCCAACATGGTGACTGCAGGTCAGCCAAGGTTGTCCTGGCCCCGTGCGCTCTTCCGGAAGCTTTCCATTATCCTGCCTGAGATACCCCTCCTGTCCCGGTCCCCACTGATTTTTCCTTCCTCACCTCTGTCCGGAGAGAAATTCCAGCGGAAGGTATGGGTGACACATCCTCTTCTTTACAGGTGGCAGCCTGGCAACTCCTGCAGAAAGGCCAGCAGAACCCCACTCACACCAGGCCACCAACAAAGCTGGGGCCCCTATTTCCCTCCCACCAGCTCAGCCCCGAGACTGCTGACGGGGCAGAGAATATGGAGTCAGGCACAGCTTCAGGGGCTATTGCCGCCTGGAGCGCTGTTTATATTGACCTCAACCAGGCACACCTGGGGAGGGCCGGCCGGCAGGGTAAGGCTGCCCAGGTCAGCTAATCCACAACCCTCAGGGAATCACATTGTTGAAAATGGACCTCGCTAAGGCAGAATAGAAGCCAAGGAAAATAAGGACACAATGCCATTTGCAGCACCGTAGATGAGTCTAGAGGTAATCACGTGACTTGTAGTAAGTCAGAAAGTGAAAGACACATATCATATCATATCACTTAGAGGTGTTACCTAAAATAGATAGCAGGGCAGTTATTTCCACTGAGAAGTGCAATCACAGGTTCATTAAACAAGCTTATGGTTCACCAATGGAAAGGTGTGAGGATTGGTTTCATTACGATATCGGGGTTAACAGACATATACAAACAGAGGTGACATATATAATCACCAAAGACCTATGGAATACCAAGAGAAGACTACTCAACATTCTGTCATAACGTACATGGGTAAAGGATCCCAGGAAGAACAGACATCTGTATATGTGTAAAAGAACCACATCTTCGACACCTACAATAAGCCAAACATTGTAATCATACTTGCTGTAATAAAAAATAAAAAATTAAATTAAAAATACGAACAAGAAGTAGGGAGACAAACTTGAGGGGCTTTCTCCTGGCACATTCCATTCTAAATTCCAATCTAGAACACGACTTCCATTGAGGCTCTGTTGCCCTAGTAACCAGATTTGGTAAGGGAGAACTGCTGCCACCTTGTGGCCGTTTCACACAACAGCAGCTTTAATCCCAGCGCTAATGGTCAGTTGATATTCAAAATCATTGCAGGCCTGTAAATGACACCTGCCCTGAAAACAAATCCTGGGGTCACATATCGACCAAAAAATTCAAAGGACGTCCATATTTCAAAACGACCGTTTCAAAAGGCATATTTTATGCACATTAGTGTTCTGCTTCTTTGTCTTTCTTTCTTTTTTGGTTAAAAAGACGGGAATGGAAAAAGGCATCCCTCAGAATGGGCGAAAATAGTTGCAAACGAATCAATGGACAAAGGTTTAATCTCCAATATATATAAACAGCTCATGCACCTTAATGTTAAAAAAACAAAAAACCCAATACAAAAATGGGCAGAAGATCTAAAGAGACGTTTCTTCAAAGAAGACACAGAGAGGGCCAAGACGCACATGAAAAGCTGCTCAAGAGCACTAATTATTAGAGAAATGCAAATCAAAAGTACAATGAGGTATCCCCTCACACCTGTTAGAATCGGCATCATCAGAAAATCTACAAACAACAAATTCTGGGGAGGGTGTGGACAAAAGGAACCCTCTTCCACTATTGGTGGGAATGTAAATTGATACAGTCACTATGGAGAACAGTATGGAGTTTCCTTAAAAACACTAGAAATAGAATTACCATCTGATCCAGCAATCCCACTTCTGGGCATATACCCAGAGAAAACCATAAATCAAAAAGGCACATTCACCACGGTGTTCATTGCAGCACTATTTACAATAGCCAGGTAATGGAAGCAACCTAAATGCCCACAGACAGATGAATGGATAAAGATGGGGTACATATATAAAATGGAATATTCCTCGGCCATAAAAAGGAATGAAACTGGGTCATTTGTAGAGACATCGATGGATCTAGAGACTGTCATACAGAATGAAGTAAGTCAGAAAGAGGAAAACAAATATTGTATATTAATGCATATATGTGGAACCTAAAAAAATGATACAGATGAACTGGTTTGCAGGGAAGAAATAGAGACGCAGAGGTAGAGAACAAACGTATGGACACCAAGTGTGGGAAGCCATGGGGTGGTGGTGGTGGGATGAGTTGGGAGATTGGGATTGACCTGTATACATGTATATGCATAAAATACATAAGTGATAATAACCTGCTGTATAAAAAAGTAAATAAAATTAAATTTAAAAATTAAAAAAAAATAAAACTTAAAACTAAAACAGAAAAAAGTTCTTCCCTTCACACAGATGTATTTATAGAAATGAATTATTTCCATGCTTATATCTATAAATACATAAAAGAGGAATAAAATCTAAGTTGAACCATAAACGAAAAAATACCTGAACCCACCAGTTATACAGAGGAAAACCCTATCAGGGCACTTGCTCCAGCGGTAAACAATTCTGAAATTGGTCAGAGGTGTGGAATCATCACCCATCCAGCCAGCAACCCACCCCCCACGCAAGGAGCGTCCTCATTGCAAAGCTGGGAGACCGTGCCGAGGCATCTCTGAATAAAGGTGAGCTGAGCCCCAGTCCAGCTGCTGCTGAACTGTTCCCACCCTTCCCAGGTAAAACACCTGAATATGTACAAGGGCTTGAAAGCCTAGAGGAAGGGCCGCGGAGCCACACCAGCGACAGCACGCAGGCCAACATGGTGACTGCAGGTCAGCCAAGGTTGTCCTGGCCCCGTGCGCTCTTCCGGAAGCTTTCCATTATCCTGCCTGAGATACCCCTCCTGTCCCGGTCCCCACTGATTTTTCCTTCCTCACCTCTGTCCGGAGAGAAATTCCAGCGGAAGGTATGGGTGACACATCCTCTTCTTTACAGGTGGCAGCCTGGCAACTCCTGCAGAAAGGCCAGCAGAACCCCACTCACACCAGGCCACCAACAAAGCTGGGGCCCCTATTTCCCTCCCACCAGCTCAGCCCCGAGACTGCTGACGGGGCAGAGAATATGGAGTCAGGCACAGCTTCAGGGGCTATTGCCGCCTGGAGCGCTGTTTATATTGACCTCAACCAGGCACACCTGGGGAGGGCCGGCCGGCAGGGTAAGGCTGCCCAGGTCAGCTAATCCACAACCCTCAGGGAATCACATTGTTGAAAATGGACCTCGCTAAGGCAGAATAGAAGCCAAGGAAAATAAGGACACAATGCCATTTGCAGCACCGTAGATGAGTCTAGAGGTAATCACGTGACTTGTAGTAAGTCAGAAAGTGAAAGACACATATCATATCATATCACTTAGAGGTGTTACCTAAAATAGATAGCAGGGCAGTTATTTCCACTGAGAAGTGCAATCACAGGTTCATTAAACAAGCTTATGGTTCACCAATGGAAAGGTGTGAGGATTGGTTTCATTACGATATCGGGGTTAACAGACATATACAAACAGAGGTGACATATATAATCACCAAAGACCTATGGAATACCAAGAGAAGACTACTCAACATTCTGTCATAACGTACATGGGTAAAGGATCCCAGGAAGAACAGACATCTGTATATGTGTAAAAGAACCACATCTTCGACACCTACAATAAGCCAAACATTGTAATCATACTTGCTGTAATAAAAAATAAAAAATTAAATTAAAAATACGAACAAGAAGTAGGGAGACAAACTTGAGGGGCTTTCTCCTGGCACATTCCATTCTAAATTCCAATCTAGAACACGACTTCCATTGAGGCTCTGTTGCCCTAGTAACCAGATTTGGTAAGGGAGAACTGCTGCCACCTTGTGGCCGTTTCACACAACAGCAGCTTTAATCCCAGCGCTAATGGTCAGTTGATATTCAAAATCATTGCAGGCCTGTAAATGACACCTGCCCTGAAAACAAATCCTGGGGTCACATATCGACCAAAAAATTCAAAGGACGTCCATATTTCAAAACGACCGTTTCAAAAGGCATATTTTATGCACATTAGTGTTCTGCTTCTTTGTCTTTCTTTCTTTTTTGGTTAAAAAGACGGGAATGGAAAAAGGCATCCCTCAGAATGGGCGAAAATAGTTGCAAACGAATCAATGGACAAAGGTTTAATCTCCAATATATATAAACAGCTCATGCACCTTAATGTTAAAAAAACAAAAAACCCAATACAAAAATGGGCAGAAGATCTAAAGAGACGTTTCTTCAAAGAAGACACAGAGAGGGCCAAGACGCACATGAAAAGCTGCTCAAGAGCACTAATTATTAGAGAAATGCAAATCAAAAGTACAATGAGGTATCCCCTCACACCTGTTAGAATCGGCATCATCAGAAAATCTACAAACAACAAATTCTGGGGAGGGTGTGGACAAAAGGAACCCTCTTCCACTATTGGTGGGAATGTAAATTGATACAGTCACTATGGAGAACAGTATGGAGTTTCCTTAAAAACACTAGAAATAGAATTACCATCTGATCCAGCAATCCCACTTCTGGGCATATACCCAGAGAAAACCATAAATCAAAAAGGCACATTCACCACGATGTTCATTGCAGCACTATTTACAATAGCCAGGTAATGGAAGCAACCTAAATGCCCACAGACAGATGAATGGATAAAGATGGGGTACATATATAAAATGGAATATTCCTCGGCCATAAAAAGGAATGAAACTGGGTCATTTGTAGAGACATCGATGGATCTAGAGACTGTCATACAGAATGAAGTAAGTCAGAAAGAGGAAAACAAATATTGTATATTAATGCATATATGTGGAACCTAAAAAAATGATACAGATGAACTGGTTTGCAGGGAAGAAATAGAGACGCAGAGGTAGAGAACAAACGTATGGACACCAAGTGTGGGAAGCCATGGGGTGGTGGTGGTGGGATGAGTTGGGAGATTGGGATTGACCTGTATACATGTATATGCATAAAATACATAAGTGATAATAACCTGCTGTATAAAAAAGTAAATAAAATTAAATTTAAAAATTAAAAAAAAATAAAACTTAAAACTAAAACAGAAAAAAGTTCTTCCCTTCACACAGATGTATTTATAGAAATGAATTATTTCCATGCTTATATCTATAAATACATAAAAGAGGAATAAAATCTAAGTTGAACCATAAACGAAAAAATACCTGAACCCACCAGTTATACAGAGGAAAACCCTATCAGGGCACTTGCTCCAGCGGTAAACAATTCTGAAATTGGTCAGAGGTGTGGAATCATCACCCATCCAGCCAGCAACCCACCCCCCACGCAAGGAGCGTCCTCATTGCAAAGCTGGGAGACCGTGCCGAGGCATCTCTGAATAAAGGTGAGCTGAGCCCCAGTCCAGCTGCTGCTGAACTGTTCCCACCCTTCCCAGGTAAAACACCTGAATATGTACAAGGGCTTGAAAGCCTAGAGGAAGGGCCGCGGAGCCACACCAGCGACAGCACGCAGGCCAACATGGTGACTGCAGGTCAGCCAAGGTTGTCCTGGCCCCGTGCGCTCTTCCGGAAGCTTTCCATTATCCTGCCTGAGATACCCCTCCTGTCCCGGTCCCCACTGATTTTTCCTTCCTCACCTCTGTCCGGAGAGAAATTCCAGCGGAAGGTATGGGTGACACATCCTCTTCTTTACAGGTGGCAGCCTGGCAACTCCTGCAGAAAGGCCAGCAGAACCCCACTCACACCAGGCCACCAACAAAGCTGGGGCCCCTATTTCCCTCCCACCAGCTCAGCCCCGAGACTGCTGACGGGGCAGAGAATATGGAGTCAGGCACAGCTTCAGGGGCTATTGCCGCCTGGAGCGCTGTTTATATTGACCTCAACCAGGCACACCTGGGGAGGGCCGGCCGGCAGGGTAAGGCTGCCCAGGTCAGCTAATCCACAACCCTCAGGGAATCACATTGTTGAAAATGGACCTCGCTAAGGCAGAATAGAAGCCAAGGAAAATAAGGACACAATGCCATTTGCAGCACCGTAGATGAGTCTAGAGGTAATCACGTGACTTGTAGTAAGTCAGAAAGTGAAAGACACATATCATATCATATCACTTAGAGGTGTTACCTAAAATAGATAGCAGGGCAGTTATTTCCACTGAGAAGTGCAATCACAGGTTCATTAAACAAGCTTATGGTTCACCAATGGAAAGGTGTGAGGATTGGTTTCATTACGATATCGGGGTTAACAGACCTATACAAACAGAGGTGACATATATAATCACCAAAGACCTATGGAATACCAAGAGAAGACTACTCAACATTCTGTCATAACGTACATGGGTAAAGGATCCCAGGAAGAACAGACATCTGTATATGTGTAAAAGAACCACATCTTCGACACCTACAATAAGCCAAACATTGTAATCATACTTGCTGTAATAAAAAATAAAAAATTAAATTAAAAATACGAACAAGAAGTAGGGAGACAAACTTGAGGGGCTTTCTCCTGGCACATTCCATTCTAAATTCCAATCTAGAACACGACTTCCATTGAGGCTCTGTTGCCCTAGTAACCAGATTTGGTAAGGGAGAACTGCTGCCACCTTGTGGCCGTTTCACACAACAGCAGCTTTAATCCCAGCGCTAATGGTCAGTTGATATTCAAAATCTTTGCAGGCCTGTAAATGACACCTGCCCTGAAAACAAATCCTGGGGTCACATATCGACCAAAAAATTCAAAGGACGTCCATATTTCAAAACGACCGTTTCAAAAGGCATATTTTATGCACATTAGTGTTCTGCTTCTTTGTCTTTCTTTCTTTTTTGGTTAAAAAGACGGGAATGGAAAAAGGCATCCCTCAGAATGGGCGAAAATAGTTGCAAACGAATCAATGGACAAAGGTTTAATCTCCAATATATATAAACAGCTCATGCACCTTAATGTTAAAAAAACAAAAAACCCAATACAAAAATGGGCAGAAGATCTAAAGAGACGTTTCTTCAAAGAAGACAC
The DNA here is from genome assembly GCF_964165515.1 of Mesoplodon bidens. Taxonomy (NCBI): domain Eukaryota; kingdom Metazoa; phylum Chordata; class Mammalia; order Artiodactyla; family Ziphiidae; genus Mesoplodon; species Mesoplodon bidens. The sequence goes on from NW_027672099.1 coordinate 351,627, forward strand.
AGAGAGGGCCAAGACGCACATGAAAAGCTGCTCAAGAGCACTAATTATTAGAGAAATGCAAATCAAAAGTACAATGAGGTATCCCCTCACACCTGTTAGAATCGGCATCATCAGAAAATCTACAAACAACAAATTCTGGGGAGGGTGTGGACAAAAGGAACCCTCTTCCACTATTGGTGGGAATGTAAATTGATACAGTCACTATGGAGAACAGTATGGAGTTTCCTTAAAAACACTAGAAATAGAATTACCATCTGATCCAGCAATCCCACTTCTGGGCATATACCCAGAGAAAACCATAAATCAAAAAGGCACATTCACCACGATGTTCATTGCAGCACTATTTACAATAGCCAGGTAATGGAAGCAACCTAAATGCCCACAGACAGATGAATGGATAAAGATGGGGTACATATATAAAATGGAATATTCCTCGGCCATAAAAAGGAATGAAACTGGGTCATTTGTAGAGACATCGATGGATCTAGAGACTGTCATACAGAATGAAGTAAGTCAGAAAGAGGAAAACAAATATTGTATATTAATGCATATATGTGGAACCTAAAAAAATGATACAGATGAACTGGTTTGCAGGGAAGAAATAGAGACGCAGAGGTAGAGAACAAACGTATGGACACCAAGTGTGGGAAGCCATGGGGTGGTGGTGGTGGGATGAGTTGGGAGATTGGGATTGACCTGTATACATGTATATGCATAAAATACATAAGTGATAATAACCTGCTGTATAAAAAAGTAAATAAAATTAAATTTAAAAATTAAAAAAAAATAAAACTTAAAACTAAAACAGAAAAAAGTTCTTCCCTTCACACAGATGTATTTATAGAAATGAATTATTTCCATGCTTATATCTATAAATACATAAAAGAGGAATAAAATCTAAGTTGAACCATAAACGAAAAAATACCTGAACCCACCAGTTATACAGAGGAAAACCCTATCAGGGCACTTGCTCCAGCGGTAAACAATTCTGAAATTGGTCAGAGGTGTGGAATCATCACCCATCCAGCCAGCAACCCACCCCCCACGCAAGGAGCGTCCTCATTGCAAAGCTGGGAGACCGTGCCGAGGCATCTCTGAATAAAGGTGAGCTGAGCCCCAGTCCAGCTGCTGCTGAACTGTTCCCACCCTTCCCAGGTAAAACACCTGAATATGTACAAGGGCTTGAAAGCCTAGAGGAAGGGCCGCGGAGCCACACCAGCGACAGCACGCAGGCCAACATGGTGACTGCAGGTCAGCCAAGGTTGTCCTGGCCCCGTGCGCTCTTCCGGAAGCTTTCCATTATCCTGCCTGAGATACCCCTCCTGTCCCGGTCCCCACTGATTTTTCCTTCCTCACCTCTGTCCGGAGAGAAATTCCAGCGGAAGGTATGGGTGACACATCCTCTTCTTTACAGGTGGCAGCCTGGCAACTCCTGCAGAAAGGCCAGCAGAACCCCACTCACACCAGGCCACCAACAAAGCTGGGGCCCCTATTTCCCTCCCACCAGCTCAGCCCCGAGACTGCTGACGGGGCAGAGAATATGGAGTCAGGCACAGCTTCAGGGGCTATTGCCGCCTGGAGCGCTGTTTATATTGACCTCAACCAGGCACACCTGGGGAGGGCCGGCCGGCAGGGTAAGGCTGCCCAGGTCAGCTAATCCACAACCCTCAGGGAATCACATTGTTGAAAATGGACCTCGCTAAGGCAGAATAGAAGCCAAGGAAAATAAGGACACAATGCCATTTGCAGCACCGTAGATGAGTCTAGAGGTAATCACGTGACTTGTAGTAAGTCAGAAAGTGAAAGACACATATCATATCATATCACTTAGAGGTGTTACCTAAAATAGATAGCAGGGCAGTTATTTCCACTGAGAAGTGCAATCACAGGTTCATTAAACAAGCTTATGGTTCACCAATGGAAAGGTGTGAGGATTGGTTTCATTACGATATCGGGGTTAACAGACATATACAAACAGAGGTGACATATATAATCACCAAAGACCTATGGAATACCAAGAGAAGACTACTCAACATTCTGTCATAACGTACATGGGTAAAGGATCCCAGGAAGAACAGACATCTGTATATGTGTAAAAGAACCACATCTTCGACACCTACAATAAGCCAAACATTGTAATCATACTTGCTGTAATAAAAAATAAAAAATTAAATTAAAAATACGAACAAGAAGTAGGGAGACAAACTTGAGGGGCTTTCTCCTGGCACATTCCATTCTAAATTCCAATCTAGAACACGACTTCCATTGAGGCTCTGTTGCCCTAGTAACCAGATTTGGTAAGGGAGAACTGCTGCCACCTTGTGGCCGTTTCACACAACAGCAGCTTTAATCCCAGCGCTAATGGTCAGTTGATATTCAAAATCATTGCAGGCCTGTAAATGACACCTGCCCTGAAAACAAATCCTGGGGTCACATATCGACCAAAAAATTCAAAGGACGTCCATATTTCAAAACGACCGTTTCAAAAGGCATATTTTATGCACATTAGTGTTCTGCTTCTTTGTCTTTCTTTCTTTTTTGGTTAAAAAGACGGGAATGGAAAAAGGCATCCCTCAGAATGGGCGAAAATAGTTGCAAACGAATCAATGGACAAAGGTTTAATCTCCAATATATATAAACAGCTCATGCACCTTAATGTTAAAAAAACAAAAAACCCAATACAAAAATGGGCAGAAGATCTAAAGAGACGTTTCTTCAAAGAAGACACAGAGAGGGCCAAGACGCACATGAAAAGCTGCTCAAGAGCACTAATTATTAGAGAAATGCAAATCAAAAGTACAATGAGGTATCCCCTCACACCTGTTAGAATCGGCATCATCAGAAAATCTACAAACAACAAATTCTGGGGAGGGTGTGGACAAAAGGAACCCTCTTCCACTATTGGTGGGAATGTAAATTGATACAGTCACTATGGAGAACAGTATGGAGTTTCCTTAAAAACACTAGAAATAGAATTACCATCTGATCCAGCAATCCCACTTCTGGGCATATACCCAGAGAAAACCATAAATCAAAAAGGCACATTCACCACGATGTTCATTGCAGCACTATTTACAATAGCCAGGTAATGGAAGCAACCTAAATGCCCACAGACAGATGAATGGATAAAGATGGGGTACATATATAAAATGGAATATTCCTCGGCCATAAAAAGGAATGAAACTGGGTCATTTGTAGAGACATCGATGGATCTAGAGACTGTCATACAGAATGAAGTAAGTCAGAAAGAGGAAAACAAATATTGTATATTAATGCATATATGTGGAACCTAAAAAAATGATACAGATGAACTGGTTTGCAGGGAAGAAATAGAGACGCAGAGGTAGAGAACAAACGTATGGACACCAAGTGTGGGAAGCCATGGGGTGGTGGTGGTGGGATGAGTTGGGAGATTGGGATTGACCTGTATACATGTATATGCATAAAATACATAAGTGATAATAACCTGCTGTATAAAAAAGTAAATAAAATTAAATTTAAAAATTAAAAAAAAATAAAACTTAAAACTAAAACAGAAAAAAGTTCTTCCCTTCACACAGATGTATTTATAGAAATGAATTATTTCCATGCTTATATCTATAAATACATAAAAGAGGAATAAAATCTAAGTTGAACCATAAACGAAAAAATACCTGAACCCACCAGTTATACAGAGGAAAACCCTATCAGGGCACTTGCTCCAGCGGTAAACAATTCTGAAATTGGTCAGAGGTGTGGAATCATCACCCATCCAGCCAGCAACCCACCCCCCACGCAAGGAGCGTCCTCATTGCAAAGCTGGGAGACCGTGCCGAGGCATCTCTGAATAAAGGTGAGCTGAGCCCCAGTCCAGCTGCTGCTGAACTGTTCCCACCCTTCCCAGGTAAAACACCTGAATATGTACAAGGGCTTGAAAGCCTAGAGGAAGGGCCGCGGAGCCACACCAGCGACAGCACGCAGGCCAACATGGTGACTGCAGGTCAGCCAAGGTTGTCCTGGCCCCGTGCGCTCTTCCGGAAGCTTTCCATTATCCTGCCTGAGATACCCCTCCTGTCCCGGTCCCCACTGATTTTTCCTTCCTCACCTCTGTCCGGAGAGAAATTCCAGCGGAAGGTATGGGTGACACATCCTCTTCTTTACAGGTGGCAGCCTGGCAACTCCTGCAGAAAGGCCAGCAGAACCCCACTCACACCAGGCCACCAACAAAGCTGGGGCCCCTATTTCCCTCCCACCAGCTCAGCCCCGAGACTGCTGACGGGGCAGAGAATATGGAGTCAGGCACAGCTTCAGGGGCTATTGCCGCCTGGAGCGCTGTTTATATTGACCTCAACCAGGCACACCTGGGGAGGGCCGGCCGGCAGGGTAAGGCTGCCCAGGTCAGCTAATCCACAACCCTCAGGGAATCACATTGTTGAAAATGGACCTCGCTAAGGCAGAATAGAAGCCAAGGAAAATAAGGACACAATGCCATTTGCAGCACCGTAGATGAGTCTAGAGGTAATCACGTGACTTGTAGTAAGTCAGAAAGTGAAAGACACATATCATATCATATCACTTAGAGGTGTTACCTAAAATAGATAGCAGGGCAGTTATTTCCACTGAGAAGTGCAATCACAGGTTCATTAAACAAGCTTATGGTTCACCAATGGAAAGGTGTGAGGATTGGTTTCATTACGATATCGGGGTTAACAGACATATACAAACAGAGGTGACATATATAATCACCAAAGACCTATGGAATACCAAGAGAAGACTACTCAACATTCTGTCATAACGTACATGGGTAAAGGATCCCAGGAAGAACAGACATCTGTATATGTGTAAAAGAACCACATCTTCGACACCTACAATAAGCCAAACATTGTAATCATACTTGCTGTAATAAAAAATAAAAAATTAAATTAAAAATACGAACAAGAAGTAGGGAGACAAACTTGAGGGGCTTTCTCCTGGCACATTCCATTCTAAATTCCAATCTAGAACACGACTTCCATTGAGGCTCTGTTGCCCTAGTAACCAGATTTGGTAAGGGAGAACTGCTGCCACCTTGTGGCCGTTTCACACAACAGCAGCTTTAATCCCAGCGCTAATGGTCAGTTGATATTCAAAATCATTGCAGGCCTGTAAATGACACCTGCCCTGAAAACAAATCCTGGGGTCACATATCGACCAAAAAATTCAAAGGACGTCCATATTTCAAAACGACCGTTTCAAAAGGCATATTTTATGCACATTAGTGTTCTGCTTCTTTGTCTTTCTTTCTTTTTTGGTTAAAAAGACGGGAATGGAAAAAGGCATCCCTCAGAATGGGCGAAAATAGTTGCAAACGAATCAATGGACAAAGGTTTAATCTCCAATATATATAAACAGCTCATGCACCTTAATGTTAAAAAAACAAAAAACCCAATACAAAAATGGGCAGAAGATCTAAAGAGACGTTTCTTCAAAGAAGACACAGAGAGGGCCAAGACGCACATGAAAAGCTGCTCAAGAGCACTAATTATTAGAGAAATGCAAATCAAAAGTACAATGAGGTATCCCCTCACACCTGTTAGAATCGGCATCATCAGAAAATCTACAAACAACAAATTCTGGGGAGGGTGTGGACAAAAGGAACCCTCTTCCACTATTGGTGGGAATGTAAATTGATACAGTCACTATGGAGAACAGTATGGAGTTTCCTTAAAAACACTAGAAATAGAATTACCATCTGATCCAGCAATCCCACTTCTGGGCATATACCCAGAGAAAACCATAAATCAAAAAGGCACATTCACCACGATGTTCATTGCAGCACTATTTACAATAGCCAGGTAATGGAAGCAACCTAAATGCCCACAGACAGATGAATGGATAAAGATGGGGTACATATATAAAATGGAATATTCCTCGGCCATAAAAAGGAATGAAACTGGGTCATTTGTAGAGACATCGATGGATCTAGAGACTGTCATACAGAATGAAGTAAGTCAGAAAGAGGAAAACAAATATTGTATATTAATGCATATATGTGGAACCTAAAAAAATGATACAGATGAACTGGTTTGCAGGGAAGAAATAGAGACGCAGAGGTAGAGAACAAACGTATGGACACCAAGTGTGGGAAGCCATGGGGTGGTGGTGGTGGGATGAGTTGGGAGATTGGGATTGACCTGTATACATGTATATGCATAAAATACATAAGTGATAATAACCTGCTGTATAAAAAAGTAAATAAAATTAAATTTAAAAATTAAAAAAAATAAAACTTAAAACTAAAACAGAAAAAAGTTCTTCCCTTCACACAGATGTATTTATAGAAATGAATTATTTCCATGCTTATATCTATAAATACATAAAAGAGGAATAAAATCTAAGTTGAACCATAAACGAAAAAATACCTGAACCCACCAGTTATACAGAGGAAAACCCTATCAGGGCACTTGCTCCAGCGGTAAACAATTCTGAAATTGGTCAGAGGTGTGGAATCATCACCCATCCAGCCAGCAACCCACCCCCCACGCAAGGAGCGTCCTCATTGCAAAGCTGGGAGACCGTGCCGAGGCATCTCTGAATAAAGGTGAGCTGAGCCCCAGTCCAGCTGCTGCTGAACTGTTCCCACCCTTCCCAGGTAAAACACCTGAATATGTACAAGGGCTTGAAAGCCTAGAGGAAGGGCCGCGGAGCCACACCAGCGACAGCACGCAGGCCAACATGGTGACTGCAGGTCAGCCAAGGTTGTCCTGGCCCCGTGCGCTCTTCCGGAAGCTTTCCATTATCCTGCCTGAGATACCCCTCCTGTCCCGGTCCCCACTGATTTTTCCTTCCTCACCTCTGTCCGGAGAGAAATTCCAGCGGAAGGTATGGGTGACACATCCTCTTCTTTACAGGTGGCAGCCTGGCAACTCCTGCAGAAAGGCCAGCAGAACCCCACTCACACCAGGCCACCAACAAAGCTGGGGCCCCTATTTCCCTCCCACCAGCTCAGCCCCGAGACTGCTGACGGGGCAGAGAATATGGAGTCAGGCACAGCTTCAGGGGCTATTGCCGCCTGGAGCGCTGTTTATATTGACCTCAACCAGGCACACCTGGGGAGGGCCGGCCGGCAGGGTAAGGCTGCCCAGGTCAGCTAATCCACAACCCTCAGGGAATCACATTGTTGAAAATGGACCTCGCTAAGGCAGAATAGAAGCCAAGGAAAATAAGGACACAATGCCATTTGCAGCACCGTAGATGAGTCTAGAGGTAATCACGTGACTTGTAGTAAGTCAGAAAGTGAAAGACACATATCATATCATATCACTTAGAGGTGTTACCTAAAATAGATAGCAGGGCAGTTATTTCCACTGAGAAGTGCAATCACAGGTTCATTAAACAAGCTTATGGTTCACCAATGGAAAGGTGTGAGGATTGGTTTCATTACGATATCGGGGTTAACAGACATATACAAACAGAGGTGACATATATAATCACCAAAGACCTATGGAATACCAAGAGAAGACTACTCAACATTCTGTCATAACGTACATGGGTAAAGGATCCCAGGAAGAACAGACATCTGTATATGTGTAAAAGAACCACATCTTCGACACCTACAATAAGCCAAACATTGTAATCATACTTGCTGTAATAAAAAATAAAAAATTAAATTAAAAATACGAACAAGAAGTAGGGAGACAAACTTGAGGGGCTTTCTCCTGGCACATTCCATTCTAAATTCCAATCTAGAACACGACTTCCATTGAGGCTCTGTTGCCCTAGTAACCAGATTTGGTAAGGGAGAACTGCTGCCACCTTGTGGCCGTTTCACACAACAGCAGCTTTAATCCCAGCGCTAATGGTCAGTTGATATTCAAAATCATTGCAGGCCTGTAAATGACACCTGCCCTGAAAACAAATCCTGGGGTCACATATCGACCAAAAAATTCAAAGGACGTCCATATTTCAAAACGACCGTTTCAAAAGGCATATTTTATGCACATTAGTGTTCTGCTTCTTTGTCTTTCTTTCTTTTTTGGTTAAAAAGACGGGAATGGAAAAAGGCATCCCTCAGAATGGGCGAAAATAGTTGCAAACGAATCAATGGACAAAGGTTTAATCTCCAATATATATAAACAGCTCATGCACCTTAATGTTAAAAAAACAAAAAACCCAATACAAAAATGGGCAGAAGATCTAAAGAGACGTTTCTTCAAAGAAGACACAGAGAGGGCCAAGACGCACATGAAAAGCTGCTCAAGAGCACTAATTATTAGAGAAATGCAAATCAAAAGTACAATGAGGTATCCCCTCACACCTGTTAGAATCGGCATCATCAGAAAATCTACAAACAACAAATTCTGGGGAGGGTGTGGACAAAAGGAACCCTCTTCCACTATTGGTGGGAATGTAAATTGATACAGTCACTATGGAGAACAGTATGGAGTTTCCTTAAAAACACTAGAAATAGAATTACCATCTGATCCAGCAATCCCACTTCTGGGCATATACCCAGAGAAAACCATAAATCAAAAAGGCACATTCACCACGATGTTCATTGCAGCACTATTTACAATAGCCAGGTAATGGAAGCAACCTAAATGCCCACAGACAGATGAATGGATAAAGATGGGGTACATATATAAAATGGAATATTCCTCGGCCATAAAAAGGAATGAAACTGGGTCATTTGTAGAGACATCGATGGATCTAGAGACTGTCATACAGAATGAAGTAAGTCAGAAAGAGGAAAACAAATATTGTATATTAATGCATATATGTGGAACCTAAAAAAATGATACAGATGAACTGGTTTGCAGGGAAGAAATAGAGACGCAGAGGTAGAGAAGAAACGTATGGACACCAAGTGTGGGAAGCCATGGGGTGGTGGTGGTGGGATGAGTTGGGAGATTGGGATTGACCTGTATACATGTATATGCATAAAATACATAAGTGATAATAACCTGCTGTATAAAAAAGTAAATAAAATTAAATTTAAAAATTAAAAAAAATAAAACTTAAAACTAAAACAGAAAAAAGTTCTTCCCTTCACACAGATGTATTTATAGAAATGAATTATTTCCATGCTTATATCTATAAATACATAAAAGAGGAATAAAATCTAAGTTGAACCATAAACGAAAAAATACCTGAACCCACCAGTTATACAGAGGAAAACCCTATCAGGGCACTTGCTCCAGCGGTAAACAATTCTGAAATTGGTCAGAGGTGTGGAATCATCACCCATCCAGCCAGCAACCCACCCCCCACGCAAGGAGCGTCCTCATTGCAAAGCTGGGAGACCGTGCCGAGGCATCTCTGAATAAAGGTGAGCTGAGCCCCAGTCCAGCTGCTGCTGAACTGTTCCCACCCTTCCCAGGTAAAACACCTGAATATGTACAAGGGCTTGAAAGCCTAGAGGAAGGGCCGCGGAGCCACACCAGCGACAGCACGCAGGCCAACATGGTGACTGCAGGTCAGCCAAGGTTGTCCTGGCCCCGTGCGCTCTTCCGGAAGCTTTCCATTATCCTGCCTGAGATACCCCTCCTGTCCCGGTCCCCACTGATTTTTCCTTCCTCACCTCTGTCCGGAGAGAAATTCCAGCGGAAGGTATGGGTGACACATCCTCTTCTTTACAGGTGGCAGCCTGGCAACTCCTGCAGAAAGGCCAGCAGAACCCCACTCACACCAGGCCACCAACAAAGCTGGGGCCCCTATTTCCCTCCCACCAGCTCAGCCCCGAGACTGCTGACGGGGCAGAGAATATGGAGTCAGGCACAGCTTCAGGGGCTATTGCCGCCTGGAGCGCTGTTTATATTGACCTCAACCAGGCACACCTGGGGAGGGCCGGCCGGCAGGGTAAGGCTGCCCAGGTCAGCTAATCCACAACCCTCAGGGAATCACATTGTTGAAAATGGACCTCGCTAAGGCAGAATAGAAGCCAAGGAAAATAAGGACACAATGCCATTTGCAGCACCGTAGATGAGTCTAGAGGTAATCACGTGACTTGTAGTAAGTCAGAAAGTGAAAGACACATATCATATCATATCACTTAGAGGTGTTACCTAAAATAGATAGCAGGGCAGTTATTTCCACTGAGAAGTGCAATCACAGGTTCATTAAACAAGCTTATGGTTCACCAATGGAAAGGTGTGAGGATTGGTTTCATTACGATATCGGGGTTAACAGACATATACAAACAGAGGTGACATATATAATCACCAAAGACCTATGGAATACCAAGAGAAGACTACTCAACATTCTGTCATAACGTACATGGGTAAAGGATCCCAGGAAGAACAGACATCTGTATATGTGTAAAAGAACCACATCTTCGACACCTACAATAAGCCAAACATTGTAATCATACTTGCTGTAATAAAAAATAAAAAATTAAATTAAAAATACGAACAAGAAGTAGGGAGACAAACTTGAGGGGCTTTCTCCTGGCACATTCCATTCTAAATTCCAATCTAGAACACGACTTCCATTGAGGCTCTGTTGCCCTAGTAACCAGATTTGGTAAGGGAGAACTGCTGCCACCTTGTGGCCGTTTCACACAACAGCAGCTTTAATCCCAGCGCTAATGGTCAGTTGATATTCAAAATCATTGCAGGCCTGTAAATGACACCTGCCCTGAAAACAAATCCTGGGGTCACATATCGACCAAAAAATTCAAAGGACGTCCATATTTCAAAAGGACCGTTTCAAAAGGCATATTTTATGCACATTAGTGTTCTGCTTCTTTGTCTTTCTTTCTTTTTTGGTTAAAAAGACGGGAATGGAAAAAGGCATCCCTCAGAATGGGCGAAAATAGTTGCAAACGAATCAATGGACAAAGGTTTAATCTCCAATATATATAAACAGCTCATGCACCTTAATGTTAAAAAAACAAAAAACCCAATACAAAAATGGGCAGAAGATCTAAAGAGACGTTTCTTCAAAGAAGACACAGAGAGGGCCAAGACGCACATGAAAAGCTGCTCAAGAGCACTAATTATTAGAGAAATGCAAATCAAAAGTACAATGAGGTATCCCCTCACACCTGTTAGAATCGGCATCATCAGAAAATCTACAAACAACAAATTCTGGGGAGGGTGTGGACAAAAGGAACCCTCTTCCACTATTGGTGGGAATGTAAATTGATACAGTCACTATGGAGAACAGTATGGAGTTTCCTTAAAAACACTAGAAATAGAATTACCATCTGATCCAGCAATCCCACTTCTGGGCATATACCCAGAGAAAACCATAAATCAAAAAGGCACATTCACCACGATGTTCATTGCAGCACTATTTACAATAGCCAGGTAATGGAAGCAAACTAAATGCCCACAGACAGATGAATGGATAAAGATGGGGTACATATATAAAATGGAATATTCCTCGGCCATAAAAAGGAATGAAACTGGGTCATTTGTAGAGACATCGATGGATCTAGAGACTGTCATACAGAATGAAGTAAGTCAGAAAGAGGAAAACAAATATTGTATATTAATGCATATATGTGGAACCTAAAAAAATGATACAGATGAACTGGTTTGCAGGGAAGAAATAGAGACGCAGAGGTAGAGAAGAAACGTATGGACACCAAGTGTGGGAAGCCATGGGGTGGTGGTGGTGGGATGAGTTGGGAGATTGGGATTGACCTGTATACATGTATATGCATAAAATACATAAGTGATAATAACCTGCTGTATAAAAAAGTAAATAAAATTAAATTTAAAAATTAAAAAAAATAAAACTTAAAACTAAAACAGAAAAAAGTTCTTCCCTTCACACAGATGTATTTATAGAAATGAATTATTTCCATGCTTATATCTATAAATACATAAAAGAGGAATAAAATCTAAGTTGAACCATAAACGAAAAAATACCTGAACCCACCAGTTATACAGAGGAAAACCCTATCAGGGCACTTGCTCCAGCGGTAAACAATTCTGAAATTGGTCAGAGGTGTGGAATCATCACCCATCCAGCCAGCAACCCACCCCCCACGCAAGGAGCGTCCTCATTGCAAAGCTGGGAGACCGTGCCGAGGCATCTCTGAATAAAGGTGAGCTGAGCCCCAGTCCAGCTGCTGCTGAACTGTTCCCACCCTTCCCAGGTAAAACACCTGAATATGTACAAGGGCTTGAAAGCCTAGAGGAAGGGCCGCGGAGCCACACCAGCGACAGCACGCAGGCCAACATGGTGACTGCAGGTCAGCCAAGGTTGTCCTGGCCCCGTGCGCTCTTCCGGAAGCTTTCCATTATCCTGCCTGAGATACCCCTCCTGTCCCGGTCCCCACTGATTTTTCCTTCCTCACCTCTGTCCGGAGAGAAATTCCAGCGGAAGGTATGGGTGACACATCCTCTTCTTTACAGGTGGCAGCCTGGCAACTCCTGCAGAAAGGCCAGCAGAACCCCACTCACACCAGGCCACCAACAAAGCTGGGGCCCCTATTTCCCTCCCACCAGCTCAGCCCCGAGACTGCTGACGGGGCAGAGAATATGGAGTCAGGCACAGCTTCAGGGGCTATTGCCGCCTGGAGCGCTGTTTATATTGACCTCAACCAGGCACACCTGGGGAGGGCCGGCCGGCAGGGTAAGGCTGCCCAGGTCAGCTAATCCACAACCCTCAGGGAATCACATTGTTGAAAATGGACCTCGCTAAGGCAGAATAGAAGCCAAGGAAAATAAGGACACAATGCCATTTGCAGCACCGTAGATGAGTCTAGAGGTAATCACGTGACTTGTAGTAAGTCAGAAAGTGAAAGACACATATCATATCATATCACTTAGAGGTGTTACCTAAAATAGATAGCAGGGCAGTTATTTCCACTGAGAAGTGCAATCACAGGTTCATTAAACAAGCTTATGGTTCACCAATGGAAAGGTGTGAGGATTGGTTTCATTACGATATCGGGGTTAACAGACATATACAAACAGAGGTGACATATATAATCACCAAAGACCTATGGAATACCAAGAGAAGACTACTCAACATTCTGTCATAACGTACATGGGTAAAGGATCCCAGGAAGAACAGACATCTGTATATGTGTAAAAGAACCACATCTTTGACACCTACAATAAGCCAAACATTGTAATCATACTTGCTGTAATAAAAAATAAAAAATTAAATTAAAAATACGAACAAGAAGTAGGGAGACAAACTTGAGGGGCTTTCTCCTGGCACATTCCATTCTAAATTCCAATCTAGAACAGGACTTCCATTGAGGCTCTGTTGCCCTAGTAACCAGATTTGGTAAGGGAGAACTGCTGCCACCTTGTGGCCGTTTCACACAACAGCAGCTTTAATCCCAGCGCTAATGGTCAGTTGATATTCAAAATCTTTGCAGGCCTGTAAATGACACCTGCCCTGAAAACAAATCCTGGGGTCACATATCGACCAAAAAATTCAAAGGACGTCCATATTTCAAAACGACCGTTTCAAAAGGCATATTTTATGCACATTAGTGTTCTGCTTCTTTGTCTTTCTTTCTTTTTTGGTTAAAAAGACGGGAATGGAAAAAGGCATCCCTCAGAATGGGCGAAAATAGTTGCAAACGAATCAATGGACAAAGGTTTAATCTCCAATATATATAAACAGCTCATGCACCTTAATGTTAAAAAAACAAAAAACCCAATACAAAAATGGGCAGAAGATCTAAAGAGACGTTTCTTCAAAGAAGACACAGAGAGGGCCAAGACGCACATGAAAAGCTGCTCAAGAGCACTAATTATTAGAGAAATGCAAATCAAAAGTACAATGAGGTATCCCCTCACACCTGTTAGAATCGGCATCATCAGAAAATCTACAAACAACAAATTCTGGGGAGGGTGTGGACAAAAGGAACCCTCTTCCACTATTGGTGGGAATGTAAATTGATACAGTCACTATGGAGAACAGTATGGAGTTTCCTTAAAAACACTAGAAATAGAATTACCATCTGATCCAGCAATCCCACTTCTGGGCATATACCCAGAGAAAACCATAAATCAAAAAGGCACATTCACCACGATGTTCATTGCAGCACTATTTACAATAGCCAGGTAATGGAAGCAACCTAAATGCCCACAGACAGATGAATGGATAAAGATGGGGTACATATATAAAATGGAATATTCCTCGGCCATAAAAAGGAATGAAACTGGGTCATTTGTAGAGACATCGATGGATCTAGAGACTGTCATACAGAATGAAGTAAGTCAGAAAGAGGAAAACAAATATTGTATATTAATGCATATATGTGGAACCTAAAAAAATGATACAGATGAACTGGTTTGCAGGGAAGAAATAGAGACGCAGAGGTAGAGAAGAAACGTATGGACACCAAGTGTGGGAAGCCATGGGGTGGTGGTGGTGGGATGAGTTGGGAGATTGGGATTGACCTGTATACATGTATATGCATAAAATACATAAGTGATAATAACCTGCTGTATAAAAAAGTAAATAAAATTAAATTTAAAAATTAAAAAAAATAAAACTTAAAACTAAAACAGAAAAAAGTTCTTCCCTTCACACAGATGTATTTATAGAAATGAATTATTTCCATGCTTATATCTATAAATACATAAAAGAGGAATAAAATCTAAGTTGAACCATAAACGAAAAAATACCTGAACCCACCAGTTATACAGAGGAAAACCCTATCAGGGCACTTGCTCCAGCGGTAAACAATTCTGAAATTGGTCAGAGGTGTGGAATCATCACCCATCCAGCCAGCAACCCACCCCCCACGCAAGGAGCGTCCTCATTGCAAAGCTGGGAGACCGTGCCGAGGCATCTCTGAATAAAGGTGAGCTGAGCCCCAGTCCAGCTGCTGCTGAACTGTTCCCACCCTTCCCAGGTAAAACACCTGAATATGTACAAGGGCTTGAAAGCCTAGAGGAAGGGCCGCGGAGCCACACCAGCGACAGCACGCAGGCCAACATGGTGACTGCAGGTCAGCCAAGGTTGTCCTGGCCCCGTGCGCTCTTCCAGAAGCTTTCCATTATCCTGCCTGAGATACCCCTCCTGTCCCGGTCCCCACTGATTTTTCCTTCCTCACCTCTGTCCGGAGAGAAATTCCAGCGGAAGGTATGGGTGACACATCCTCTTCTTTACAGGTGGCAGCCTGGCAACTCCTGCAGAAAGGCCAGCAGAACCCCACTCACACCAGGCCACCAACAAAGCTGGGGCCCCTATTTCCCTCCCACCAGCTCAGCCCCGAGACTGCTGACGGGGCAGAGAATATGGAGTCAGGCACAGCTTCAGGGGCTATTGCCGCCTGGAGCGCTGTTTATATTGACCTCAACCAGGCACACCTGGGGAGGGCCGGCCGGCAGGGTAAGGCTGCCCAGGTCAGCTAATCCACAACCCTCAGGGAATCACATTGTTGAAAATGGACCTCGCTAAGGCAGAATAGAAGCCAAGGAAAATAAGGACACAATGCCATTTGCAGCACCGTAGATGAGTCTAGAGGTAATCACGTGACTTGTAGTAAGTCAGAAAGTGAAAGACACATATCATATCATATCACTTAGAGGTGTTACCTAAAATAGATAGCAGGGCAGTTATTTCCACTGAGAAGTGCAATCACAGGTTCATTAAACAAGCTTATGGTTCACCAATGGAAAGGTGTGAGGATTGGTTTCATTACGATATCGGGGTTAACAGACCTATACAAACAGAGGTGACATATATAATCACCAAAGACCTATGGAATACCAAGAGAAGACTACTCAACATTCTGTCATAACGTACATGGGTAAAGGATCCCAGGAAGAACAGACATCTGTATATGTGTAAAAGAACCACATCTTCGACACCTACAATAAGCCAAACATTGTAATCATACTTGCTGTAATAAAAAATAAAAAATTAAATTAAAAATACGAACAAGAAGTAGGGAGACAAACTTGAGGGGCTTTCTCCTGGCACATTCCATTCTAAATTCCAATCTAGAACACGACTTCCATTGAGGCTCTGTTGCCCTAGTAACCAGATTTGGTAAGGGAGAACTGCTGCCACCTTGTGGCCGTTTCACACAACAGCAGCTTTAATCCCAGCGCTAATGGTCAGTTGATATTCAAAATCTTTGCAGGCCTGTAAATGACACCTGCCCTGAAAACAAATCCTGGGGTCACATATCGACCAAAAAATTCAAAGGACGTCCATATTTCAAAACGACCGTTTCAAAAGGCATATTTTATGCACATTAGTGTTCTGCTTCTTTGTCTTTCTTTCTTTTTTGGTTAAAAAGACGGGAATGGAAAAAGGCATCCCTCAGAATGGGCGAAAATAGTTGCAAACGAATCAATGGACAAAGGTTTAATCTCCAATATATATAAACAGCTCATGCACCTTAATGTTAAAAAAACAAAAAACCCAATACAAAAATGGGCAGAAGATCTAAAGAGACGTTTCTTCAAAGAAGACACAGAGAGGGCCAAGACGCACATGAAAAGCTGCTCAAGAGCACTAATTATTAGAGAAATGCAAATCAAAAGTACAATGAGGTATCCCCTCACACCTGTTAGAATCGGCATCATCAGAAAATCTACAAACAACAAATTCTGGGGAGGGTGTGGACAAAAGGAACCCTCTTCCACTATTGGTGGGAATGTAAATTGATACAGTCACTATGGAGAACAGTATGGAGTTTCCTTAAAAACACTAGAAATAGAATTACCATCTGATCCAGCAATCCCACTTCTGGGCATATACCCAGAGAAAACCATAAATCAAAAAGGCACATTCACCACGATGTTCATTGCAGCACTATTTACAATAGCCAGGTAATGGAAGCAACCTAAATGCCCACAGACAGATGAATGGATAAAGATGGGGTACATATATAAAATGGAATATTCCTCGGCCATAAAAAGGAATGAAACTGGGTCATTTGTAGAGACATCGATGGATCTAGAGACTGTCATACAGAATGAAGTAAGTCAGAAAGAGGAAAACAAATATTGTATATTAATGCATATATGTGGAACCTAAAAAAATGATACAGATGAACTGGTTTGCAGGGAAGAAATAGAGACGCAGAGGTAGAGAAGAAACGTATGGACACCAAGTGTGGGAAGCCATGGGGTGGTGGTGGTGGGATGAGTTGGGAGATTGGGATTGACCTGTATACATGTATATGCATAAAATACATAAGTGATAATAACCTGCTGTATAAAAAAGTAAATAAAATTAAATTTAAAAATTAAAAAAAAATAAAACTTAAAACTAAAACAGAAAAAAGTTCTTCCCTTCACACAGATGTATTTATAGAAATGAATTATTTCCATGCTTATATCTATAAATACATAAAAGAGGAATAAAATCTAAGTTGAACCATAAACGAAAAAATACCTGAACCCACCAGTTATACAGAGGAAAACCCTATCAGGGCACTTGCTCCAGCGGTAAACAATTCTGAAATTGGTCAGAGGTGTGGAATCATCACCCATCCAGCCAGCAACCCACCCCCCACGCAAGGAGCGTCCTCATTGCAAAGCTGGGAGACCGTGCCGAGGCATCTCTGAATAAAGGTGAGCTGAGCCCCAGTCCAGCTGCTGCTGAACTGTTCCCACCCTTCCCAGGTAAAACACCTGAATATGTACAAGGGCTTGAAAGCCTAGAGGAAGGGCCGCGGAGCCACACCAGCGACAGCACGCAGGCCAACATGGTGACTGCAGGTCAGCCAAGGTTGTCCTGGCCCCGTGCGCTCTTCCGGAAGCTTTCCATTATCCTGCCTGAGATACCCCTCCTGTCCCGGTCCCCACTGATTTTTCCTTCCTCACCTCTGTCCGGAGAGAAATTCCAGCGGAAGGTATGGGTGACACATCCTCTTCTTTACAGGTGGCAGCCTGGCAACTCCTGCAGAAAGGCCAGCAGAACCCCACTCACACCAGGCCACCAACAAAGCTGGGGCCCCTATTTCCCTCCCACCAGCTCAGCCCCGAGACTGCTGACGGGGCAGAGAATATGGAGTCAGGCACAGCTTCAGGGGCTATTGCCGCCTGGAGCGCTGTTTATATTGACCTCAACCAGGCACACCTGGGGAGGGCCGGCCGGCAGGGTAAGGCTGCCCAGGTCAGCTAATCCACAACCCTCAGGGAATCACATTGTTGAAAATGGACCTCGCTAAGGCAGAATAGAAGCCAAGGAAAATAAGGACACAATGCCATTTGCAGCACCGTAGATGAGTCTAGAGGTAATCACGTGACTTGTAGTAAGTCAGAAAGTGAAAGACACATATCATATCATATCACTTAGAGGTGTTACCTAAAATAGATAGCAGGGCAGTTATTTCCACTGAGAAGTGCAATCACAGGTTCATTAAACAAGCTTATGGTTCACCAATGGAAAGGTGTGAGGATTGGTTTCATTACGATATCGGGGTTAACAGACCTATACAAACAGAGGTGACATATATAATCACCAAAGACCTATGGAATACCAAGAGAAGACTACTCAACATTCTGTCATAACGTACATGGGTAAAGGATCCCAGGAAGAACAGACATCTGTATATGTGTAAAAGAACCACATCTTCGACACCTACAATAAGCCAAACATTGTAATCATACTTGCTGTAATAAAAAATAAAAAATTAAATTAAAAATACGAACAAGAAGTAGGGAGACAAACTTGAGGGGCTTTCTCCTGGCACATTCCATTCTAAATTCCAATCTAGAACACGACTTCCATTGAGGCTCTGTTGCCCTAGTAACCAGATTTGGTAAGGGAGAACTGCTGCCACCTTGTGGCCGTTTCACACAACAGCAGCTTTAATCCCAGCGCTAATGGTCAGTTGATATTCAAAATCTTTGCAGGCCTGTAAATGACACCTGCCCTGAAAACAAATCCTGGGGTCACATACCGACCAAAAAATTCAAAGGACGTCCATATTTCAAAACGACCGTTTCAAAAGGCATATTTTATGCACATTAGTGTTCTGCTTCTTTGTCTTTCTTTCTTTTTTGGTTAAAAAGACGGGAATGGAAAAAGGCATCCCTCAGAATGGGCGAAAATAGTTGCAAACGAATCAATGGACAAAGGTTTAATCTCCAATATATATAAACAGCTCATGCACCTTAATGTTAAAAAAGCAAAAAACCCAATACAAAAATGGGCAGAAGATCTAAAGAGACGTTTCTTCAAAGAAGACACAGAGAGGGCCAAGACGCACATGAAAAGCTGCTCAAGAGCACTAATTATTAGAGAAATGCAAATCAAAAGTACAATGAGGTATCCCCTCACACCTGTTAGAATCGGCATCATCAGAATATCTACAAACAACAAATTCTGGGGAGGGTGTGGACAAAAGGAACCCTCTTCCACTATTGGTGGGAATGTAAATTGATACAGTCACTATGGAGAACAGTATGGAGTTTCCTTAAAAACACTAGAAATAGAATTACCATCTGATCCAGCAATCCCACTTCTGGGCATATACCCAGAGAAAACCATAAATCAAAAAGGCACATTCACCACGATGTTCATTGCAGCACTATTTACAATAGCCAGGTAATGGAAGCAACCTAAATGCCCACAGACAGATGAATGGATAAAGATGGGGTACATATATAAAATGGAATATTACTCGGCCATAAAAAGGAATGAAACTGGGTCATTTGTAGAGACATCGATGGATCTAGAGACTGTCATACAGAATGAAGTAAGTCAGAAAGAGGAAAACAAATATTGTATATTAATGCATATATGTGGAACCTAAAAAAATGATACAGATGAACTGGTTTGCAGGGAAGAAATAGAGACGCAGAGGTAGAGAAGAAACGTATGGACACCAAGTGTGGGAAGCCATGGGGTGGTGGTGGTGGGATGAGTTGGGAGATTGGGATTGACCTGTATACATGTATATGCATAAAATACATAAGTGATAATAACCTGCTGTATAAAAAAGTAAATAAAATTAAATTTAAAAATTAAAAAAAATAAAACTTAAAACTAAAACAGAAAAAAGTTCTTCCCTTCACACAGATGTATTTATAGAAATGAATTATTTCCATGCTTATATCTATAAATACATAAAAGAGGAATAAAATCTAAGTTGAACCATAAACGAAAAAATACCTGAACCCACCAGTTATACAGAGGAAAACCCTATCAGGGCACTTGCTCCAGCGGTAAACAATTCTGAAATTGGTCAGAGGTGTGGAATCATCACCCATCCAGCCAGCAACCCACCCCCCACGCAAGGAGCGTCCTCATTGCAAAGCTGGGAGACCGTGCCGAGGCATCTCTGAATAAAGGTGAGCTGAGCCCCAGTCCAGCTGCTGCTGAACTGTTCCCACCCTTCCCAGGTAAAACACCTGAATATGTACAAGGGCTTGAAAGCCTAGAGGAAGGGCCGCGGAGCCACACCAGCGACAGCACGCAGGCCAACATGGTGACTGCAGGTCAGCCAAGGTTGTCCTGGCCCCGTGCGCTCTTCCGGAAGCTTTCCATTATCCTGCCTGAGATACCCCTCCTGTCCCGGTCCCCACTGATTTTTCCTTCCTCTCCTCTGTCCGGAGAGAAATTCCAGCGGAAGGTATGGGTGACACATCCTCTTCTTTACAGGTGGCAGCCTGGCAACTCCTGCAGAAAGGCCAGCAGAACCCCACTCACACCAGGCCACCAACAAAGCTGGGGCCCCTATTTCCCTCCCACCAGCTCAGCCCCGAGACTGCTGACGGGGCAGAGAATATGGAGTCAGGCACAGCTTCAGGGGCTATTGCCGCCTGGAGCGCTGTTTATATTGACCTCAACCAGGCACACCTGGGGAGGGCCGGCCGGCAGGGTAAGGCTGCCCAGGTCAGCTAATCCACAACCCTCAGGGAATCACATTGTTGAAAATGGACCTCGCTAAGGCAGAATAGAAGCCAAGGAAAATAAGGACACAATGCCATTTGCAGCACCGTAGATGAGTCTAGAGGTAATCACGTGACTTGTAGTAAGTCAGAAAGTGAAAGACACATATCATATCATATCACTTAGAGGTGTTACCTAAAATAGATAGCAGGGCAGTTATTTCCACTGAGAAGTGCAATCACAGGTTCATTAAACAAGCTTATGGTTCACCAATGGAAAGGTGTGAGGATTGGTTTCATTACGATATCGGGGTTAACAGACATATACAAACAGAGGTGACATATATAATCACCAAAGACCTATGGAATACCAAGAGAAGACTACTCAACATTCTGTCATAACGTACATGGGTAAAGGATCCCAGGAAGAACAGACATCTGTATATGTGTAAAAGAACCACATCTTCGACACCTACAATAAGCCAAACATTGTAATCATACTTGCTGTAATAAAAAATAAAAAATTAAATTAAAAATACGAACAAGAAGTAGGGAGACAAACTTGAGGGGCTTTCTCCTGGCACATTCCATTCTAAATTCCAATCTAGAACACGACTTCCATTGAGGCTCTGTTGCCCTAGTAACCAGATTTGGTAAGGGAGAACTGCTGCCACCTTGTGGCCGTTTCACACAACAGCAGCTTTAATCCCAGCGCTCATGGTCAGTTGATATTCAAAATCATTGCAGGCCTGTAAATGACACCTGCCCTGAAAACAAATCCTGGGGTCACATATCGACCAAAAAATTCAAAGGACGTCCATATTTCAAAACGACCGTTTCAAAAGGCATATTTTATGCACATTAGTGTTCTGCTTCTTTGTCTTTCTTTCTTTTTTGGTTAAAAAGACGGGAATGGAAAAAGGCATCCCTCAGAATGGGCGAAAATAGTTGCAAACGAATCAATGGACAAAGGTTTAATCTCCAATATATATAAACAGCTCATGCACCTTAATGTTAAAAAAACAAAAAACCCAATACAAAAATGGGCAGAAGATCTAAAGAGACGTTTCTTCAAAGAAGACACAGAGAGGGCCAAGACGCACATGAAAAGCTGCTCAAGAGCACTAATTATTAGAGAAATGCAAATCAAAACTACAATGAGGTATCCCCTCACACCTGTTAGAATCGGCATCATCAGAAAATCTACAAACAACAAATTCTGGGGAGGGTGTGGACAAAAGGAACCCTCTTCCACTATTGGTGGGAATGTAAATTGATACAGTCACTATGGAGAACAGTATGGAGTTTCCTTAAAAACACTAGAAATAGAATTACCATCTGATCCAGCAATCCCACTTCTGGGCATATACCCAGAGAAAACCATAAATCAAAAAGGCACATTCACCACGATGTTCATTGCAGCACTATTTACAATAGCCAGGTAATGGAAGCAACCTAAATGCCCACAGACAGATGAATGGATAAAGATGGGGTACATATATAAAATGGAATATTCCTCGGCCATAAAAAGGAATGAAACTGGGTCATTTGTAGAGACATCGATGGATCTAGAGACTGTCATACAGAATGAAGTAAGTCAGAAAGAGGAAAACAAATATTGTATATTAATGCATATATGTGGAACCTAAAAAAATGATACAGATGAACTGGTTTGCAGGGAAGAAATAGAGACGCAGAGGTAGAGAAGAAACGTATGGACACCAAGTGTGGGAAGCCATGGGGTGGTGGTGGTGGGATGAGTTGGGAGATTGGGATTGACCTGTATACATGTATATGCATAAAATACATAAGTGATAATAACCTGCTGTATAAAAAAGTAAATAAAATTAAATTTAAAAATTAAAAAAAATAAAACTTAAAACTAAAACAGAAAAAAGTTCTTCCCTTCACACAGATGTATTTATAGAAATGAATTATTTCCATGCTTATATCTATAAATACATAAAAGAGGAATAAAATCTAAGTTGAACCATAAACGAAAAAATACCTGAACCCACCAGTTATACAGAGGAAAACCCTATCAGGGCACTTGCTCCAGCGGTAAACAATTCTGAAATTGGTCAGAGGTGTGGAATCATCACCCATCCAGCCAGCAACCCACCCCCCACGCAAGGAGCGTCCTCATTGCAAAGCTGGGAGACCGTGCCGAGGCATCTCTGAATAAAGGTGAGCTGAGCCCCAGTCCAGCTGCTGCTGAACTGTCCCCACCCTTCCCAGGTAAAACACCTGAATATGTACAAGGGCTTGAAAGCCTAGAGGAAGGGCCGCGGAGCCACACCAGCGACAGCACGCAGGCCAACATGGTGACTGCAGGTCAGCCAAGGTTGTCCTGGCCCCGTGCGCTCTTCCGGAAGCTTTCCATTATCCTGCCTGAGATACCCCTCCTGTCCCGGTCCCCACTGATTTTTCCTTCCTCACCTCTGTCCGGAGAGAAATTCCAGCGGAAGGTATGGGTGACACATCCTCTTCTTTACAGGTGGCAGCCTGGCAACTCCTGCAGAAAGGCCAGCAGAACCCCACTCACACCAGGCCACCAACAAAGCTGGGGCCCCTATTTCCCTCCCACCAGCTCAGCCCCGAGACTGCTGACGGGGCAGAGAATATGGAGTCAGGCACAGCTTCAGGGGCTATTGCCGCCTGGAGCGCTGTTTATATTGACCTCAACCAGGCACACCTGGGGAGGGCCGGCCGGCAGGGTAAGGCTGCCCAGGTCAGCTAATCCACAACCCTCAGGGAATCACATTGTTGAAAATGGACCTCGCTAAGGCAGAATAGAAGCCAAGGAAAATAAGGACACAATGCCATTTGCAGCACCGTAGATGAGTCTAGAGGTAATCACGTGACTTGTAGTAAGTCAGAAAGTGAAAGACACATATCATATCATATCACTTAGAGGTGTTACCTAAAATAGATAGCAGGGCAGTTATTTCCACTGAGAAGTGCAATCACAGGTTCATTAAACAAGCTTATGGTTCACCAATGGAAAGGTGTGAGGATTGGTTTCATTACGATATCGGGGTTAACAGACATATACAAACAGAGGTGACATATATAATCACCAAAGACCTATGGAATACCAAGAGAAGACTACTCAACATTCTGTCATAACGTACATGGGTAAAGGATCCCAGGAAGAACAGACATCTGTATATGTGTAAAAGAACCACATCTTCGACACCTACAATAAGCCAAACATTGTAATCATACTTGCTGTAATAAAAAATAAAAAATTAAATTAAAAATACGAACAAGAAGTAGGGAGACAAACTTGAGGGGCTTTCTCCTGGCACATTCCATTCTAAATTCCAATCTAGAACACGACTTCCATTGAGGCTCTGTTGCCCTAGTAACCAGATTTGGTAAGGGAGAACTGCTGCCACCTTGTGGCCGTTTCACACAACAGCAGCTTTAATCCCAGCGCTCATGGTCAGTTGATATTCAAAATCATTGCAGGCCTGTAAATGACACCTGCCCTGAAAACAAATCCTGGGGTCACATATCGACCAAAAAATTCAAAGGACGTCCATATTTCAAAACGACCGTTTCAAAAGGCATATTTTATGCACATTAGTGTTCTGCTTCTTTGTCTTTCTTTCTTTTTTGGTTAAAAAGACGGGAATGGAAAAAGGCATCCCTCAGAATGGGCGAAAATAGTTGCAAACGAATCAATGGACAAAGGTTTAATCTCCAATATATATAAACAGCTCATGCACCTTAATGTTAAAAAAACAAAAAACCCAATACAAAAATGGGCAGAAGATCTAAAGAGACGTTTCTTCAAAGAAGACACAGAGAGGGCCAAGACGCACATGAAAAGCTGCTCAAGAGCACTAATTATTAGAGAAATGCAAATCAAAAGTACAATGAGGTATCCCCTCACACCTGTTAGAATCGGCATCATCAGAAAATCTACAAACAACAAATTCTGGGGAGGGTGTGGACAAAAGGAACCCTCTTCCACTATTGGTGGGAATGTAAATTGATACAGTCACTATGGAGAACAGTATGGAGTTTCCTTAAAAACACTAGAAATAGAATTACCATCTGATCCAGCAATCCCACTTCTGGGCATATACCCAGAGAAAACCATAAATCAAAAAGGCACATTCACCACGATGTTCATTGCAGCACTATTTACAATAGCCAGGTAATGGAAGCAACCTAAATGCCCACAGACAGATGAATGGATAAAGATGGGGTACATATATAAAATGGAATATTCCTCGGCCATAAAAAGGAATGAAACTGGGTCATTTGTAGAGACATCGATGGATCTAGAGACTGTCATACAGAATGAAGTAAGTCAGAAAGAGGAAAACAAATATTGTATATTAATGCATATATGTGGAACCTAAAAAAATGATACAGATGAACTGGTTTGCAGGGAAGAAATAGAGACGCAGAGGTAGAGAAGAAACGTATGGACACCAAGTGTGGGAAGCCATGGGGTGGTGGTGGTGGGATGAGTTGGGAGATTGGGATTGACCTGTATACATGTATATGCATAAAATACATAAGTGATAATAACCTGCTGTATAAAAAAGTAAATAAAATTAAATTTAAAAATTAAAAAAAATAAAACTTAAAACTAAAACAGAAAAAAGTTCTTCCCTTCACACAGATGTATTTATAGAAATGAATTATTTCCATGCTTATATCTATAAATACATAAAAGAGGAATAAAATCTAAGTTGAACCATAAACGAAAAAATACCTGAACCCACCAGTTATACAGAGGAAAACCCTATCAGGGCACTTGCTCCAGCGGTAAACAATTCTGAAATTGGTCAGAGGTGTGGAATCATCACCCATCCAGCCAGCAACCCACCCCCCACGCAAGGAGCGTCCTCATTGCAAAGCTGGGAGACCGTGCCGAGGCATCTCTGAATAAAGGTGAGCTGAGCCCCAGTCCAGCTGCTGCTGAACTGTCCCCACCCTTCCCAGGTAAAACACCTGAATATGTACAAGGGCTTGAAAGCCTAGAGGAAGGGCCGCGGAGCCACACCAGCGACAGCACGCAGGCCAACATGGTGACTGCAGGTCAGCCAAGGTTGTCCTGGCCCCGTGCGCTCTTCCGGAAGCTTTCCATTATCCTGCCTGAGATACCCCTCCTGTCCCGGTCCCCACTGATTTTTCCTTCCTCACCTCTGTCCGGAGAGAAATTCCAGCGGAAGGTATGGGTGACACATCCTCTTCTTTACAGGTGGCAGCCTGGCAACTCCTGCAGAAAGGCCAGCAGAACCCCACTCACACCAGGCCACCAACAAAGCTGGGGCCCCTATTTCCCTCCCACCAGCTCAGCCCCGAGACTGCTGACGGGGCAGAGAATATGGAGTCAGGCACAGCTTCAGGGGCTATTGCCGCCTGGAGCGCTGTTTATATTGACCTCAACCAGGCACACCTGGGGAGGGCCGGCCGGCAGGGTAAGGCTGCCCAGGTCAGCTAATCCACAACCCTCAGGGAATCACATTGTTGAAAATGGACCTCGCTAAGGCAGAATAGAAGCCAAGGAAAATAAGGACACAATGCCATTTGCAGCACCGTAGATGAGTCTAGAGGTAATCACGTGACTTGTAGTAAGTCAGAAAGTGAAAGACACATATCATATCATATCACTTAGAGGTGTTACCTAAAATAGATAGCAGGGCAGTTATTTCCACTGAGAAGTGCAATCACAGGTTCATTAAACAAGCTTATGGTTCACCAATGGAAAGGTGTGAGGATTGGTTTCATTACGATATCGGGGTTAACAGACATATACAAACAGAGGTGACATATATAATCACCAAAGACCTATGGAATACCAAGAGAAGACTACTCAACATTCTGTCATAACGTACATGGGTAAAGGATCCCAGGAAGAACAGACATCTGTATATGTGTAAAAGAACCACATCTTCGACACCTACAATAAGCCAAACATTGTAATCATACTTGCTGTAATAAAAAATAAAAAATTAAATTAAAAATACGAACAAGAAGTAGGGAGACAAACTTGAGGGGCTTTCTCCTGGCACATTCCATTCTAAATTCCAATCTAGAACACGACTTCCATTGAGGCTCTGTTGCCCTAGTAACCAGATTTGGTAAGGGAGAACTGCTGCCACCTAGTGGCCGTTTCACACAACAGCAGCTTTAATCCCAGCGCTAATGGTCAGTTGATATTCAAAATCATTGCAGGCCTGTAAATGACACCTGCCCTGAAAACAAATCCTGGGGTCACATATCGACCAAAAAATTCAAAGGACGTCCATATTTCAAAACGACCGTTTCAAAAGGCATATTTTATGCACATTAGTGTTCTGCTTCTTTGTCTTTCTTTCTTTTTTGGTTAAAAAGACGGGAATGGAAAAAGGCATCCCTCAGAATGGGCGAAAATAGTTGCAAACGAATCAATGGACAAAGGTTTAATCTCCAATATATATAAACAGCTCATGCACCTTAATGTTAAAAAAACAAAAAACCCAATACAAAAATGGGCAGAAGATCTAAAGAGACGTTTCTTCAAAGAAGACACAGAGAGGGCCAAGACGCACATGAAAAGCTGCTCAAGAGCACTAATTATTAGAGAAATGCAAATCAAAAGTACAATGAGGTATCCCCTCACACCTGTTAGAATCGGCATCATCAGAAAATCTACAAACAACAAATTCTGGGGAGGGTGTGGACAAAAGGAACCCTCTTCCACTATTGGTGGGAATGTAAATTGATACAGTCACTATGGAGAACAGTATGGAGTTTCCTTAAAAACACTAGAAATAGAATTACCATCTGATCCAGCAATCCCACTTCTGGGCATATACCCAGAGAAAACCATAAATCAAAAAGGCACATTCACCACGATGTTCATTGCAGCACTATTTACAATAGCCAGGTAATGGAAGCAACCTAAATGCCCACAGACAGATGAATGGATAAAGATGGGGTACATATATAAAATGGAATATTCCTCGGCCATAAAAAGGAATGAAACTGGGTCATTTGTAGAGACATCGATGGATCTAGAGACTGTCATACAGAATGAAGTAAGTCAGAAAGAGGAAAACAAATATTGTATATTAATGCATATATGTGGAACCTAAAAAAATGATACAGATGAACTGGTTTGCAGGGAAGAAATAGAGACGCAGAGGTAGAGAACAAACGTATGGACACCAAGTGTGGGAAGCCATGGGGTGGTGGTGGTGGGATGAGTTGGGAGATTGGGATTGACCTGTATACATGTATATGCATAAAATACATAAGTGATAATAACCTGCTGTATAAAAAAGTAAATAAAATTAAATTTAAAAATTAAAAAAAAATAAAACTTAAAACTAAAACAGAAAAAAGTTCTTCCCTTCACACAGATGTATTTATAGAAATGAATTATTTCCATGCTTATATCTATAAATACATAAAAGAGGAATAAAATCTAAGTTGAACCATAAACGAAAAAATACCTGAACCCACCAGTTATACAGAGGAAAACCCTATCAGGGCACTTGCTCCAGCGGTAAACAATTCTGAAATTGGTCAGAGGTGTGGAATCATCACCCATCCAGCCAGCAACCCACCCCCCACGCAAGGAGCGTCCTCATTGCAAAGCTGGGAGACCGTGCCGAGGCATCTCTGAATAAAGGTGAGCTGAGCCCCAGTCCAGCTGCTGCTGAACTGTTCCCACCCTTCCCAGGTAAAACACCTGAATATGTACAAGGGCTTGAAAGCCTAGAGGAAGGGCCGCGGAGCCACACCAGCGACAGCACGCAGGCCAACATGGTGACTGCAGGTCAGCCAAGGTTGTCCTGGCCCCGTGCGCTCTTCCGGAAGCTTTCCATTATCCTGCCTGAGATACCCCTCCTGTCCCGGTCCCCACTGATTTTTCCTTCCTCACCTCTGTCCGGAGAGAAATTCCAGCGGAAGGTATGGGTGACACATCCTCTTCTTTACAGGTGGCAGCCTGGCAACTCCTGCAGAAAGGCCAGCAGAACCCCACTCACACCAGGCCACCAACAAAGCTGGGGCCCCTATTTCCCTCCCACCAGCTCAGCCCCGAGACTGCTGACGGGGCAGAGAATATGGAGTCAGGCACAGCTTCAGGGGCTATTGCCGCCTGGAGCGCTGTTTATATTGACCTCAACCAGGCACACCTGGGGAGGGCCGGCCGGCAGGGTAAGGCTGCCCAGGTCAGCTAATCCACAACCCTCAGGGAATCACATTGTTGAAAATGGACCTCGCTAAGGCAGAATAGAAGCCAAGGAAAATAAGGACACAATGCCATTTGCAGCACCGTAGATGAGTCTAGAGGTAATCACGTGACTTGTAGTAAGTCAGAAAGTGAAAGACACATATCATATCATATCACTTAGAGGTGTTACCTAAAATAGATAGCAGGGCAGTTATTTCCACTGAGAAGTGCAATCACAGGTTCATTAAACAAGCTTATGGTTCACCAATGGAAAGGTGTGAGGATTGGTTTCATTACGATATCGGGGTTAACAGACATATACAAACAGAGGTGACATATATAATCACCAAAGACCTATGGAATACCAAGAGAAGACTACTCAACATTCTGTCATAACGTACATGGGTAAAGGATCCCAGGAAGAACAGACATCTGTATATGTGTAAAAGAACCACATCTTCGACACCTACAATAAGCCAAACATTGTAATCATACTTGCTGTAATAAAAAATAAAAAATTAAATTAAAAATACGAACAAGAAGTAGGGAGACAAACTTGAGGGGCTTTCTCCTGGCACATTCCATTCTAAATTCCAATCTAGAACACGACTTCCATTGAGGCTCTGTTGCCCTAGTAACCAGATTTGGTAAGGGAGAACTGCTGCCACCTTGTGGCCGTTTCACACAACAGCAGCTTTAATCCCAGCGCTAATGGTCAGTTGATATTCAAAATCATTGCAGGCCTGTAAATGACACCTGCCCTGAAAACAAATCCTGGGGTCACATATCGACCAAAAAATTCAAAGGACGTCCATATTTCAAAACGACCGTTTCAAAAGGCATATTTTATGCACATTAGTGTTCTGCTTCTTTGTCTTTCTTTCTTTTTTGGTTAAAAAGACGGGAATGGAAAAAGGCATCCCTCAGAATGGGCGAAAATAGTTGCAAACGAATCAATGGACAAAGGTTTAATCTCCAATATATATAAACAGCTCATGCACCTTAATGTTAAAAAAACAAAAAACCCAATACAAAAATGGGCAGAAGATCTAAAGAGACGTTTCTTCAAAGAAGACACAGAGAGGGCCAAGACGCACATGAAAAGCTGCTCAAGAGCACTAATTATTAGAGAAATGCAAATCAAAAGTACAATGAGGTATCCCCTCACACCTGTTAGAATCGGCATCATCAGAAAATCTACAAACAACAAATTCTGGGGAGGGTGTGGACAAAAGGAACCCTCTTCCACTATTGGTGGGAATGTAAATTGATACAGTCACTATGGAGAACAGTATGGAGTTTCCTTAAAAACACTAGAAATAGAATTACCATCTGATCCAGCAATCCCACTTCTGGGCATATACCCAGAGAAAACCATAAATCAAAAAGGCACATTCACCACGATGTTCATTGCAGCACTATTTACAATAGCCAGGTAATGGAAGCAAACTAAATGCCCACAGACAGATGAATGGATAAAGATGGGGTACATATATAAAATGGAATATTCCTCGGCCATAAAAAGGAATGAAACTGGGTCATTTGTAGAGACATCGATGGATCTAGAGACTGTCATACAGAATGAAGTAAGTCAGAAAGAGGAAAACAAATATTGTATATTAATGCATATATGTGGAACCTAAAAAAATGATACAGATGAACTGGTTTGCAGGGAAGAAATAGAGACGCAGAGGTAGAGAAGAAACGTATGGACACCAAGTGTGGGAAGCCATGGGGTGGTGGTGGTGGGATGAGTTGGGAGATTGGGATTGACCTGTATACATGTATATGCATAAAATACATAAGTGATAATAACCTGCTGTATAAAAAAGTAAATAAAATTAAATTTAAAAATTAAAAAAAATAAAACTTAAAACTAAAACAGAAAAAAGTTCTTCCCTTCACACAGATGTATTTATAGAAATGAATTATTTCCATGCTTATATCTATAAATACATAAAAGAGGAATAAAATCTAAGTTGAACCATAAACGAAAAAATACCTGAACCCACCAGTTATACAGAGGAAAACCCTATCAGGGCACTTGCTCCAGCGGTAAACAATTCTGAAATTGGTCAGAGGTGTGGAATCATCACCCATCCAGCCAGCAACCCACCCCCCACGCAAGGAGCGTCCTCATTGCAAAGCTGGGAGACCGTGCCGAGGCATCTCTGAATAAAGGTGAGCTGAGCCCCAGTCCAGCTGCTGCTGAACTGTTCCCACCCTTCCCAGGTAAAACACCTGAATATGTACAAGGGCTTGAAAGCCTAGAGGAAGGGCCGTGGAGCCACACCAGCGACAGCACGCAGGCCAACATGGTGACTGCAGGTCAGCCAAGGTTGTCCTGGCCCCGTGCGCTCTTCCGGAAGCTTTCCATTATCCTGCCTGAGATACCCCTCCTGTCCCGGTCCCCACTGATTTTTCCTTCCTCACCTCTGTCCGGAGAGAAATTCCAGCGGAAGGTATGGGTGACACATCCTCTTCTTTACAGGTGGCAGCCTGGCAACTCCTGCAGAAAGGCCAGCAGAACCCCACTCACACCAGGCCACCAACAAAGCTGGGGCCCCTATTTCCCTCCCACCAGCTCAGCCCCGAGACTGCTGACGGGGCAGAGAATATGGAGTCAGGCACAGCTTCAGGGGCTATTGCCGCCTGGAGCGCTGTTTATATTGACCTCAACCAGGCACACCTGGGGAGGGCCGGCCGGCAGGGTAAGGCTGCCCAGGTCAGCTAATCCACAACCCTCAGGGAATCACATTGTTGAAAATGGACCTCGCTAAGGCAGAATAGAAGCCAAGGAAAATAAGGACACAATGCCATTTGCAGCACCGTAGATGAGTCTAGAGGTAATCACGTGACTTGTAGTAAGTCAGAAAGTGAAAGACACATATCATATCATATCACTTAGAGGTGTTACCTAAAATAGATAGCAGGGCAGTTATTTCCACTGAGAAGTGCAATCACAGGTTCATTAAACAAGCTTATGGTTCACCAATGGAAAGGTGTGAGGATTGGTTTCATTACGATATCGGGGTTAACAGACATATACAAACAGAGGTGACATATATAATCACCAAAGACCTATGGAATACCAAGAGAAGACTACTCAACATTCTGTCATAACGTACATGGGTAAAGGATCCCAGGAAGAACAGACATCTGTATATGTGTAAAAGAACCACATCTTCGACACCTACAATAAGCCAAACATTGTAATCATACTTGCTGTAATAAAAAATAAAAAATTAAATTAAAAATACGAACAAGAAGTAGGGAGACAAACTTGAGGGGCTTTCTCCTGGCACATTCCATTCTAAATTCCAATCTAGAACACGACTTCCATTGAGGCTCTGTTGCCCTAGTAACCAGATTTGGTAAGGGAGAACTGCTGCCACCTTGTGGCCGTTTCACACAACAGCAGCTTTAATCCCAGCGCTAATGGTCAGTTGATATTCAAAATCATTGCAGGCCTGTAAATGACACCTGCCCTGAAAACAAATCCTGGGGTCACATATCGACCAAAAAATTCAAAGGACGTCCATATTTCAAAAGGACCGTTTCAAAAGGCATATTTTATGCACATTAGTGTTCTGCTTCTTTGTCTTTCTTTCTTTTTTGGTTAAAAAGACGGGAATGGAAAAAGGCATCCCTCAGAATGGGCGAAAATAGTTGCAAACGAATCAATGGACAAAGGTTTAATCTCCAATATATATAAACAGCTCATGCACCTTAATGTTAAAAAAACAAAAAACCCAATACAAAAATGGGCAGAAGATCTAAAGAGACGTTTCTTCAAAGAAGACACAGAGAGGGCCAAGACGCACATGAAAAGCTGCTCAAGAGCACTAATTATTAGAGAAATGCAAATCAAAAGTACAATGAGGTATCCCCTCACACCTGTTAGAATCGGCATCATCAGAAAATCTACAAACAACAAATTCTGGGGAGGGTGTGGACAAAAGGAACCCTCTTCCACTATTGGTGGGAATGTAAATTGATACAGTCACTATGGAGAACAGTATGGAGTTTCCTTAAAAACACTAGAAATAGAATTACCATCTGATCCAGCAATCCCACTTCTGGGCATATACCCAGAGAAAACCATAAATCAAAAAGGCACATTCACCACGATGTTCATTGCAGCACTATTTACAATAGCCAGGTAATGGAAGCAACCTAAATGCCCACAGACAGATGAATGGATAAAGATGGGGTACATATATAAAATGGAATATTCCTCGGCCATAAAAAGGAATGAAACTGGGTCATTTGTAGAGACATCGATGGATCTAGAGACTGTCATACAGAATGAAGTAAGTCAGAAAGAGGAAAACAAATATTGTATATTAATGCATATATGTGGAACCTAAAAAAATGATACAGATGAACTGGTTTGCAGGGAAGAAATAGAGACGCAGAGGTAGAGAAGAAACGTATGGACACCAAGTGTGGGAAGCCATGGGGTGGTGGTGGTGGGATGAGTTGGGAGATTGGGATTGACCTGTATACATGTATATGCATAAAATACATAAGTGATAATAACCTGCTGTATAAAAAAGTAAATAAAATTAAATTTAAAAATTAAAAAAAATAAAACTTAAAACTAAAACAGAAAAAAGTTCTTCCCTTCACACAGATGTATTTATAGAAATGAATTATTTCCATGCTTATATCTATAAATACATAAAAGAGGAATAAAATCTAAGTTGAACCATAAACGAAAAAATACCTGAACCCACCAGTTATACAGAGGAAAACCCTATCAGGGCACTTGCTCCAGCGGTAAACAATTCTGAAATTGGTCAGAGGTGTGGAATCATCACCCATCCAGCCAGCAACCCACCCCCCACGCAAGGAGCGTCCTCATTGCAAAGCTGGGAGACCGTGCCGAGGCATCTCTGAATAAAGGTGAGCTGAGCCCCAGTCCAGCTGCTGCTGAACTGTTCCCACCCTTCCCAGGTAAAACACCTGAATATGTACAAGGGCTTGAAAGCCTAGAGGAAGGGCCGCGGAGCCACACCAGCGACAGCACGCAGGCCAACATGGTGACTGCAGGTCAGCCAAGGTTGTCCTGGCCCCGTGCGCTCTTCCGGAAGCTTTCCATTATCCTGCCTGAGATACCCCTCCTGTCCCGGTCCCCACTGATTTTTCCTTCCTCACCTCTGTCCGGAGAGAAATTCCAGCGGAAGGTATGGGTGACACATCCTCTTCTTTACAGGTGGCAGCCTGGCAACTCCTGCAGAAAGGCCAGCAGAACCCCACTCACACCAGGCCACCAACAAAGCTGGGGCCCCTATTTCCCTCCCACCAGCTCAGCCCCGAGACTGCTGACGGGGCAGAGAATATGGAGTCAGGCACAGCTTCAGGGGCTATTGCCGCCTGGAGCGCTGTTTATATTGACCTCAACCAGGCACACCTGGGGAGGGCCGGCCGGCAGGGTAAGGCTGCCCAGGTCAGCTAATCCACAACCCTCAGGGAATCACATTGTTGAAAATGGACCTCGCTAAGGCAGAATAGAAGCCAAGGAAAATAAGGACACAATGCCATTTGCAGCACCGTAGATGAGTCTAGAGGTAATCACGTGACTTGTAGTAAGTCAGAAAGTGAAAGACACATATCATATCATATCACTTAGAGGTGTTACCTAAAATAGATAGCAGGGCAGTTATTTCCACTGAGAAGTGCAATCACAGGTTCATTAAACAAGCTTATGGTTCACCAATGGAAAGGTGTGAGGATTGGTTTCATTACGATATCGGGGTTAACAGACATATACAAACAGAGGTGACATATATAATCACCAAAGACCTATGGAATACCAAGAGAAGACTACTCAACATTCTGTCATAACGTACATGGGTAAAGGATCCCAGGAAGAACAGACATCTGTATATGTGTAAAAGAACCACATCTTCGACACCTACAATAAGCCAAACATTGTAATCATACTTGCTGTAATAAAAAATAAAAAATTAAATTAAAAATACGAACAAGAAGTAGGGAGACAAACTTGAGGGGCTTTCTCCTGGCACATTCCATTCTAAATTCCAATCTAGAACAGGACTTCCATTGAGGCTCTGTTGCCCTAGTAACCAGATTTGGTAAGGGAGAACTGCTGCCACCTTGTGGCCGTTTCACACAACAGCAGCTTTAATCCCAGCGCTAATGGTCAGTTGATATTCAAAATCTTTGCAGGCCTGTAAATGACACCTGCCCTGAAAACAAATCCTGGGGTCACATATCGACCAAAAAATTCAAAGGACGTCCATATTTCAAAACGACCGTTTCAAAAGGCATATTTTATGCACATTAGTGTTCTGCTTCTTTGTCTTTCTTTCTTTTTTGGTTAAAAAGACGGGAATGGAAAAAGGCATCCCTCAGAATGGGCGAAAATAGTTGCAAACGAATCAATGGACAAAGGTTTAATCTCCAATATATATAAACAGCTCATGCACCTTAATGTTAAAAAAACAAAAAACCCAATACAAAAATGGGCAGAAGATCTAAAGAGACGTTTCTTCAAAGAAGACACAGAGAGGGCCAAGACGCACATGAAAAGCTGCTCAAGAGCACTAATTATTAGAGAAATGCAAATCAAAAGTACAATGAGGTATCCCCTCACACCTGTTAGAATCGGCATCATCAGAAAATCTACAAACAACAAATTCTGGGGAGGGTGTGGACAAAAGGAACCCTCTTCCACTATTGGTGGGAATGTAAATTGATACAGTCACTATGGAGAACAGTATGGAGTTTCCTTAAAAACACTAGAAATAGAATTACCATCTGATCCAGCAATCCCACTTCTGGGCATATACCCAGAGAAAACCATAAATCAAAAAGGCACATTCACCACGATGTTCATTGCAGCACTATTTACAATAGCCAGGTAATGGAAGCAACCTAAATGCCCACAGACAGATGAATGGATAAAGATGGGGTACATATATAAAATGGAATATTCCTCGGCCATAAAAAGGAATGAAACTGGGTCATTTGTAGAGACATCGATGGATCTAGAGACTGTCATACAGAATGAAGTAAGTCAGAAAGAGGAAAACAAATATTGTATATTAATGCATATATGTGGAACCTAAAAAAATGATACAGATGAACTGGTTTGCAGGGAAGAAATAGAGACGCAGAGGTAGAGAAGAAACGTATGGACACCAAGTGTGGGAAGCCATGGGGTGGTGGTGGTGGGATGAGTTGGGAGATTGGGATTGACCTGTATACATGTATATGCATAAAATACATAAGTGATAATAACCTGCTGTATAAAAAAGTAAATAAAATTAAATTTAAAAATTAAAAAAAATAAAACTTAAAACTAAAACAGAAAAAAGTTCTTCCCTTCACACAGATGTATTTATAGAAATGAATTATTTCCATGCTTATATCTATAAATACATAAAAGAGGAATAAAATCTAAGTTGAACCATAAACGAAAAAATACCTGAACCCACCAGTTATACAGAGGAAAACCCTATCAGGGCACTTGCTCCAGCGGTAAACAATTCTGAAATTGGTCAGAGGTGTGGAATCATCACCCATCCAGCCAGCAACCCACCCCCCACGCAAGGAGCGTCCTCATTGCAAAGCTGGGAGACCGTGCCGAGGCATCTCTGAATAAAGGTGAGCTGAGCCCCAGTCCAGCTGCTGCTGAACTGTTCCCACCCTTCCCAGGTAAAACACCTGAATATGTACAAGGGCTTGAAAGCCTAGAGGAAGGGCCGCGGAGCCACACCAGCGACAGCACGCAGGCCAACATGGTGACTGCAGGTCAGCCAAGGTTGTCCTGGCCCCGTGCGCTCTTCCGGAAGCTTTCCATTATCCTGCCTGAGATACCCCTCCTGTCCCGGTCCCCACTGATTTTTCCTTCCTCACCTCTGTCCGGAGAGAAATTCCAGCGGAAGGTATGGGTGACACATCCTCTTCTTTACAGGTGGCAGCCTGGCAACTCCTGCAGAAAGGCCAGCAGAACCCCACTCACACCAGGCCACCAACAAAGCTGGGGCCCCTATTTCCCTCCCACCAGCTCAGCCCCGAGACTGCTGACGGGGCAGAGAATATGGAGTCAGGCACAGCTTCAGGGGCTATTGCCGCCTGGAGCGCTGTTTATATTGACCTCAACCAGGCACACCTGGGGAGGGCCGGCCGGCAGGGTAAGGCTGCCCAGGTCAGCTAATCCACAACCCTCAGGGAATCACATTGTTGAAAATGGACCTCGCTAAGGCAGAATAGAAGCCAAGGAAAATAAGGACACAATGCCATTTGCAGCACCGTAGATGAGTCTAGAGGTAATCACGTGACTTGTAGTAAGTCAGAAAGTGAAAGACACATATCATATCATATCACTTAGAGGTGTTACCTAAAATAGATAGCAGGGCAGTTATTTCCACTGAGAAGTGCAATCACAGGTTCATTAAACAAGCTTATGGTTCACCAATGGAAAGGTGTGAGGATTGGTTTCATTACGATATCGGGGTTAACAGACCTATACAAACAGAGGTGACATATATAATCACCAAAGACCTATGGAATACCAAGAGAAGACTACTCAACATTCTGTCATAACGTACATGGGTAAAGGATCCCAGGAAGAACAGACATCTGTATATGTGTAAAAGAACCACATCTTCGACACCTACAATAAGCCAAACATTGTAATCATACTTGCTGTAATAAAAAATAAAAAATTAAATTAAAAATACGAACAAGAAGTAGGGAGACAAACTTGAGGGGCTTTCTCCTGGCACATTCCATTCTAAATTCCAATCTAGAACACGACTTCCATTGAGGCTCTGTTGCCCTAGTAACCAGATTTGGTAAGGGAGAACTGCTGCCACCTTGTGGCCGTTTCACACAACAGCAGCTTTAATCCCAGCGCTAATGGTCAGTTGATATTCAAAATCTTTGCAGGCCTGTAAATGACACCTGCCCTGAAAACAAATCCTGGGGTCACATATCGACCAAAAAATTCAAAGGACGTCCATATTTCAAAACGACCGTTTCAAAAGGCATATTTTATGCACATTAGTGTTCTGCTTCTTTGTCTTTCTTTCTTTTTTGGTTAAAAAGACGGGAATGGAAAAAGGCATCCCTCAGAATGGGCGAAAATAGTTGCAAACGAATCAATGGACAAAGGTTTAATCTCCAATATATATAAACAGCTCATGCACCTTAATGTTAAAAAAACAAAAAACCCAATACAAAAATGGGCAGAAGATCTAAAGAGACGTTTCTTCAAAGAAGACACAGAGAGGGCCAAGACGCACATGAAAAGCTGCTCAAGAGCACTAATTATTAGAGAAATGCAAATCAAAAGTACAATGAGGTATCCCCTCACACCTGTTAGAATCGGCATCATCAGAAAATCTACAAACAACAAATTCTGGGGAGGGTGTGGACAAAAGGAACCCTCTTCCACTATTGGTGGGAATGTAAATTGATACAGTCACTATGGAGAACAGTATGGAGTTTCCTTAAAAACACTAGAAATAGAATTACCATCTGATCCAGCAATCCCACTTCTGGGCATATACCCAGAGAAAACCATAAATCAAAAAGGCACATTCACCACGATGTTCATTGCAGCACTATTTACAATAGCCAGGTAATGGAAGCAACCTAAATGCCCACAGACAGATGAATGGATAAAGATGGGGTACATATATAAAATGGAATATTCCTCGGCCATAA
The DNA here is from genome assembly GCF_964165515.1 of Mesoplodon bidens. NCBI lineage: Eukaryota > Metazoa > Chordata > Mammalia > Artiodactyla > Ziphiidae > Mesoplodon > Mesoplodon bidens. The sequence goes on from NW_027672099.1 coordinate 390,252, forward strand.
AAAGGAATGAAACTGGGTCATTTGTAGAGACATCGATGGATCTAGAGACTGTCATACAGAATGAAGTAAGTCAGAAAGAGGAAAACAAATATTGTATATTAATGCATATATGTGGAACCTAAAAAAATGATACAGATGAACTGGTTTGCAGGGAAGAAATAGAGACGCAGAGGTAGAGAAGAAACGTATGGACACCAAGTGTGGGAAGCCATGGGGTGGTGGTGGTGGGATGAGTTGGGAGATTGGGATTGACCTGTATACATGTATATGCATAAAATACATAAGTGATAATAACCTGCTGTATAAAAAAGTAAATAAAATTAAATTTAAAAATTAAAAAAAAATAAAACTTAAAACTAAAACAGAAAAAAGTTCTTCCCTTCACACAGATGTATTTATAGAAATGAATTATTTCCATGCTTATATCTATAAATACATAAAAGAGGAATAAAATCTAAGTTGAACCATAAACGAAAAAATACCTGAACCCACCAGTTATACAGAGGAAAACCCTATCAGGGCACTTGCTCCAGCGGTAAACAATTCTGAAATTGGTCAGAGGTGTGGAATCATCACCCATCCAGCCAGCAACCCACCCCCCACGCAAGGAGCGTCCTCATTGCAAAGCTGGGAGACCGTGCCGAGGCATCTCTGAATAAAGGTGAGCTGAGCCCCAGTCCAGCTGCTGCTGAACTGTTCCCACCCTTCCCAGGTAAAACACCTGAATATGTACAAGGGCTTGAAAGCCTAGAGGAAGGGCCGCGGAGCCACACCAGCGACAGCACGCAGGCCAACATGGTGACTGCAGGTCAGCCAAGGTTGTCCTGGCCCCGTGCGCTCTTCCGGAAGCTTTCCATTATCCTGCCTGAGATACCCCTCCTGTCCCGGTCCCCACTGATTTTTCCTTCCTCACCTCTGTCCGGAGAGAAATTCCAGCGGAAGGTATGGGTGACACATCCTCTTCTTTACAGGTGGCAGCCTGGCAACTCCTGCAGAAAGGCCAGCAGAACCCCACTCACACCAGGCCACCAACAAAGCTGGGGCCCCTATTTCCCTCCCACCAGCTCAGCCCCGAGACTGCTGACGGGGCAGAGAATATGGAGTCAGGCACAGCTTCAGGGGCTATTGCCGCCTGGAGCGCTGTTTATATTGACCTCAACCAGGCACACCTGGGGAGGGCCGGCCGGCAGGGTAAGGCTGCCCAGGTCAGCTAATCCACAACCCTCAGGGAATCACATTGTTGAAAATGGACCTCGCTAAGGCAGAATAGAAGCCAAGGAAAATAAGGACACAATGCCATTTGCAGCACCGTAGATGAGTCTAGAGGTAATCACGTGACTTGTAGTAAGTCAGAAAGTGAAAGACACATATCATATCATATCACTTAGAGGTGTTACCTAAAATAGATAGCAGGGCAGTTATTTCCACTGAGAAGTGCAATCACAGGTTCATTAAACAAGCTTATGGTTCACCAATGGAAAGGTGTGAGGATTGGTTTCATTACGATATCGGGGTTAACAGACCTATACAAACAGAGGTGACATATATAATCACCAAAGACCTATGGAATACCAAGAGAAGACTACTCAACATTCTGTCATAACGTACATGGGTAAAGGATCCCAGGAAGAACAGACATCTGTATATGTGTAAAAGAACCACATCTTCGACACCTACAATAAGCCAAACATTGTAATCATACTTGCTGTAATAAAAAATAAAAAATTAAATTAAAAATACGAACAAGAAGTAGGGAGACAAACTTGAGGGGCTTTCTCCTGGCACATTCCATTCTAAATTCCAATCTAGAACACGACTTCCATTGAGGCTCTGTTGCCCTAGTAACCAGATTTGGTAAGGGAGAACTGCTGCCACCTTGTGGCCGTTTCACACAACAGCAGCTTTAATCCCAGCGCTAATGGTCAGTTGATATTCAAAATCTTTGCAGGCCTGTAAATGACACCTGCCCTGAAAACAAATCCTGGGGTCACATATCGACCAAAAAATTCAAAGGACGTCCATATTTCAAAACGACCGTTTCAAAAGGCATATTTTATGCACATTAGTGTTCTGCTTCTTTGTCTTTCTTTCTTTTTTGGTTAAAAAGACGGGAATGGAAAAAGGCATCCCTCAGAATGGGCGAAAATAGTTGCAAACGAATCAATGGACAAAGGTTTAATCTCCAATATATATAAACAGCTCATGCACCTTAATGTTAAAAAAGCAAAAAACCCAATACAAAAATGGGCAGAAGATCTAAAGAGACGTTTCTTCAAAGAAGACACAGAGAGGGCCAAGACGCACATGAAAAGCTGCTCAAGAGCACTAATTATTAGAGAAATGCAAATCAAAAGTACAATGAGGTATCCCCTCACACCTGTTAGAATCGGCATCATCAGAATATCTACAAACAACAAATTCTGGGGAGGGTGTGGACAAAAGGAACCCTCTTCCACTATTGGTGGGAATGTAAATTGATACAGTCACTATGGAGAACAGTATGGAGTTTCCTTAAAAACACTAGAAATAGAATTACCATCTGATCCAGCAATCCCACTTCTGGGCATATACCCAGAGAAAACCATAAATCAAAAAGGCACATTCACCACGATGTTCATTGCAGCACTATTTACAATAGCCAGGTAATGGAAGCAACCTAAATGCCCACAGACAGATGAATGGATAAAGATGGGGTACATATATAAAATGGAATATTCCTCGGCCATAAAAAGGAATGAAACTGGGTCATTTGTAGAGACATCGATGGATCTAGAGACTGTCATACAGAATGAAGTAAGTCAGAAAGAGGAAAACAAATATTGTATATTAATGCATATATGTGGAACCTAAAAAAATGATACAGATGAACTGGTTTGCAGGGAAGAAATAGAGACGCAGAGGTAGAGAACAAACGTATGGACACCAAGTGTGGGAAGCCATGGGGTGGTGGTGGTGGGATGAGTTGGGAGATTGGGATTGACCTGTATACATGTATATGCATAAAATACATAAGTGATAATAACCTGCTGTATAAAAAAGTAAATAAAATTAAATTTAAAAATTAAAAAAAAATAAAACTTAAAACTAAAACAGAAAAAAGTTCTTCCCTTCACACAGATGTATTTATAGAAATGAATTATTTCCATGCTTATATCTATAAATACATAAAAGAGGAATAAAATCTAAGTTGAACCATAAACGAAAAAATACCTGAACCCACCAGTTATACAGAGGAAAACCCTATCAGGGCACTTGCTCCAGCGGTAAACAATTCTGAAATTGGTCAGAGGTGTGGAATCATCACCCATCCAGCCAGCAACCCACCCCCCACGCAAGGAGCGTCCTCATTGCAAAGCTGGGAGACCGTGCCGAGGCATCTCTGAATAAAGGTGAGCTGAGCCCCAGTCCAGCTGCTGCTGAACTGTTCCCACCCTTCCCAGGTAAAACACCTGAATATGTACAAGGGCTTGAAAGCCTAGAGGAAGGGCCGCGGAGCCACACCAGCGACAGCACGCAGGCCAACATGGTGACTGCAGGTCAGCCAAGGTTGTCCTGGCCCCGTGCGCTCTTCCGGAAGCTTTCCATTATCCTGCCTGAGATACCCCTCCTGTCCCGGTCCCCACTGATTTTTCCTTCCTCACCTCTGTCCGGAGAGAAATTCCAGCGGAAGGTATGGGTGACACATCCTCTTCTTTACAGGTGGCAGCCTGGCAACTCCTGCAGAAAGGCCAGCAGAACCCCACTCACACCAGGCCACCAACAAAGCTGGGGCCCCTATTTCCCTCCCACCAGCTCAGCCCCGAGACTGCTGACGGGGCAGAGAATATGGAGTCAGGCACAGCTTCAGGGGCTATTGCCGCCTGGAGCGCTGTTTATATTGACCTCAACCAGGCACACCTGGGGAGGGCCGGCCGGCAGGGTAAGGCTGCCCAGGTCAGCTAATCCACAACCCTCAGGGAATCACATTGTTGAAAATGGACCTCGCTAAGGCAGAATAGAAGCCAAGGAAAATAAGGACACAATGCCATTTGCAGCACCGTAGATGAGTCTAGAGGTAATCACGTGACTTGTAGTAAGTCAGAAAGTGAAAGACACATATCATATCATATCACTTAGAGGTGTTACCTAAAATAGATAGCAGGGCAGTTATTTCCACTGAGAAGTGCAATCACAGGTTCATTAAACAAGCTTATGGTTCACCAATGGAAAGGTGTGAGGATTGGTTTCATTACGATATCGGGGTTAACAGACATATACAAACAGAGGTGACATATATAATCACCAAAGACCTATGGAATACCAAGAGAAGACTACTCAACATTCTGTCATAACGTACATGGGTAAAGGATCCCAGGAAGAACAGACATCTGTATATGTGTAAAAGAACCACATCTTCGACACCTACAATAAGCCAAACATTGTAATCATACTTGCTGTAATAAAAAATAAAAAATTAAATTAAAAATACGAACAAGAAGTAGGGAGACAAACTTGAGGGGCTTTCTCCTGGCACATTCCATTCTAAATTCCAATCTAGAACACGACTTCCATTGAGGCTCTGTTGCCCTAGTAACCAGATTTGGTAAGGGAGAACTGCTGCCACCTTGTGGCCGTTTCACACAACAGCAGCTTTAATCCCAGCGCTCATGGTCAGTTGATATTCAAAATCATTGCAGGCCTGTAAATGACACCTGCCCTGAAAACAAATCCTGGGGTCACATATCGACCAAAAAATTCAAAGGACGTCCATATTTCAAAACGACCGTTTCAAAAGGCATATTTTATGCACATTAGTGTTCTGCTTCTTTGTCTTTCTTTCTTTTTTGGTTAAAAAGACGGGAATGGAAAAAGGCATCCCTCAGAATGGGCGAAAATAGTTGCAAACGAATCAATGGACAAAGGTTTAATCTCCAATATATATAAACAGCTCATGCACCTTAATGTTAAAAAAACAAAAAACCCAATACAAAAATGGGCAGAAGATCTAAAGAGACGTTTCTTCAAAGAAGACACAGAGAGGGCCAAGACGCACATGAAAAGCTGCTCAAGAGCACTAATTATTAGAGAAATGCAAATCAAAACTACAATGAGGTATCCCCTCACACCTGTTAGAATCGGCATCATCAGAAAATCTACAAACAACAAATTCTGGGGAGGGTGTGGACAAAAGGAACCCTCTTCCACTATTGGTGGGAATGTAAATTGATACAGTCACTATGGAGAACAGTATGGAGTTTCCTTAAAAACACTAGAAATAGAATTACCATCTGATCCAGCAATCCCACTTCTGGGCATATACCCAGAGAAAACCATAAATCAAAAAGGCACATTCACCACGATGTTCATTGCAGCACTATTTACAATAGCCAGGTAATGGAAGCAACCTAAATGCCCACAGACAGATGAATGGATAAAGATGGGGTACATATATAAAATGGAATATTACTCGGCCATAAAAAGGAATGAAACTGGGTCATTTGTAGAGACATCGATGGATCTAGAGACTGTCATACAGAATGAAGTAAGTCAGAAAGAGGAAAACAAATATTGTATATTAATGCATATATGTGGAACCTAAAAAAATGATACAGATGAACTGGTTTGCAGGGAAGAAATAGAGACGCAGAGGTAGAGAAGAAACGTATGGACACCAAGTGTGGGAAGCCATGGGGTGGTGGTGGTGGGATGAGTTGGGAGATTGGGATTGACCTGTATACATGTATATGCATAAAATACATAAGTGATAATAACCTGCTGTATAAAAAAGTAAATAAAATTAAATTTAAAAATTAAAAAAAATAAAACTTAAAACTAAAACAGAAAAAAGTTCTTCCCTTCACACAGATGTATTTATAGAAATGAATTATTTCCATGCTTATATCTATAAATACATAAAAGAGGAATAAAATCTAAGTTGAACCATAAACGAAAAAATACCTGAACCCACCAGTTATACAGAGGAAAACCCTATCAGGGCACTTGCTCCAGCGGTAAACAATTCTGAAATTGGTCAGAGGTGTGGAATCATCACCCATCCAGCCAGCAACCCACCCCCCACGCAAGGAGCGTCCTCATTGCAAAGCTGGGAGACCGTGCCGAGGCATCTCTGAATAAAGGTGAGCTGAGCCCCAGTCCAGCTGCTGCTGAACTGTTCCCACCCTTCCCAGGTAAAACACCTGAATATGTACAAGGGCTTGAAAGCCTAGAGGAAGGGCCGCGGAGCCACACCAGCGACAGCACGCAGGCCAACATGGTGACTGCAGGTCAGCCAAGGTTGTCCTGGCCCCGTGCGCTCTTCCGGAAGCTTTCCATTATCCTGCCTGAGATACCCCTCCTGTCCCGGTCCCCACTGATTTTTCCTTCCTCTCCTCTGTCCGGAGAGAAATTCCAGCGGAAGGTATGGGTGACACATCCTCTTCTTTACAGGTGGCAGCCTGGCAACTCCTGCAGAAAGGCCAGCAGAACCCCACTCACACCAGGCCACCAACAAAGCTGGGGCCCCTATTTCCCTCCCACCAGCTCAGCCCCGAGACTGCTGACGGGGCAGAGAATATGGAGTCAGGCACAGCTTCAGGGGCTATTGCCGCCTGGAGCGCTGTTTATATTGACCTCAACCAGGCACACCTGGGGAGGGCCGGCCGGCAGGGTAAGGCTGCCCAGGTCAGCTAATCCACAACCCTCAGGGAATCACATTGTTGAAAATGGACCTCGCTAAGGCAGAATAGAAGCCAAGGAAAATAAGGACACAATGCCATTTGCAGCACCGTAGATGAGTCTAGAGGTAATCACGTGACTTGTAGTAAGTCAGAAAGTGAAAGACACATATCATATCATATCACTTAGAGGTGTTACCTAAAATAGATAGCAGGGCAGTTATTTCCACTGAGAAGTGCAATCACAGGTTCATTAAACAAGCTTATGGTTCACCAATGGAAAGGTGTGAGGATTGGTTTCATTACGATATCGGGGTTAACAGACATATACAAACAGAGGTGACATATATAATCACCAAAGACCTATGGAATACCAAGAGAAGACTACTCAACATTCTGTCATAACGTACATGGGTAAAGGATCCCAGGAAGAACAGACATCTGTATATGTGTAAAAGAACCACATCTTCGACACCTACAATAAGCCAAACATTGTAATCATACTTGCTGTAATAAAAAATAAAAAATTAAATTAAAAATACGAACAAGAAGTAGGGAGACAAACTTGAGGGGCTTTCTCCTGGCACATTCCATTCTAAATTCCAATCTAGAACACGACTTCCATTGAGGCTCTGTTGCCCTAGTAACCAGATTTGGTAAGGGAGAACTGCTGCCACCTTGTGGCCGTTTCACACAACAGCAGCTTTAATCCCAGCGCTCATGGTCAGTTGATATTCAAAATCATTGCAGGCCTGTAAATGACACCTGCCCTGAAAACAAATCCTGGGGTCACATATCGACCAAAAAATTCAAAGGACGTCCATATTTCAAAACGACCGTTTCAAAAGGCATATTTTATGCACATTAGTGTTCTGCTTCTTTGTCTTTCTTTCTTTTTTGGTTAAAAAGACGGGAATGGAAAAAGGCATCCCTCAGAATGGGCGAAAATAGTTGCAAACGAATCAATGGACAAAGGTTTAATCTCCAATATATATAAACAGCTCATGCACCTTAATGTTAAAAAAACAAAAAACCCAATACAAAAATGGGCAGAAGATCTAAAGAGACGTTTCTTCAAAGAAGACACAGAGAGGGCCAAGACGCACATGAAAAGCTGCTCAAGAGCACTAATTATTAGAGAAATGCAAATCAAAAGTACAATGAGGTATCCCCTCACACCTGTTAGAATCGGCATCATCAGAAAATCTACAAACAACAAATTCTGGGGAGGGTGTGGACAAAAGGAACCCTCTTCCACTATTGGTGGGAATGTAAATTGATACAGTCACTATGGAGAACAGTATGGAGTTTCCTTAAAAACACTAGAAATAGAATTACCATCTGATCCAGCAATCCCACTTCTGGGCATATACCCAGAGAAAACCATAAATCAAAAAGGCACATTCACCACGATGTTCATTGCAGCACTATTTACAATAGCCAGGTAATGGAAGCAACCTAAATGCCCACAGACAGATGAATGGATAAAGATGGGGTACATATATAAAATGGAATATTCCTCGGCCATAAAAAGGAATGAAACTGGGTCATTTGTAGAGACATCGATGGATCTAGAGACTGTCATACAGAATGAAGTAAGTCAGAAAGAGGAAAACAAATATTGTATATTAATGCATATATGTGGAACCTAAAAAAATGATACAGATGAACTGGTTTGCAGGGAAGAAATAGAGACGCAGAGGTAGAGAAGAAACGTATGGACACCAAGTGTGGGAAGCCATGGGGTGGTGGTGGTGGGATGAGTTGGGAGATTGGGATTGACCTGTATACATGTATATGCATAAAATACATAAGTGATAATAACCTGCTGTATAAAAAAGTAAATAAAATTAAATTTAAAAATTAAAAAAAATAAAACTTAAAACTAAAACAGAAAAAAGTTCTTCCCTTCACACAGATGTATTTATAGAAATGAATTATTTCCATGCTTATATCTATAAATACATAAAAGAGGAATAAAATCTAAGTTGAACCATAAACGAAAAAATACCTGAACCCACCAGTTATACAGAGGAAAACCCTATCAGGGCACTTGCTCCAGCGGTAAACAATTCTGAAATTGGTCAGAGGTGTGGAATCATCACCCATCCAGCCAGCAACCCACCCCCCACGCAAGGAGCGTCCTCATTGCAAAGCTGGGAGACCGTGCCGAGGCATCTCTGAATAAAGGTGAGCTGAGCCCCAGTCCAGCTGCTGCTGAACTGTTCCCACCCTTCCCAGGTAAAACACCTGAATATGTACAAGGGCTTGAAAGCCTAGAGGAAGGGCCGCGGAGCCACACCAGCGACAGCACGCAGGCCAACATGGTGACTGCAGGTCAGCCAAGGTTGTCCTGGCCCCGTGCGCTCTTCCGGAAGCTTTCCATTATCCTGCCTGAGATACCCCTCCTGTCCCGGTCCCCACTGATTTTTCCTTCCTCACCTCTGTCCGGAGAGAAATTCCAGCGGAAGGTATGGGTGACACATCCTCTTCTTTACAGGTGGCAGCCTGGCAACTCCTGCAGAAAGGCCAGCAGAACCCCACTCACACCAGGCCACCAACAAAGCTGGGGCCCCTATTTCCCTCCCACCAGCTCAGCCCCGAGACTGCTGACGGGGCAGAGAATATGGAGTCAGGCACAGCTTCAGGGGCTATTGCCGCCTGGAGCGCTGTTTATATTGACCTCAACCAGGCACACCTGGGGAGGGCCGGCCGGCAGGGTAAGGCTGCCCAGGTCAGCTAATCCACAACCCTCAGGGAATCACATTGTTGAAAATGGACCTCGCTAAGGCAGAATAGAAGCCAAGGAAAATAAGGACACAATGCCATTTGCAGCACCGTAGATGAGTCTAGAGGTAATCACGTGACTTGTAGTAAGTCAGAAAGTGAAAGACACATATCATATCATATCACTTAGAGGTGTTACCTAAAATAGATAGCAGGGCAGTTATTTCCACTGAGAAGTGCAATCACAGGTTCATTAAACAAGCTTATGGTTCACCAATGGAAAGGTGTGAGGATTGGTTTCATTACGATATCGGGGTTAACAGACATATACAAACAGAGGTGACATATATAATCACCAAAGACCTATGGAATACCAAGAGAAGACTACTCAACATTCTGTCATAACGTACATGGGTAAAGGATCCCAGGAAGAACAGACATCTGTATATGTGTAAAAGAACCACATCTTCGACACCTACAATAAGCCAAACATTGTAATCATACTTGCTGTAATAAAAAATAAAAAATTAAATTAAAAATACGAACAAGAAGTAGGGAGACAAACTTGAGGGGCTTTCTCCTGGCACATTCCATTCTAAATTCCAATCTAGAACACGACTTCCATTGAGGCTCTGTTGCCCTAGTAACCAGATTTGGTAAGGGAGAACTGCTGCCACCTTGTGGCCGTTTCACACAACAGCAGCTTTAATCCCAGCGCTCATGGTCAGTTGATATTCAAAATCATTGCAGGCCTGTAAATGACACCTGCCCTGAAAACAAATCCTGGGGTCACATATCGACCAAAAAATTCAAAGGACGTCCATATTTCAAAACGACCGTTTCAAAAGGCATATTTTATGCACATTAGTGTTCTGCTTCTTTGTCTTTCTTTCTTTTTTGGTTAAAAAGACGGGAATGGAAAAAGGCATCCCTCAGAATGGGCGAAAATAGTTGCAAACGAATCAATGGACAAAGGTTTAATCTCCAATATATATAAACAGCTCATGCACCTTAATGTTAAAAAAACAAAAAACCCAATACAAAAATGGGCAGAAGATCTAAAGAGACGTTTCTTCAAAGAAGACACAGAGAGGGCCAAGACGCACATGAAAAGCTGCTCAAGAGCACTAATTATTAGAGAAATGCAAATCAAAAGTACAATGAGGTATCCCCTCACACCTGTTAGAATCGGCATCATCAGAAAATCTACAAACAACAAATTCTGGGGAGGGTGTGGACAAAAGGAACCCTCTTCCACTATTGGTGGGAATGTAAATTGATACAGTCACTATGGAGAACAGTATGGAGTTTCCTTAAAAACACTAGAAATAGAATTACCATCTGATCCAGCAATCCCACTTCTGGGCATATACCCAGAGAAAACCATAAATCAAAAAGGCACATTCACCACGATGTTCATTGCAGCACTATTTACAATAGCCAGGTAATGGAAGCAACCTAAATGCCCACAGACAGATGAATGGATAAAGATGGGGTACATATATAAAATGGAATATTCCTCGGCCATAAAAAGGAATGAAACTGGGTCATTTGTAGAGACATCGATGGATCTAGAGACTGTCATACAGAATGAAGTAAGTCAGAAAGAGGAAAACAAATATTGTATATTAATGCATATATGTGGAACCTAAAAAAATGATACAGATGAACTGGTTTGCAGGGAAGAAATAGAGACGCAGAGGTAGAGAAGAAACGTATGGACACCAAGTGTGGGAAGCCATGGGGTGGTGGTGGTGGGATGAGTTGGGAGATTGGGATTGACCTGTATACATGTATATGCATAAAATACATAAGTGATAATAACCTGCTGTATAAAAAAGTAAATAAAATTAAATTTAAAAATTAAAAAAAAATAAAACTTAAAACTAAAACAGAAAAAAGTTCTTCCCTTCACACAGATGTATTTATAGAAATGAATTATTTCCATGCTTATATCTATAAATACATAAAAGAGGAATAAAATCTAAGTTGAACCATAAACGAAAAAATACCTGAACCCACCAGTTATACAGAGGAAAACCCTATCAGGGCACTTGCTCCAGCGGTAAACAATTCTGAAATTGGTCAGAGGTGTGGAATCATCACCCATCCAGCCAGCAACCCACCCCCCACGCAAGGAGCGTCCTCATTGCAAAGCTGGGAGACCGTGCCGAGGCATCTCTGAATAAAGGTGAGCTGAGCCCCAGTCCAGCTGCTGCTGAACTGTTCCCACCCTTCCCAGGTAAAACACCTGAATATGTACAAGGGCTTGAAAGCCTAGAGGAAGGGCCGCGGAGCCACACCAGCGACAGCACGCAGGCCAACATGGTGACTGCAGGTCAGCCAAGGTTGTCCTGGCCCCGTGCGCTCTTCCGGAAGCTTTCCATTATCCTGCCTGAGATACCCCTCCTGTCCCGGTCCCCACTGATTTTTCCTTCCTCACCTCTGTCCGGAGAGAAATTCCAGCGGAAGGTATGGGTGACACATCCTCTTCTTTACAGGTGGCAGCCTGGCAACTCCTGCAGAAAGGCCAGCAGAACCCCACTCACACCAGGCCACCAACAAAGCTGGGGCCCCTATTTCCCTCCCACCAGCTCAGCCCCGAGACTGCTGACGGGGCAGAGAATATGGAGTCAGGCACAGCTTCAGGGGCTATTGCCGCCTGGAGCGCTATTTATATTGACCTCAACCAGGCACACCTGGGGAGGGCCGGCCGGCAGGGTAAGGCTGCCCAGGTCAGCTAATCCACAACCCTCAGGGAATCACATTGTTGAAAATGGACCTCGCTAAGGCAGAATAGAAGCCAAGGAAAATAAGGACACAATGCCATTTGCAGCACCGTAGATGAGTCTAGAGGTAATCACGTGACTTGTAGTAAGTCAGAAAGTGAAAGACACATATCATATCATATCACTTAGAGGTGTTACCTAAAATAGATAGCAGGGCAGTTATTTCCACTGAGAAGTGCAATCACAGGTTCATTAAACAAGCTTATGGTTCACCAATGGAAAGGTGTGAGGATTGGTTTCATTACGATATCGGGGTTAACAGACATATACAAACAGAGGTGACATATATAATCACCAAAGACCTATGGAATACCAAGAGAAGACTACTCAACATTCTGTCATAACGTACATGGGTAAAGGATCCCAGGAAGAACAGACATCTGTATATGTGTAAAAGAACCACATCTTCGACACCTACAATAAGCCAAACATTGTAATCATACTTGCTGTAATAAAAAATAAAAAATTAAATTAAAAATACGAACAAGAAGTAGGGAGACAAACTTGAGGGGCTTTCTCCTGGCACATTCCATTCTAAATTCCAATCTAGAACACGACTTCCATTGAGGCTCTGTTGCCCTAGTAACCAGATTTGGTAAGGGAGAACTGCTGCCACCTTGTGGCCGTTTCACACAACAGCAGCTTTAATCCCAGCGCTCATGGTCAGTTGATATTCAAAATCATTGCAGGCCTGTAAATGACACCTGCCCTGAAAACAAATCCTGGGGTCACATATCGACCAAAAAATTCAAAGGACGTCCATATTTCAAAACGACCGTTTCAAAAGGCATATTTTATGCACATTAGTGTTCTGCTTCTTTGTCTTTCTTTCTTTTTTGGTTAAAAAGACGGGAATGGAAAAAGGCATCCCTCAGAATGGGCGAAAATAGTTGCAAACGAATCAATGGACAAAGGTTTAATCTCCAATATATATAAACAGCTCATGCACCTTAATGTTACAAAAACAAAAAACCCAATACAAAAATGGGCAGAAGATCTAAAGAGACGTTTCTTCAAAGAAGACACAGAGAGGGCCAAGACGCACATGAAAAGCTGCTCAAGAGCACTAATTATTAGAGAAATGCAAATCAAAAGTACAATGAGGTATCCCCTCACACCTGTTAGAATCGGCATCATCAGAAAATCTACAAACAACAAATTCTGGGGAGGGTGTGGACAAAAGGAACCCTCTTCCACTATTGGTGGGAATGTAAATTGATACAGTCACTATGGAGAACAGTATGGAGTTTCCTTAAAAACACTAGAAATAGAATTACCATCTGATCCAGCAATCCCACTTCTGGGCATATACCCAGAGAAAACCATAAATCAAAAAGGCACATTCACCACGATGTTCATTGCAGCACTATTTACAATAGCCAGGTAATGGAAGCAACCTAAATGCCCACAGACAGATGAATGGATAAAGATGGGGTACATATATAAAATGGAATATTCCTCGGCCATAAAAAGGAATGAAACTGGGTCATTTGTAGAGACATCGATGGATCTAGAGACTGTCATACAGAATGAAGTAAGTCAGAAAGAGGAAAACAAATATTGTATATTAATGCATATATGTGGAACCTAAAAAAATGATACAGATGAACTGGTTTGCAGGGAAGAAATAGAGACGCAGAGGTAGAGAAGAAACGTATGGACACCAAGTGTGGGAAGCCATGGGGTGGTGGTGGTGGGATGAGTTGGGAGATTGGGATTGACCTGTATACATGTATATGCATAAAATACATAAGTGATAATAACCTGCTGTATAAAAAAGTAAATAAAATTAAATTTAAAAATTAAAAAAAAATAAAACTTAAAACTAAAACAGAAAAAAGTTCTTCCCTTCACACAGATGTATTTATAGAAATGAATTATTTCCATGCTTATATCTATAAATACATAAAAGAGGAATAAAATCTAAGTTGAACCATAAACGAAAAAATACCTGAACCCACCAGTTATACAGAGGAAAACCCTATCAGGGCACTTGCTCCAGCGGTAAACAATTCTGAAATTGGTCAGAGGTGTGGAATCATCACCCATCCAGCCAGCAACCCACCCCCCACGCAAGGAGCGTCCTCATTGCAAAGCTGGGAGACCGTGCCGAGGCATCTCTGAATAAAGGTGAGCTGAGCCCCAGTCCAGCTGCTGCTGAACTGTTCCCACCCTTCCCAGGTAAAACACCTGAATATGTACAAGGGCTTGAAAGCCTAGAGGAAGGGCCGCGGAGCCACACCAGCGACAGCACGCAGGCCAACATGGTGACTGCAGGTCAGCCAAGGTTGTCCTGGCCCCGTGCGCTCTTCCGGAAGCTTTCCATTATCCTGCCTGAGATACCCCTCCTGTCCCGGTCCCCACTGATTTTTCCTTCCTCACCTCTGTCCGGAGAGAAATTCCAGCGGAAGGTATGGGTGACACATCCTCTTCTTTACAGGTGGCAGCCTGGCAACTCCTGCAGAAAGGCCAGCAGAACCCCACTCACACCAGGCCACCAACAAAGCTGGGGCCCCTATTTCCCTCCCACCAGCTCAGCCCCGAGACTGCTGACGGGGCAGAGAATATGGAGTCAGGCACAGCTTCAGGGGCTATTGCCGCCTGGAGCGCTGTTTATATTGACCTCAACCAGGCACACCTGGGGAGGGCCGGCCGGCAGGGTAAGGCTGCCCAGGTCAGCTAATCCACAACCCTCAGGGAATCACATTGTTGAAAATGGACCTCGCTAAGGCAGAATAGAAGCCAAGGAAAATAAGGACACAATGCCATTTGCAGCACCGTAGATGAGTCTAGAGGTAATCACGTGACTTGTAGTAAGTCAGAAAGTGAAAGACACATATCATATCATATCACTTAGAGGTGTTACCTAAAATAGATAGCAGGGCAGTTATTTCCACTGAGAAGTGCAATCACAGGTTCATTAAACAAGCTTATGGTTCACCAATGGAAAGGTGTGAGGATTGGTTTCATTACGATATCGGGGTTAACAGACCTATACAAACAGAGGTGACATATATAATCACCAAAGACCTATGGAATACCAAGAGAAGACTACTCAACATTCTGTCATAACGTACATGGGTAAAGGATCCCAGGAAGAACAGACATCTGTATATGTGTAAAAGAACCACATCTTCGACACCTACAATAAGCCAAACATTGTAATCATACTTGCTGTAATAAAAAATAAAAAATTAAATTAAAAATACGAACAAGAAGTAGGGAGACAAACTTGAGGGGCTTTCTCCTGGCACATTCCATTCTAAATTCCAATCTAGAACACGACTTCCATTGAGGCTCTGTTGCCCTAGTAACCAGATTTGGTAAGGGAGAACTGCTGCCACCTTGTGGCCGTTTCACACAACAGCAGCTTTAATCCCAGCGCTAATGGTCAGTTGATATTCAAAATCATTGCAGGCCTGTAAATGACACCTGCCCTGAAAACAAATCCTGGGGTCACATATCGACCAAAAAATTCAAAGGACGTCCATATTTCAAAACGACCGTTTCAAAAGGCATATTTTATGCACATTAGTGTTCTGCTTATTTGTCTTTCTTTCTTTTTTGGTTAAAAAGACGGGAATGGAAAAAGGCATCCCTCAGAATGGGCGAAAATAGTTGCAAACGAATCAATGGACAAAGGTTTAATCTCCAATATATATAAACAGCTCATGCACCTTAATGTTAAAAAAACAAAAAACCCAATACAAAAATGGGCAGAAGATCTAAAGAGACGTTTCTTCAAAGAAGACACAGAGAGGGCCAAGACGCACATGAAAAGCTGCTCAAGAGCACTAATTATTAGAGAAATGCAAATCAAAAGTACAATGAGGTATCCCCTCACACCTGTTAGAATCGGCATCATCAGAAAATCTACAAACAACAAATTCTGGGGAGGGTGTGGACAAAAGGAACCCTCTTCCACTATTGGTGGGAATGTAAATTGATACAGTCACTATGGAGAACAGTATGGAGTTTCCTTAAAAACACTAGAAATAGAATTACCATCTGATCCAGCAATCCCACTTCTGGGCATATACCCAGAGAAAACCATAAATCAAAAAGGCACATTCACCACGATGTTCATTGCAGCACTATTTACAATAGCCAGGTAATGGAAGCAACCTAAATGCCCACAGACAGATGAATGGATAAAGATGGGGTACATATATAAAATGGAATATTCCTCGGCCATAAAAAGGAATGAAACTGGGTCATTTGTAGAGACATCGATGGATCTAGAGACTGTCATACAGAATGAAGTAAGTCAGAAAGAGGAAAACAAATATTGTATATTAATGCATATATGTGGAACCTAAAAAAATGATACAGATGAACTGGTTTGCAGGGAAGAAATAGAGACGCAGAGGTAGAGAACAAACGTATGGACACCAAGTGTGGGAAGCCATGGGGTGGTGGTGGTGGGATGAGTTGGGAGATTGGGATTGACCTGTATACATGTATATGCATAAAATACATAAGTGATAATAACCTGCTGTATAAAAAAGTAAATAAAATTAAATTTAAAAATTAAAAAAAATAAAACTTAAAACTAAAACAGAAAAAAGTTCTTCCCTTCACACAGATGTATTTATAGAAATGAATTATTTCCATGCTTATATCTATAAATACATAAAAGAGGAATAAAATCTAAGTTGAACCATAAACGAAAAAATACCTGAACCCACCAGTTATACAGAGGAAAACCCTATCAGGGCACTTGCTCCAGCGGTAAACAATTCTGAAATTGGTCAGAGGTGTGGAATCATCACCCATCCAGCCAGCAACCCACCCCCCACGCAAGGAGCGTCCTCATTGCAAAGCTGGGAGACCGTGCCGAGGCATCTCTGAATAAAGGTGAGCTGAGCCCCAGTCCAGCTGCTGCTGAACTGTTCCCACCCTTCCCAGGTAAAACACCTGAATATGTACAAGGGCTTGAAAGCCTAGAGGAAGGGCCGCGGAGCCACACCAGCGACAGCACGCAGGCCAACATGGTGACTGCAGGTCAGCCAAGGTTGTCCTGGCCCCGTGCGCTCTTCCGGAAGCTTTCCATTATCCTGCCTGAGATACCCCTCCTGTCCCGGTCCCCACTGATTTTTCCTTCCTCACCTCTGTCCGGAGAGAAATTCCAGCGGAAGGTATGGGTGACACATCCTCTTCTTTACAGGTGGCAGCCTGGCAACTCCTGCAGAAAGGCCAGCAGAACCCCACTCACACCAGGCCACCAACAAAGCTGGGGCCCCTATTTCCCTCCCACCAGCTCAGCCCCGAGACTGCTGACGGGGCAGAGAATATGGAGTCAGGCACAGCTTCAGGGGCTATTGCCGCCTGGAGCGCTGTTTATATTGACCTCAACCAGGCACACCTGGGGAGGGCCGGCCGGCAGGGTAAGGCTGCCCAGGTCAGCTAATCCACAACCCTCAGGGAATCACATTGTTGAAAATGGACCTCGCTAAGGCAGAATAGAAGCCAAGGAAAATAAGGACACAATGCCATTTGCAGCACCGTAGATGAGTCTAGAGGTAATCACGTGACTTGTAGTAAGTCAGAAAGTGAAAGACACATATCATATCATATCACTTAGAGGTGTTACCTAAAATAGATAGCAGGGCAGTTATTTCCACTGAGAAGTGCAATCACAGGTTCATTAAACAAGCTTATGGTTCACCAATGGAAAGGTGTGAGGATTGGTTTCATTACGATATCGGGGTTAACAGACCTATACAAACAGAGGTGACATATATAATCACCAAAGACCTATGGAATACCAAGAGAAGACTACTCAACATTCTGTCATAACGTACATGGGTAAAGGATCCCAGGAAGAACAGACATCTGTATATGTGTAAAAGAACCACATCTTCGACACCTACAATAAGCCAAACATTGTAATCATACTTGCTGTAATAAAAAATAAAAAATTAAATTAAAAATACGAACAAGAAGTAGGGAGACAAACTTGAGGGGCTTTCTCCTGGCACATTCCATTCTAAATTCCAATCTAGAACACGACTTCCATTGAGGCTCTGTTGCCCTAGTAACCAGATTTGGTAAGGGAGAACTGCTGCCACCTTGTGGCCGTTTCACACAACAGCAGCTTTAATCCCAGCGCTAATGGTCAGTTGATATTCAAAATCATTGCAGGCCTGTAAATGACACCTGCCCTGAAAACAAATCCTGGGGTCACATATCGACCAAAAAATTCAAAGGACGTCCATATTTCAAAACGACCGTTTCAAAAGGCATATTTTATGCACATTAGTGTTCTGCTTCTTTGTCTTTCTTTCTTTTTTGGTTAAAAAGACGGGAATGGAAAAAGGCATCCCTCAGAATGGGCGAAAATAGTTGCAAAGGAATCAATGGACAAAGGTTTAATCTCCAATATATATAAACAGCTCATGCACCTTAATGTTAAAAAAACAAAAAACCCAATACAAAAATGGGCAGAAGATCTAAAGAGACGTTTCTTCAAAGAAGACACAGAGAGGGCCAAGACGCACATGAAAAGCTGCTCAAGAGCACTAATTATTAGAGAAATGCAAATCAAAAGTACAATGAGGTATCCCCTCACACCTGTTAGAATCGGCATCATCAGAAAATCTACAAACAACAAATTCTGGGGAGGGTGTGGACAAAAGGAACCCTCTTCCACTATTGGTGGGAATGTAAATTGATACAGTCACTATGGAGAACAGTATGGAGTTTCCTTAAAAACACTAGAAATAGAATTACCATCTGATCCAGCAATCCCACTTCTGGGCATATACCCAGAGAAAACCATAAATCAAAAAGGCACATTCACCACGATGTTCATTGCAGCACTATTTACAATAGCCAGGTAATGGAAGCAACCTAAATGCCCACAGACAGATGAATGGATAAAGATGGGGTACATATATAAAATGGAATATTCCTCGGCCATAAAAAGGAATGAAACTGGGTCATTTGTAGAGACATCGATGGATCTAGAGACTGTCATACAGAATGAAGTAAGTCAGAAAGAGGAAAACAAATATTGTATATTAATGCATATATGTGGAACCTAAAAAAATGATACAGATGAACTGGTTTGCAGGGAAGAAATAGAGACGCAGAGGTAGAGAACAAACGTATGGACACCAAGTGTGGGAAGCCATGGGGTGGTGGTGGTGGGATGAGTTGGGAGATTGGGATTGACCTGTATACATGTATATGCATAAAATACATAAGTGATAATAACCTGCTGTATAAAAAAGTAAATAAAATTAAATTTAAAAATTAAAAAAAAATAAAACTTAAAACTAAAACAGAAAAAAGTTCTTCCCTTCACACAGATGTATTTATAGAAATGAATTATTTCCATGCTTATATCTATAAATACATAAAAGAGGAATAAAATCTAAGTTGAACCATAAACGAAAAAATACCTGAACCCACCAGTTATACAGAGGAAAACCCTATCAGGGCACTTGCTCCAGCGGTAAACAATTCTGAAATTGGTCAGAGGTGTGGAATCATCACCCATCCAGCCAGCAACCCACCCCCCACGCAAGGAGCGTCCTCATTGCAAAGCTGGGAGACCGTGCCGAGGCATCTCTGAATAAAGGTGAGCTGAGCCCCAGTCCAGCTGCTGCTGAACTGTTCCCACCCTTCCCAGGTAAAACACCTGAATATGTACAAGGGCTTGAAAGCCTAGAGGAAGGGCCGCGGAGCCACACCAGCGACAGCACGCAGGCCAACATGGTGACTGCAGGTCAGCCAAGGTTGTCCTGGCCCCGTGCGCTCTTCCGGAAGCTTTCCATTATCCTGCCTGAGATACCCCTCCTGTCCCGGTCCCCACTGATTTTTCCTTCCTCACCTCTGTCCGGAGAGAAATTCCAGCGGAAGGTATGGGTGACACATCCTCTTCTTTACAGGTGGCAGCCTGGCAACTCCTGCAGAAAGGCCAGCAGAACCCCACTCACACCAGGCCACCAACAAAGCTGGGGCCCCTATTTCCCTCCCACCAGCTCAGCCCCGAGACTGCTGACGGGGCAGAGAATATGGAGTCAGGCACAGCTTCAGGGGCTATTGCCGCCTGGAGCGCTGTTTATATTGACCTCAACCAGGCACACCTGGGGAGGGCCGGCCGGCAGGGTAAGGCTGCCCAGGTCAGCTAATCCACAACCCTCAGGGAATCACATTGTTGAAAATGGACCTCGCTAAGGCAGAATAGAAGCCAAGGAAAATAAGGACACAATGCCATTTGCAGCACCGTAGATGAGTCTAGAGGTAATCACGTGACTTGTAGTAAGTCAGAAAGTGAAAGACACATATCATATCATATCACTTAGAGGTGTTACCTAAAATAGATAGCAGGGCAGTTATTTCCACTGAGAAGTGCAATCACAGGTTCATTAAACAAGCTTATGGTTCACCAATGGAAAGGTGTGAGGATTGGTTTCATTACGATATCGGGGTTAACAGACCTATACAAACAGAGGTGACATATATAATCACCAAAGACCTATGGAATACCAAGAGAAGACTACTCAACATTCTGTCATAACGTACATGGGTAAAGGATCCCAGGAAGAACAGACATCTGTATATGTGTAAAAGAACCACATCTTCGACACCTACAATAAGCCAAACATTGTAATCATACTTGCTGTAATAAAAAATAAAAAATTAAATTAAAAATACGAACAAGAAGTAGGGAGACAAACTTGAGGGGCTTTCTCCTGGCACATTCCATTCTAAATTCCAATCTAGAACACGACTTCCATTGAGGCTCTGTTGCCCTAGTAACCAGATTTGGTAAGGGAGAACTGCTGCCACCTTGTGGCCGTTTCACACAACAGCAGCTTTAATCCCAGCGCTAATGGTCAGTTGATATTCAAAATCATTGCAGGCCTGTAAATGACACCTGCCCTGAAAACAAATCCTGGGGTCACATATCGACCAAAAAATTCAAAGGACGTCCATATTTCAAAACGACCGTTTCAAAAGGCATATTTTATGCACATTAGTGTTCTGCTTCTTTGTCTTTCTTTCTTTTTTGGTTAAAAAGACGGGAATGGAAAAAGGCATCCCTCAGAATGGGCGAAAATAGTTGCAAAGGAATCAATGGACAAAGGTTTAATCTCCAATATATATAAACAGCTCATGCACCTTAATGTTAAAAAAACAAAAAACCCAATACAAAAATGGGCAGAAGATCTAAAGAGACGTTTCTTCAAAGAAGACACAGAGAGGGCCAAGACGCACATGAAAAGCTGCTCAAGAGCACTAATTATTAGAGAAATGCAAATCAAAAGTACAATGAGGTATCCCCTCACACCTGTTAGAATCGGCATCATCAGAAAATCTACAAACAACAAATTCTGGGGAGGGTGTGGACAAAAGGAACCCTCTTCCACTATTGGTGGGAATGTAAATTGATACAGTCACTATGGAGAACAGTATGGAGTTTCCTTAAAAACACTAGAAATAGAATTACCATCTGATCCAGCAATCCCACTTCTGGGCATATACCCAGAGAAAACCATAAATCAAAAAGGCACATTCACCACGATGTTCATTGCAGCACTATTTACAATAGCCAGGTAATGGAAGCAACCTAAATGCCCACAGACAGATGAATGGATAAAGATGGGGTACATATATAAAATGGAATATTCCTCGGCCATAAAAAGGAATGAAACTGGGTCATTTGTAGAGACATCGATGGATCTAGAGACTGTCATACAGAATGAAGTAAGTCAGAAAGAGGAAAACAAATATTGTATATTAATGCATATATGTGGAACCTAAAAAAATGATACAGATGAACTGGTTTGCAGGGAAGAAATAGAGACGCAGAGGTAGAGAACAAACGTATGGACACCAAGTGTGGGAAGCCATGGGGTGGTGGTGGTGGGATGAGTTGGGAGATTGGGATTGACCTGTATACATGTATATGCATAAAATACATAAGTGATAATAACCTGCTGTATAAAAAAGTAAATAAAATTAAATTTAAAAATTAAAAAAAAATAAAACTTAAAACTAAAACAGAAAAAAGTTCTTCCCTTCACACAGATGTATTTATAGAAATGAATTATTTCCATGCTTATATCTATAAATACATAAAAGAGGAATAAAATCTAAGTTGAACCATAAACGAAAAAATACCTGAACCCACCAGTTATACAGAGGAAAACCCTATCAGGGCACTTGCTCCAGCGGTAAACAATTCTGAAATTGGTCAGAGGTGTGGAATCATCACCCATCCAGCCAGCAACCCACCCCCCACGCAAGGAGCGTCCTCATTGCAAAGCTGGGAGACCGTGCCGAGGCATCTCTGAATAAAGGTGAGCTGAGCCCCAGTCCAGCTGCTGCTGAACTGTTCCCACCCTTCCCAGGTAAAACACCTGAATATGTACAAGGGCTTGAAAGCCTAGAGGAAGGGCCGCGGAGCCACACCAGCGACAGCACGCAGGCCAACATGGTGACTGCAGGTCAGCCAAGGTTGTCCTGGCCCCGTGCGCTCTTCCGGAAGCTTTCCATTATCCTGCCTGAGATACCCCTCCTGTCCCGGTCCCCACTGATTTTTCCTTCCTCACCTCTGTCCGGAGAGAAATTCCAGCGGAAGGTATGGGTGACACATCCTCTTCTTTACAGGTGGCAGCCTGGCAACTCCTGCAGAAAGGCCAGCAGAACCCCACTCACACCAGGCCACCAACAAAGCTGGGGCCCCTATTTCCCTCCCACCAGCTCAGCCCCGAGACTGCTGACGGGGCAGAGAATATGGAGTCAGGCACAGCTTCAGGGGCTATTGCCGCCTGGAGCGCTGTTTATATTGACCTCAACCAGGCACACCTGGGGAGGGCCGGCCGGCAGGGTAAGGCTGCCCAGGTCAGCTAATCCACAACCCTCAGGGAATCACATTGTTGAAAATGGACCTCGCTAAGGCAGAATAGAAGCCAAGGAAAATAAGGACACAATGCCATTTGCAGCACCGTAGATGAGTCTAGAGGTAATCACGTGACTTGTAGTAAGTCAGAAAGTGAAAGACACATATCATATATCACTTAGAGGTGTTACCTAAAATAGATAGCAGGGCAGTTATTTCCACTGAGAAGTGCAATCACAGGTTCATTAAACAAGCTTATGGTTCACCAATGGAAAGGTGTGAGGATTGGTTTCATTACGATATCGGGGTTAACAGACATATACAAACAGAGGTGACCTATATAATCACCAAAGACCTATGGAATACCAAGAGAAGACTACTCAACATTCTGTCATAACGTACATGGGTAAAGGATCCCAGGAAGAACAGACATCTGTATATGTGTAAAAGAACCACATCTTCGACACCTACAATAAGCCAAACATTGTAATCATACTTGCTGTAATAAAAAATAAAAAATTAAATTAAAAATACGAACAAGAAGTAGGGAGACAAACTTGAGGGGCTTTCTCCTGGCACATTCCATTCTAAATTCCAATCTAGAACACGACTTCCATTGAGGCTCTGTTGCCCTAGTAACCAGATTTGGTAAGGGAGAACTGCTGCCACCTTGTGGCCGTTTCACACAACAGCAGCTTTAATCCCAGCGCTCATGGTCAGTTGATATTCAAAATCATTGCAGGCCTGTAAATGACACCTGCCCTGAAAACAAATCCTGGGGTCACATATCGACCAAAAAATTCAAAGGACGTCCATATTTCAAAACGACCGTTTCAAAAGGCATATTTTATGCACATTAGTGTTCTGCTTCTTTGTCTTTCTTTCTTTTTTGGTTAAAAAGACGGGAATGGAAAAAGGCATCCCTCAGAATGGGCGAAAATAGTTGCAAACGAATCAATGGACAAAGGTTTAATCTCCAATATATATAAACAGCTCATGCACCTTAATGTTAAAAAAACAAAAAACCCAATACAAAAATGGGCAGAAGATCTAAAGAGACGTTTCTTCAAAGAAGACACAGAGAGGGCCAAGACGCACATGAAAAGCTGCTCAAGAGCACTAATTATTAGAGAAATGCAAATCAAAAGTACAATGAGGTATCCCCTCACACCTGTTAGAATCGGCATCATCAGAAAATCTACAAACAACAAATTCTGGGGAGGGTGTGGACAAAAGGAACCCTCTTCCACTATTGGTGGGAATGTAAATTGATACAGTCACTATGGAGAACAGTATGGAGTTTCCTTAAAAACACTAGAAATAGAATTACCATCTGATCCAGCAATCCCACTTCTGGGCATATACCCAGAGAAAACCATAAATCAAAAAGGCACATTCACCACGATGTTCATTGCAGCACTATTTACAATAGCCAGGTAATGGAAGCAACCTAAATGCCCACAGACAGATGAATGGATAAAGATGGGGTACATATATAAAATGGAATATTCCTCGGCCATAAAAAGGAATGAAACTGGGTCATTTGTAGAGACATCGATGGATCTAGAGACTGTCATACAGAATGAAGTAAGTCAGAAAGAGGAAAACAAATATTGTATATTAATGCATATATGTGGAACCTAAAAAAATGATACAGATGAACTGGTTTGCAGGGAAGAAATAGAGACGCAGAGGTAGAGAACAAACGTATGGACACCAAGTGTGGGAAGCCATGGGGTGGTGGTGGTGGGATGAGTTGGGAGATTGGGATTGACCTGTATACATGTATATGCATAAAATACATAAGTGATAATAACCTGCTGTATAAAAAAGTAAATAAAATTAAATTTAAAAATTAAAAAAAAATAAAACTTAAAACTAAAACAGAAAAAAGTTCTTCCCTTCACACAGATGTATTTATAGAAATGAATTATTTCCATGCTTATATCTATAAATACATAAAAGAGGAATAAAATCTAAGTTGAACCATAAACGAAAAAATACCTGAACCCACCAGTTATACAGAGGAAAACCCTATCAGGGCACTTGCTCCAGCGGTAAACAATTCTGAAATTGGTCAGAGGTGTGGAATCATCACCCATCCAGCCAGCAACCCACCCCCCACGCAAGGAGCGTCCTCATTGCAAAGCTGGGAGACCGTGCCGAGGCATCTCTGAATAAAGGTGAGCTGAGCCCCAGTCCAGCTGCTGCTGAACTGTTCCCACCCTTCCCAGGTAAAACACCTGAATATGTACAAGGGCTTGAAAGCCTAGAGGAAGGGCCGCGGAGCCACACCAGCGACAGCACGCAGGCCAACATGGTGACTGCAGGTCAGCCAAGGTTGTCCTGGCCCCGTGCGCTCTTCCGGAAGCTTTCCATTATCCTGCCTGAGATACCCCTCCTGTCCCGGTCCCCACTGATTTTTCCTTCCTCACCTCTGTCCGGAGAGAAATTCCAGCGGAAGGTATGGGTGACACATCCTCTTCTTTACAGGTGGCAGCCTGGCAACTCCTGCAGAAAGGCCAGCAGAACCCCACTCACACCAGGCCACCAACAAAGCTGGGGCCCCTATTTCCCTCCCACCAGCTCAGCCCCGAGACTGCTGACGGGGCAGAGAATATGGAGTCAGGCACAGCTTCAGGGGCTATTGCCGCCTGGAGCGCTGTTTATATTGACCTCAACCAGGCACACCTGGGGAGGGCCGGCCGGCAGGGTAAGGCTGCCCAGGTCAGCTAATCCACAACCCTCAGGGAATCACATTGTTGAAAATGGACCTCGCTAAGGCAGAATAGAAGCCAAGGAAAATAAGGACACAATGCCATTTGCAGCACCGTAGATGAGTCTAGAGGTAATCACGTGACTTGTAGTAAGTCAGAAAGTGAAAGACACATATCATATATCACTTAGAGGTGTTACCTAAAATAGATAGCAGGGCAGTTATTTCCACTGAGAAGTGCAATCACAGGTTCATTAAACAAGCTTATGGTTCACCAATGGAAAGGTGTGAGGATTGGTTTCATTACGATATCGGGGTTAACAGACATATACAAACAGAGGTGACCTATATAATCACCAAAGACCTATGGAATACCAAGAGAAGACTACTCAACATTCTGTCATAACGTACATGGGTAAAGGATCCCAGGAAGAACAGACATCTGTATATGTGTAAAAGAACCACATCTTCGACACCTACAATAAGCCAAACATTGTAATCATACTTGCTGTAATAAAAAATAAAAAATTAAATTAAAAATACGAACAAGAAGTAGGGAGACAAACTTGAGGGGCTTTCTCCTGGCACATTCCATTCTAAATTCCAATCTAGAACACGACTTCCATTGAGGCTCTGTTGCCCTAGTAACCAGATTTGGTAAGGGAGAACTGCTGCCACCTTGTGGCCGTTTCACACAACAGCAGCTTTAATCCCAGCGCTCATGGTCAGTTGATATTCAAAATCTTTGCAGGCCTGTAAATGACACCTGCCCTGAAAACAAATCCTGGGGTCACATATCGACCAAAAAATTCAAAGGACGTCCATATTTCAAAACGACCGTTTCAAAAGGCATATTTTATGCACATTAGTGTTCTGCTTCTTTGTCTTTCTTTCTTTTTTGGTTAAAAAGACGGGAATGGAAAAAGGCATCCCTCAGAATGGGCGAAAATAGTTGCAAACGAATCAATGGACAAAGGTTTAATCTCCAATATATATAAACAGCTCATGCACCTTAATGTTAAAAAAGCAAAAAACCCAATACAAAAATGGGCAGAAGATCTAAAGAGACGTTTCTTCAAAGAAGACACAGAGAGGGCCAAGACGCACATGAAAAGCTGCTCAAGAGCACTAATTATTAGAGAAATGCAAATCAAAAGTACAATGAGGTATCCCCTCACACCTGTTAGAATCGGCATCATCAGAATATCTACAAACAACAAATTCTGGGGAGGGTGTGGACAAAAGGAACCCTCTTCCACTATTGGTGGGAATGTAAATTGATACAGTCACTATGGAGAACAGTATGGAGTTTCCTTAAAAACACTAGAAATAGAATTACCATCTGATCCAGCAATCCCACTTCTGGGCATATACCCAGAGAAAACCATAAATCAAAAAGGCACATTCACCACGATGTTCATTGCAGCACTATTTACAATAGCCAGGTAATGGAAGCAACCTAAATGCCCACAGACAGATGAATGGATAAAGATGGGGTACATATATAAAATGGAATATTCCTCGGCCATAAAAAGGAATGAAACTGGGTCATTTGTAGAGACATCGATGGATCTAGAGACTGTCATACAGAATGAAGTAAGTCAGAAAGAGGAAAACAAATATTGTATATTAATGCATATATGTGGAACCTAAAAAAATGATACAGATGAACTGGTTTGCAGGGAAGAAATAGAGACGCAGAGGTAGAGAACAAACGTATGGACACCAAGTGTGGGAAGCCATGGGGTGGTGGTGGTGGGATGAGTTGGGAGATTGGGATTGACCTGTATACATGTATATGCATAAAATACATAAGTGATAATAACCTGCTGTATAAAAAAGTAAATAAAATTAAATTTAAAAATTAAAAAAAAATAAAACTTAAAACTAAAACAGAAAAAAGTTCTTCCCTTCACACAGATGTATTTATAGAAATGAATTATTTCCATGCTTATATCTATAAATACATAAAAGAGGAATAAAATCTAAGTTGAACCATAAACGAAAAAATACCTGAACCCACCAGTTATACAGAGGAAAACCCTATCAGGGCACTTGCTCCAGCGGTAAACAATTCTGAAATTGGTCAGAGGTGTGGAATCATCACCCATCCAGCCAGCAACCCACCCCCCACGCAAGGAGCGTCCTCATTGCAAAGCTGGGAGACCGTGCCGAGGCATCTCTGAATAAAGGTGAGCTGAGCCCCAGTCCAGCTGCTGCTGAACTGTTCCCACCCTTCCCAGGTAAAACACCTGAATATGTACAAGGGCTTGAAAGCCTAGAGGAAGGGCCGCGGAGCCACACCAGCGACAGCACGCAGGCCAACATGGTGACTGCAGGTCAGCCAAGGTTGTCCTGGCCCCGTGCGCTCTTCCGGAAGCTTTCCATTATCCTGCCTGAGATACCCCTCCTGTCCCGGTCCCCACTGATTTTTCCTTCCTCACCTCTGTCCGGAGAGAAATTCCAGCGGAAGGTATGGGTGACACATCCTCTTCTTTACAGGTGGCAGCCTGGCAACTCCTGCAGAAAGGCCAGCAGAACCCCACTCACACCAGGCCACCAACAAAGCTGGGGCCCCTATTTCCCTCCCACCAGCTCAGCCCCGAGACTGCTGACGGGGCAGAGAATATGGAGTCAGGCACAGCTTCAGGGGCTATTGCCGCCTGGAGCGCTGTTTATATTGACCTCAACCAGGCACACCTGGGGAGGGCCGGCCGGCAGGGTAAGGCTGCCCAGGTCAGCTAATCCACAACCCTCAGGGAATCACATTGTTGAAAATGGACCTCGCTAAGGCAGAATAGAAGCCAAGGAAAATAAGGACACAATGCCATTTGCAGCACCGTAGATGAGTCTAGAGGTAATCACGTGACTTGTAGTAAGTCAGAAAGTGAAAGACACATATCATATCATATCACTTAGAGGTGTTACCTAAAATAGATAGCAGGGCAGTTATTTCCACTGAGAAGTGCAATCACAGGTTCATTAAACAAGCTTATGGTTCACCAATGGAAAGGTGTGAGGATTGGTTTCATTACGATATCGGGGTTAACAGACCTATACAAACAGAGGTGACATATATAATCACCAAAGACCTATGGAATACCAAGAGAAGACTACTCAACATTCTGTCATAACGTACATGGGTAAAGGATCCCAGGAAGAACAGACATCTGTATATGTGTAAAAGAACCACATCTTCGACACCTACAATAAGCCAAACATTGTAATCATACTTGCTGTAATAAAAAATAAAAAATTAAATTAAAAATACGAACAAGAAGTAGGGAGACAAACTTGAGGGGCTTTCTCCTGGCACATTCCATTCTAAATTCCAATCTAGAACACGACTTCCATTGAGGCTCTGTTGCCCTAGTAACCAGATTTGGTAAGGGAGAACTGCTGCCACCTTGTGGCCGTTTCACACAACAGCAGCTTTAATCCCAGCGCTCATGGTCAGTTGATATTCAAAATCTTTGCAGGCCTGTAAATGACACCTGCCCTGAAAACAAATCCTGGGGTCACATATCGACCAAAAAATTCAAAGGACGTCCATATTTCAAAACGACCGTTTCAAAAGGCATATTTTATGCACATTAGTGTTCTGCTTCTTTGTCTTTCTTTCTTTTTTGGTTAAAAAGACGGGAATGGAAAAAGGCATCCCTCAGAATGGGCGAAAATAGTTGCAAACGAATCAATGGACAAAGGTTTAATCTCCAATATATATAAACAGCTCATGCACCTTAATGTTAAAAAAGCAAAAAACCCAATACAAAAATGGGCAGAAGATCTAAAGAGACGTTTCTTCAAAGAAGACACAGAGAGGGCCAAGACGCACATGAAAAGCTGCTCAAGAGCACTAATTATTAGAGAAATGCAAATCAAAAGTACAATGAGGTATCCCCTCACACCTGTTAGAATCGGCATCATCAGAATATCTACAAACAACAAATTCTGGGGAGGGTGTGGACAAAAGGAACCCTCTTCCACTATTGGTGGGAATGTAAATTGATACAGTCACTATGGAGAACAGTATGGAGTTTCCTTAAAAACACTAGAAATAGAATTACCATCTGATCCAGCAATCCCACTTCTGGGCATATACCCAGAGAAAACCATAAATCAAAAAGGCACATTCACCACGATGT
The DNA here is from genome assembly GCF_964165515.1 of Mesoplodon bidens. Taxonomy (NCBI): domain Eukaryota; kingdom Metazoa; phylum Chordata; class Mammalia; order Artiodactyla; family Ziphiidae; genus Mesoplodon; species Mesoplodon bidens. Next base: position 420,137 of record NW_027672099.1, read on the forward strand.
TCATTGCAGCACTATTTACAATAGCCAGGTAATGGAAGCAACCTAAATGCCCACAGACAGATGAATGGATAAAGATGGGGTACATATATAAAATGGAATATTCCTCGGCCATAAAAAGGAATGAAACTGGGTCATTTGTAGAGACATCGATGGATCTAGAGACTGTCATACAGAATGAAGTAAGTCAGAAAGAGGAAAACAAATATTGTATATTAATGCATATATGTGGAACCTAAAAAAATGATACAGATGAACTGGTTTGCAGGGAAGAAATAGAGACGCAGAGGTAGAGAACAAACGTATGGACACCAAGTGTGGGAAGCCATGGGGTGGTGGTGGTGGGATGAGTTGGGAGATTGGGATTGACCTGTATACATGTATATGCATAAAATACATAAGTGATAATAACCTGCTGTATAAAAAAGTAAATAAAATTAAATTTAAAAATTAAAAAAAATAAAACTTAAAACTAAAACAGAAAAAAGTTCTTCCCTTCACACAGATGTATTTATAGAAATGAATTATTTCCATGCTTATATCTATAAATACATAAAAGAGGAATAAAATCTAAGTTGAACCATAAACGAAAAAATACCTGAACCCACCAGTTATACAGAGGAAAACCCTATCAGGGCACTTGCTCCAGCGGTAAACAATTCTGAAATTGGTCAGAGGTGTGGAATCATCACCCATCCAGCCAGCAACCCACCCCCCACGCAAGGAGCGTCCTCATTGCAAAGCTGGGAGACCGTGCCGAGGCATCTCTGAATAAAGGTGAGCTGAGCCCCAGTCCAGCTGCTGCTGAACTGTTCCCACCCTTCCCAGGTAAAACACCTGAATATGTACAAGGGCTTGAAAGCCTAGAGGAAGGGCCGCGGAGCCACACCAGCGACAGCACGCAGGCCAACATGGTGACTGCAGGTCAGCCAAGGTTGTCCTGGCCCCGTGCGCTCTTCCGGAAGCTTTCCATTATCCTGCCTGAGATACCCCTCCTGTCCCGGTCCCCACTGATTTTTCCTTCCTCACCTCTGTCCGGAGAGAAATTCCAGCGGAAGGTATGGGTGACACATCCTCTTCTTTACAGGTGGCAGCCTGGCAACTCCTGCAGAAAGGCCAGCAGAACCCCACTCACACCAGGCCACCAACAAAGCTGGGGCCCCTATTTCCCTCCCACCAGCTCAGCCCCGAGACTGCTGACGGGGCAGAGAATATGGAGTCAGGCACAGCTTCAGGGGCTATTGCCGCCTGGAGCGCTGTTTATATTGACCTCAACCAGGCACACCTGGGGAGGGCCGGCCGGCAGGGTAAGGCTGCCCAGGTCAGCTAATCCACAACCCTCAGGGAATCACATTGTTGAAAATGGACCTCGCTAAGGCAGAATAGAAGCCAAGGAAAATAAGGACACAATGCCATTTGCAGCACCGTAGATGAGTCTAGAGGTAATCACGTGACTTGTAGTAAGTCAGAAAGTGAAAGACACATATCATATCATATCACTTAGAGGTGTTACCTAAAATAGATAGCAGGGCAGTTATTTCCACTGAGAAGTGCAATCACAGGTTCATTAAACAAGCTTATGGTTCACCAATGGAAAGGTGTGAGGATTGGTTTCATTACGATATTGGGGTTAACAGACATATACAAACAGAGGTGACATATATAATCACCAAAGACCTATGGAATACCAAGAGAAGACTACTCAACATTCTGTCATAACGTACATGGGTAAAGGATCCCAGGAAGAACAGACATCTGTATATGTGTAAAAGAACCACATCTTCGACACCTACAATAAGCCAAACATTGTAATCATACTTGCTGTAATAAAAAATAAAAAATTAAATTAAAAATACGAACAAGAAGTAGGGAGACAAACTTGAGGGGCTTTCTCCTGGCACATTCCATTCTAAATTCCAATCTAGAACACGACTTCCATTGAGGCTCTGTTGCCCTAGTAACCAGATTTGGTAAGGGAGAACTGCTGCCACCTTGTGGCCGTTTCACACAACAGCAGCTTTAATCCCAGCGCTCATGGTCAGTTGATATTCAAAATCATTGCAGGCCTGTAAATGACACCTGCCCTGAAAACAAATCCTGGGGTCACATATCGACCAAAAAATTCAAAGGACGTCCATATTTCAAAACGACCGTTTCAAAAGGCATATTTTATGCACATTAGTGTTCTGCTTCTTTGTCTTTCTTTCTTTTTTGGTTAAAAAGACGGGAATGGAAAAAGGCATCCCTCAGAATGGGCGAAAATAGTTGCAAACGAATCAATGGACAAAGGTTTAATCTCCAATATATATAAACAGCTCATGCACCTTAATGTTAAAAAAACAAAAAACCCAATACAAAAATGGGCAGAAGATCTAAAGAGACGTTTCTTCAAAGAAGACACAGAGAGGGCCAAGACGCACATGAAAAGCTGCTCAAGAGCACTAATTATTAGAGAAATGCAAATCAAAAGTACAATGAGGTATCCCCTCACACCTGTTAGAATCGGCATCATCAGAAAATCTACAAACAACAAATTCTGGGGAGGGTGTGGACAAAAGGAACCCTCTTCCACTATTGGTGGGAATGTAAATTGATACAGTCACTATGGAGAACAGTATGGAGTTTCCTTAAAAACACTAGAAATAGAATTACCATCTGATCCAGCAATCCCACTTCTGGGCATATACCCAGAGAAAACCATAAATCAAAAAGGCACATTCACCACGATGTTCATTGCAGCACTATTTACAATAGCCAGGTAATGGAAGCAACCTAAATGCCCACAGACAGATGAATGGATAAAGATGGGGTACATATATAAAATGGAATATTCCTCGGCCATAAAAAGGAATGAAACTGGGTCATTTGTAGAGACATCGATGGATCTAGAGACTGTCATACAGAATGAAGTAAGTCAGAAAGAGGAAAACAAATATTGTATATTAATGCATATATGTGGAACCTAAAAAAATGATACAGATGAACTGGTTTGCAGGGAAGAAATAGAGACGCAGAGGTAGAGAACAAACGTATGGACACCAAGTGTGGGAAGCCATGGGGTGGTGGTGGTGGGATGAGTTGGGAGATTGGGATTGACCTGTATACATGTATATGCATAAAATACATAAGTGATAATAACCTGCTGTATAAAAAAGTAAATAAAATTAAATTTAAAAATTAAAAAAAATAAAACTTAAAACTAAAACAGAAAAAAGTTCTTCCCTTCACACAGATGTATTTATAGAAATGAATTATTTCCATGCTTATATCTATAAATACATAAAAGAGGAATAAAATCTAAGTTGAACCATAAACGAAAAAATACCTGAACCCACCAGTTATACAGAGGAAAACCCTATCAGGGCACTTGCTCCAGCGGTAAACAATTCTGAAATTGGTCAGAGGTGTGGAATCATCACCCATCCAGCCAGCAACCCACCCCCCACGCAAGGAGCGTCCTCATTGCAAAGCTGGGAGACCGTGCCGAGGCATCTCTGAATAAAGGTGAGCTGAGCCCCAGTCCAGCTGCTGCTGAACTGTTCCCACCCTTCCCAGGTAAAACACCTGAATATGTACAAGGGCTTGAAAGCCTAGAGGAAGGGCCGCGGAGCCACACCAGCGACAGCACGCAGGCCAACATGGTGACTGCAGGTCAGCCAAGGTTGTCCTGGCCCCGTGCGCTCTTCCGGAAGCTTTCCATTATCCTGCCTGAGATACCCCTCCTGTCCCGGTCCCCACTGATTTTTCCTTCCTCACCTCTGTCCGGAGAGAAATTCCAGCGGAAGGTATGGGTGACACATCCTCTTCTTTACAGGTGGCAGCCTGGCAACTCCTGCAGAAAGGCCAGCAGAACCCCACTCACACCAGGCCACCAACAAAGCTGGGGCCCCTATTTCCCTCCCACCAGCTCAGCCCCGAGACTGCTGACGGGGCAGAGAATATGGAGTCAGGCACAGCTTCAGGGGCTATTGCCGCCTGGAGCGCTGTTTATATTGACCTCAACCAGGCACACCTGGGGAGGGCCGGCCGGCAGGGTAAGGCTGCCCAGGTCAGCTAATCCACAACCCTCAGGGAATCACATTGTTGAAAATGGACCTCGCTAAGGCAGAATAGAAGCCAAGGAAAATAAGGACACAATGCCATTTGCAGCACCGTAGATGAGTCTAGAGGTAATCACGTGACTTGTAGTAAGTCAGAAAGTGAAAGACACATATCATATCATATCACTTAGAGGTGTTACCTAAAATAGATAGCAGGGCAGTTATTTCCACTGAGAAGTGCAATCACAGGTTCATTAAACAAGCTTATGGTTCACCAATGGAAAGGTGTGAGGATTGGTTTCATTACGATATTGGGGTTAACAGACATATACAAACAGAGGTGACATATATAATCACCAAAGACCTATGGAATACCAAGAGAAGACTACTCAACATTCTGTCATAACGTACATGGGTAAAGGATCCCAGGAAGAACAGACATCTGTATATGTGTAAAAGAACCACATCTTCGACACCTACAATAAGCCAAACATTGTAATCATACTTGCTGTAATAAAAAATAAAAAATTAAATTAAAAATACGAACAAGAAGTAGGGAGACAAACTTGAGGGGCTTTCTCCTGGCACATTCCATTCTAAATTCCAATCTAGAACACGACTTCCATTGAGGCTCTGTTGCCCTAGTAACCAGATTTGGTAAGGGAGAACTGCTGCCACCTTGTGGCCGTTTCACACAACAGCAGCTTTAATCCCAGCGCTCATGGTCAGTTGATATTCAAAATCATTGCAGGCCTGTAAATGACACCTGCCCTGAAAACAAATCCTGGGGTCACATATCGACCAAAAAATTCAAAGGACGTCCATATTTCAAAACGACCGTTTCAAAAGGCATATTTTATGCACATTAGTGTTCTGCTTCTTTGTCTTTCTTTCTTTTTTGGTTAAAAAGACGGGAATGGAAAAAGGCATCCCTCAGAATGGGCGAAAATAGTTGCAAACGAATCAATGGACAAAGGTTTAATCTCCAATATATATAAACAGCTCATGCACCTTAATGTTAAAAAAACAAAAAACCCAATACAAAAATGGGCAGAAGATCTAAAGAGACGTTTCTTCAAAGAAGACACAGAGAGGGCCAAGACGCACATGAAAAGCTGCTCAAGAGCACTAATTATTAGAGAAATGCAAATCAAAACTACAATGAGGTATCCCCTCACACCTGTTAGAATCGGCATCATCAGAAAATCTACAAACAACAAATTCTGGGGAGGGTGTGGACAAAAGGAACCCTCTTCCACTATTGGTGGGAATGTAAATTGATACAGTCACTATGGAGAACAGTATGGAGTTTCCTTAAAAACACTAGAAATAGAATTACCATCTGATCCAGCAATCCCACTTCTGGGCATATACCCAGAGAAAACCATAAATCAAAAAGGCACATTCACCACGATGTTCATTGCAGCACTATTTACAATAGCCAGGTAATGGAAGCAACCTAAATGCCCACAGACAGATGAATGGATAAAGATGGGGTACATATATAAAATGGAATATTACTCGGCCATAAAAAGGAATGAAACTGGGTCATTTGTAGAGACATCGATGGATCTAGAGACTGTCATACAGAATGAAGTAAGTCAGAAAGAGGAAAACAAATATTGTATATTAATGCATATATGTGGAACCTAAAAAAATGATACAGATGAACTGGTTTGCAGGGAAGAAATAGAGACGCAGAGGTAGAGAACAAACGTATGGACACCAAGTGTGGGAAGCCATGGGGTGGTGGTGGTGGGATGAGTTGGGAGATTGGGATTGACCTGTATACATGTATATGCATAAAATACATAAGTGATAATAACCTGCTGTATAAAAAAGTAAATAAAATTAAATTTAAAAATTAAAAAAAAATAAAACTTAAAACTAAAACAGAAAAAAGTTCTTCCCTTCACACAGATGTATTTATAGAAATGAATTATTTCCATGCTTATATCTATAAATACATAAAAGAGGAATAAAATCTAAGTTGAACCATAAACGAAAAAATACCTGAACCCACCAGTTATACAGAGGAAAACCCTATCAGGGCACTTGCTCCAGCGGTAAACAATTCTGAAATTGGTCAGAGGTGTGGAATCATCACCCATCCAGCCAGCAACCCACCCCCCACGCAAGGAGCGTCCTCATTGCAAAGCTGGGAGACCGTGCCGAGGCATCTCTGAATAAAGGTGAGCTGAGCCCCAGTCCAGCTGCTGCTGAACTGTTCCCACCCTTCCCAGGTAAAACACCTGAATATGTACAAGGGCTTGAAAGCCTAGAGGAAGGGCCGCGGAGCCACACCAGCGACAGCACGCAGGCCAACATGGTGACTGCAGGTCAGCCAAGGTTGTCCTGGCCCCGTGCGCTCTTCCGGAAGCTTTCCATTATCCTGCCTGAGATACCCCTCCTGTCCCGGTCCCCACTGATTTTTCCTTCCTCACCTCTGTCCGGAGAGAAATTCCAGCGGAAGGTATGGGTGACACATCCTCTTCTTTACAGGTGGCAGCCTGGCAACTCCTGCAGAAAGGCCAGCAGAACCCCACTCACACCAGGCCACCAACAAAGCTGGGGCCCCTATTTCCCTCCCACCAGCTCAGCCCCGAGACTGCTGACGGGGCAGAGAATATGGAGTCAGGCACAGCTTCAGGGGCTATTGCCGCCTGGAGCGCTGTTTATATTGACCTCAACCAGGCACACCTGGGGAGGGCCGGCCGGCAGGGTAAGGCTGCCCAGGTCAGCTAATCCACAACCCTCAGGGAATCACATTGTTGAAAATGGACCTCGCTAAGGCAGAATAGAAGCCAAGGAAAATAAGGACACAATGCCATTTGCAGCACCGTAGATGAGTCTAGAGGTAATCACGTGACTTGTAGTAAGTCAGAAAGTGAAAGACACATATCATATCATATCACTTAGAGGTGTTACCTAAAATAGATAGCAGGGCAGTTATTTCCACTGAGAAGTGCAATCACAGGTTCATTAAACAAGCTTATGGTTCACCAATGGAAAGGTGTGAGGATTGGTTTCATTACGATATCGGGGTTAACAGACATATACAAACAGAGGTGACATATATAATCACCAAAGACCTATGGAATACCAAGAGAAGACTACTCAACATTCTGTCATAACGTACATGGGTAAAGGATCCCAGGAAGAACAGACATCTGTATATGTGTAAAAGAACCACATCTTCGACACCTACAATAAGCCAAACATTGTAATCATACTTGCTGTAATAAAAAATAAAAAATTAAATTAAAAATACGAACAAGAAGTAGGGAGACAAACTTGAGGGGCTTTCTCCTGGCACATTCCATTCTAAATTCCAATCTAGAACACGACTTCCATTGAGGCTCTGTTGCCCTAGTAACCAGATTTGGTAAGGGAGAACTGCTGCCACCTTGTGGCCGTTTCACACAACAGCAGCTTTAATCCCAGCGCTCATGGTCAGTTGATATTCAAAATCTTTGCAGGCCTGTAAATGACACCTGCCCTGAAAACAAATCCTGGGGTCACATATCGACCAAAAAATTCAAAGGACGTCCATATTTCAAAACGACCGTTTCAAAAGGCATATTTTATGCACATTAGTGTTCTGCTTCTTTGTCTTTCTTTCTTTTTTGGTTAAAAAGACGGGAATGGAAAAAGGCATCCCTCAGAATGGGCGAAAATAGTTGCAAACGAATCAATGGACAAAGGTTTAATCTCCAATATATATAAACAGCTCATGCACCTTAATGTTAAAAAAACAAAAAACCCAATACAAAAATGGGCAGAAGATCTAAAGAGACGTTTCTTCAAAGAAGACACAGAGAGGGCCAAGACGCACATGAAAAGCTGCTCAAGAGCACTAATTATTAGAGAAATGCAAATCAAAAGTACAATGAGGTATCCCCTCACACCTGTTAGAATCGGCATCATCAGAATATCTACAAACAACAAATTCTGGGGAGGGTGTGGACAAAAGGAACCCTCTTCCACTATTGGTGGGAATGTAAATTGATACAGTCACTATGGAGAACAGTATGGAGTTTCCTTAAAAACACTAGAAATAGAATTACCATCTGATCCAGCAATCCCACTTCTGGGCATATACCCAGAGAAAACCATAAATCAAAAAGGCACATTCACCACGATGTTCATTGCAGCACTATTTACAATAGCCAGGTAATGGAAGCAACCTAAATGCCCACAGACAGATGAATGGATAAAGATGGGGTACATATATAAAATGGAATATTACTCGGCCATAAAAAGGAATGAAACTGGGTCATTTGTAGAGACATCGATGGATCTAGAGACTGTCATACAGAATGAAGTAAGTCAGAAAGAGGAAAACAAATATTGTATATTAATGCATATATGTGGAACCTAAAAAAATGATACAGATGAACTGGTTTGCAGGGAAGAAATAGAGACGCAGAGGTAGAGAACAAACGTATGGACACCAAGTGTGGGAAGCCATGGGGTGGTGGTGGTGGGATGAGTTGGGAGATTGGGATTGACCTGTATACATGTATATGCATAAAATACATAAGTGATAATAACCTGCTGTATAAAAAAGTAAATAAAATTAAATTTAAAAATTAAAAAAAAATAAAACTTAAAACTAAAACAGAAAAAAGTTCTTCCCTTCACACAGATGTATTTATAGAAATGAATTATTTCCATGCTTATATCTATAAATACATAAAAGAGGAATAAAATCTAAGTTGAACCATAAACGAAAAAATACCTGAACCCACCAGTTATACAGAGGAAAACCCTATCAGGGCACTTGCTCCAGCGGTAAACAATTCTGAAATTGGTCAGAGGTGTGGAATCATCACCCATCCAGCCAGCAACCCACCCCCCACGCAAGGAGCGTCCTCATTGCAAAGCTGGGAGACCGTGCCGAGGCATCTCTGAATAAAGGTGAGCTGAGCCCCAGTCCAGCTGCTGCTGAACTGTTCCCACCCTTCCCAGGTAAAACACCTGAATATGTACAAGGGCTTGAAAGCCTAGAGGAAGGGCCGCGGAGCCACACCAGCGACAGCACGCAGGCCAACATGGTGACTGCAGGTCAGCCAAGGTTGTCCTGGCCCCGTGCGCTCTTCCGGAAGCTTTCCATTATCCTGCCTGAGATACCCCTCCTGTCCCGGTCCCCACTGATTTTTCCTTCCTCACCTCTGTCCGGAGAGAAATTCCAGCGGAAGGTATGGGTGACACATCCTCTTCTTTACAGGTGGCAGCCTGGCAACTCCTGCAGAAAGGCCAGCAGAACCCCACTCACACCAGGCCACCAACAAAGCTGGGGCCCCTATTTCCCTCCCACCAGCTCAGCCCCGAGACTGCTGACGGGGCAGAGAATATGGAGTCAGGCACAGCTTCAGGGGCTATTGCCGCCTGGAGCGCTGTTTATATTGACCTCAACCAGGCACACCTGGGGAGGGCCGGCCGGCAGGGTAAGGCTGCCCAGGTCAGCTAATCCACAACCCTCAGGGAATCACATTGTTGAAAATGGACCTCGCTAAGGCAGAATAGAAGCCAAGGAAAATAAGGACACAATGCCATTTGCAGCACCGTAGATGAGTCTAGAGGTAATCACGTGACTTGTAGTAAGTCAGAAAGTGAAAGACACATATCATATCATATCACTTAGAGGTGTTACCTAAAATAGATAGCAGGGCAGTTACTTCCACTGAGAAGTGCAATCACAGGTTCATTAAACAAGCTTATGGTTCACCAATGGAAAGGTGTGAGGATTGGTTTCATTACGATATCGGGGTTAACAGACATATACAAACAGAGGTGACATATATAATCACCAAAGACCTATGGAATACCAAGAGAAGACTACTCAACATTCTGTCATAACGTACATGGGTAAAGGATCCCAGGAAGAACAGACATCTGTATATGTGTAAAAGAACCACATCTTCGACACCTACAATAAGCCAAACATTGTAATCATACTTGCTGTAATAAAAAATAAAAAATTAAATTAAAAATACGAACAAGAAGTAGGGAGACAAACTTGAGGGGCTTTCTCCTGGCACATTCCATTCTAAATTCCAATCTAGAACACGACTTCCATTGAGGCTCTGTTGCCCTAGTAACCAGATTTGGTAAGGGAGAACTGCTGCCACCTTGTGGCCGTTTCACACAACAGCAGCTTTAATCCCAGCGCTCATGGTCAGTTGATATTCAAAATCTTTGCAGGCCTGTAAATGACACCTGCCCTGAAAACAAATCCTGGGGTCACATATCGACCAAAAAATTCAAAGGACGTCCATATTTCAAAACGACCGTTTCAAAAGGCATATTTTATGCACATTAGTGTTCTGCTTCTTTGTCTTTCTTTCTTTTTTGGTTAAAAAGACGGGAATGGAAAAAGGCATCCCTCAGAATGGGCGAAAATAGTTGCAAACGAATCAATGGACAAAGGTTTAATCTCCAATATATATAAACAGCTCATGCACCTTAATGTTAAAAAAACAAAAAACCCAATACAAAAATGGGCAGAAGATCTAAAGAGACGTTTCTTCAAAGAAGACACAGAGAGGGCCAAGACGCACATGAAAAGCTGCTCAAGAGCACTAATTATTAGAGAAATGCAAATCAAAAGTACAATGAGGTATCCCCTCACACCTGTTAGAATCGGCATCATCAGAATATCTACAAACAACAAATTCTGGGGAGGGTGTGGACAAAAGGAACCCTCTTCCACTATTGGTGGGAATGTAAATTGATACAGTCACTATGGAGAACAGTATGGAGTTTCCTTAAAAACACTAGAAATAGAATTACCATCTGATCCAGCAATCCCACTTCTGGGCATATACCCAGAGAAAACCATAAATCAAAAAGGCACATTCACCACGATGTTCATTGCAGCACTATTTACAATAGCCAGGTAATGGAAGCAACCTAAATGCCCACAGACAGATGAATGGATAAAGATGGGGTACATATATAAAATGGAATATTACTCGGCCATTAAAAGGAATGAAACTGGGTCATTTGTAGAGACATCGATGGATCTAGAGACTGTCATACAGAATGAAGTAAGTCAGAAAGAGGAAAACAAATATTGTATATTAATGCATATATGTGGAACCTAAAAAAATGATACAGATGAACTGGTTTGCAGGGAAGAAATAGAGACGCAGAGGTAGAGAACAAACGTATGGACACCAAGTGTGGGAAGCCATGGGGTGGTGGTGGTGGGATGAGTTGGGAGATTGGGATTGACCTGTATACATGTATATGCATAAAATACATAAGTGATAATAACCTGCTGTATAAAAAAGTAAATAAAATTAAATTTAAAAATTAAAAAAAAATAAAACTTAAAACTAAAACAGAAAAAAGTTCTTCCCTTCACACAGATGTATTTATAGAAATGAATTATTTCCATGCTTATATCTATAAATACATAAAAGAGGAATAAAATCTAAGTTGAACCATAAACGAAAAAATACCTGAACCCACCAGTTATACAGAGGAAAACCCTATCAGGGCACTTGCTCCAGCGGTAAACAATTCTGAAATTGGTCAGAGGTGTGGAATCATCACCCATCCAGCCAGCAACCCACCCCCCACGCAAGGAGCGTCCTCATTGCAAAGCTGGGAGACCGTGCCGAGGCATCTCTGAATAAAGGTGAGCTGAGCCCCAGTCCAGCTGCTGCTGAACTGTTCCCACCCTTCCCAGGTAAAACACCTGAATATGTACAAGGGCTTGAAAGCCTAGAGGAAGGGCCGCGGAGCCACACCAGCGACAGCACGCAGGCCAACATGGTGACTGCAGGTCAGCCAAGGTTGTCCTGGCCCCGTGCGCTCTTCCGGAAGCTTTCCATTATCCTGCCTGAGATACCCCTCCTGTCCCGGTCCCCACTGATTTTTCCTTCCTCACCTCTGTCCGGAGAGAAATTCCAGCGGAAGGTATGGGTGACACATCCTCTTCTTTACAGGTGGCAGCCTGGCAACTCCTGCAGAAAGGCCAGCAGAACCCCACTCACACCAGGCCACCAACAAAGCTGGGGCCCCTATTTCCCTCCCACCAGCTCAGCCCCGAGACTGCTGACGGGGCAGAGAATATGGAGTCAGGCACAGCTTCAGGGGCTATTGCCGCCTGGAGCGCTGTTTATATTGACCTCAACCAGGCACACCTGGGGAGGGCCGGCCGGCAGGGTAAGGCTGCCCAGGTCAGCTAATCCACAACCCTCAGGGAATCACATTGTTGAAAATGGACCTCGCTAAGGCAGAATAGAAGCCAAGGAAAATAAGGACACAATGCCATTTGCAGCACCGTAGATGAGTCTAGAGGTAATCACGTGACTTGTAGTAAGTCAGAAAGTGAAAGACACATATCATATCATATCACTTAGAGGTGTTACCTAAAATAGATAGCAGGGCAGTTATTTCCACTGAGAAGTGCAATCACAGGTTCATTAAACAAGCTTATGGTTCACCAATGGAAAGGTGTGAGGATTGGTTTCATGACGATATCGGGGTTAACAGACATATACAAACAGAGGTGACCTATATAATCACCAAAGACCTATGGAATACCAAGAGAAGACTACTCAACATTCTGTCATAACGTACATGGGTAAAGGATCCCAGGAAGAACAGACATCTGTATATGTGTAAAAGAACCACATCTTCGACACCTACAATAAGCCAAACATTGTAATCATACTTGCTGTAATAAAAAATAAAAAATTAAATTAAAAATACGAACAAGAAGTAGGGAGACAAACTTGAGGGGCTTTCTCCTGGCACATTCCATTCTAAATTCCAATCTAGAACACGACTTCCATTGAGGCTCTGTTGCCCTAGTAACCAGATTTGGTAAGGGAGAACTGCTGCCACCTTGTGGCCGTTTCACACAACAGCAGCTTTAATCCCAGCGCTCATGGTCAGTTGATATTCAAAATCATTGCAGGCCTGTAAATGACACCTGCCCTGAAAACAAATCCTGGGGTCACATATCGACCAAAAAATTCAAAGGACGTCCATATTTCAAAACGACCGTTTCAAAAGGCATATTTTATGCACATTAGTGTTCTGCTTCTTTGTCTTTCTTTCTTTTTTGGTTAAAAAGACGGGAATGGAAAAAGGCATCCCTCAGAATGGGCGAAAATAGTTGCAAACGAATCAATGGACAAAGGTTTAATCTCCAATATATATAAACAGCTCATGCACCTTAATGTTAAAAAAACAAAAAACCCAATACAAAAATGGGCAGAAGATCTAAAGAGACGTTTCTTCAAAGAAGACACAGAGAGGGCCAAGACGCACATGAAAAGCTGCTCAAGAGCACTAATTATTAGAGAAATGCAAATCAAAAGTACAATGAGGTATCCCCTCACACCTGTTAGAATCGGCATCATCAGAAAATCTACAAACAACAAATTCTGGGGAGGGTGTGGACAAAAGGAACCCTCTTCCACTATTGGTGGGAATGTAAATTGATACAGTCACTATGGAGAACAGTATGGAGTTTCCTTAAAAACACTAGAAATAGAATTACCATCTGATCCAGCAATCCCACTTCTGGGCATATACCCAGAGAAAACCATAAATCAAAAAGGCACATTCACCACGATGTTCATTGCAGCACTATTTACAATAGCCAGGTAATGGAAGCAACCTAAATGCCCACAGACAGATGAATGGATAAAGATGGGGTACATATATAAAATGGAATATTACTCGGCCATTAAAAGGAATGAAACTGGGTCATTTGTAGAGACATCGATGGATCTAGAGACTGTCATACAGAATGAAGTAAGTCAGAAAGAGGAAAACAAATATTGTATATTAATGCATATATGTGGAACCTAAAAAAATGATACAGATGAACTGGTTTGCAGGGAAGAAATAGAGACGCAGAGGTAGAGAACAAACGTATGGACACCAAGTGTGGGAAGCCATGGGGTGGTGGTGGTGGGATGAGTTGGGAGATTGGGATTGACCTGTATACATGTATATGCATAAAATACATAAGTGATAATAACCTGCTGTATAAAAAAGTAAATAAAATTAAATTTAAAAATTAAAAAAAAATAAAACTTAAAACTAAAACAGAAAAAAGTTCTTCCCTTCACACAGATGTATTTATAGAAATGAATTATTTCCATGCTTATATCTATAAATACATAAAAGAGGAATAAAATCTAAGTTGAACCATAAACGAAAAAATACCTGAACCCACCAGTTATACAGAGGAAAACCCTATCAGGGCACTTGCTCCAGCGGTAAACAATTCTGAAATTGGTCAGAGGTGTGGAATCATCACCCATCCAGCCAGCAACCCACCCCCCACGCAAGGAGCGTCCTCATTGCAAAGCTGGGAGACCGTGCCGAGGCATCTCTGAATAAAGGTGAGCTGAGCCCCAGTCCAGCTGCTGCTGAACTGTTCCCACCCTTCCCAGGTAAAACACCTGAATATGTACAAGGGCTTGAAAGCCTAGAGGAAGGGCCGCGGAGCCACACCAGCGACAGCACGCAGGCCAACATGGTGACTGCAGGTCAGCCAAGGTTGTCCTGGCCCCGTGCGCTCTTCCGGAAGCTTTCCATTATCCTGCCTGAGATACCCCTCCTGTCCCGGTCCCCACTGATTTTTCCTTCCTCACCTCTGTCCGGAGAGAAATTCCAGCGGAAGGTATGGGTGACACATCCTCTTCTTTACAGGTGGCAGCCTGGCAACTCCTGCAGAAAGGCCAGCAGAACCCCACTCACACCAGGCCACCAACAAAGCTGGGGCCCCTATTTCCCTCCCACCAGCTCAGCCCCGAGACTGCTGACGGGGCAGAGAATATGGAGTCAGGCACAGCTTCAGGGGCTATTGCCGCCTGGAGCGCTGTTTATATTGACCTCAACCAGGCACACCTGGGGAGGGCCGGCCGGCAGGGTAAGGCTGCCCAGGTCAGCTAATCCACAACCCTCAGGGAATCACATTGTTGAAAATGGACCTCGCTAAGGCAGAATAGAAGCCAAGGAAAATAAGGACACAATGCCATTTGCAGCACCGTAGATGAGTCTAGAGGTAATCACGTGACTTGTAGTAAGTCAGAAAGTGAAAGACACATATCATATCATATCACTTAGAGGTGTTACCTAAAATAGATAGCAGGGCAGTTATTTCCACTGAGAAGTGCAATCACAGGTTCATTAAACAAGCTTATGGTTCACCAATGGAAAGGTGTGAGGATTGGTTTCATTACGATATCGGGGTTAACAGACATATACAAACAGAGGTGACATATATAATCACCAAAGACCTATGGAATACCAAGAGAAGACTACTCAACATTCTGTCATAACGTACATGGGTAAAGGATCCCAGGAAGAACAGACATCTGTATATGTGTAAAAGAACCACATCTTCGACACCTACAATAAGCCAAACATTGTAATCATACTTGCTGTAATAAAAAATAAAAAATTAAATTAAAAATACGAACAAGAAGTAGGGAGACAAACTTGAGGGGCTTTCTCCTGGCACATTCCATTCTAAATTCCAATCTAGAACACGACTTCCATTGAGGCTCTGTTGCCCTAGTAACCAGATTTGGTAAGGGAGAACTGCTGCCACCTTGTGGCCGTTTCACACAACAGCAGCTTTAATCCCAGCGCTCATGGTCAGTTGATATTCAAAATCATTGCAGGCCTGTAAATGACACCTGCCCTGAAAACAAATCCTGGGGTCACATATCGACCAAAAAATTCAAAGGACGTCCATATTTCAAAACGACCGTTTCAAAAGGCATATTTTATGCACATTAGTGTTCTGCTTCTTTGTCTTTCTTTCTTTTTTGGTTAAAAAGACGGGAATGGAAAAAGGCATCCCTCAGAATGGGCGAAAATAGTTGCAAACGAATCAATGGACAAAGGTTTAATCTCCAATATATATAAACAGCTCATGCACCTTAATGTTAAAAAAACAAAAAACCCAATACAAAAATGGGCAGAAGATCTAAAGAGACGTTTCTTCAAAGAAGACACAGAGAGGGCCAAGACGCACATGAAAAGCTGCTCAAGAGCACTAATTATTAGAGAAATGCAAATCAAAAGTACAATGAGGTATCCCCTCACACCTGTTAGAATCGGCATCATCAGAAAATCTACAAACAACAAATTCTGGGGAGGGTGTGGACAAAAGGAACCCTCTTCCACTATTGGTGGGAATGTAAATTGATACAGTCACTATGGAGAACAGTATGGAGTTTCCTTAAAAACACTAGAAATAGAATTACCATCTGATCCAGCAATCCCACTTCTGGGCATATACCCAGAGAAAACCATAAATCAAAAAGGCACATTCACCACGATGTTCATTGCAGCACTATTTACAATAGCCAGGTAATGGAAGCAACC
This sequence comes from Mesoplodon bidens, assembly GCF_964165515.1. Taxonomy (NCBI): domain Eukaryota; kingdom Metazoa; phylum Chordata; class Mammalia; order Artiodactyla; family Ziphiidae; genus Mesoplodon; species Mesoplodon bidens. The sequence continues at coordinate 436,546 of NW_027672099.1, forward strand.
TAAATGCCCACAGACAGATGAATGGATAAAGATGGGGTACATATATAAAATGGAATATTACTCGGCCATTAAAAGGAATGAAACTGGGTCATTTGTAGAGACATCGATGGATCTAGAGACTGTCATACAGAATGAAGTAAGTCAGAAAGAGGAAAACAAATATTGTATATTAATGCATATATGTGGAACCTAAAAAAATGATACAGATGAACTGGTTTGCAGGGAAGAAATAGAGACGCAGAGGTAGAGAACAAACGTATGGACACCAAGTGTGGGAAGCCATGGGGTGGTGGTGGTGGGATGAGTTGGGAGATTGGGATTGACCTGTATACATGTATATGCATAAAATACATAAGTGATAATAACCTGCTGTATAAAAAAGTAAATAAAATTAAATTTAAAAATTAAAAAAAAATAAAACTTAAAACTAAAACAGAAAAAAGTTCTTCCCTTCACACAGATGTATTTATAGAAATGAATTATTTCCATGCTTATATCTATAAATACATAAAAGAGGAATAAAATCTAAGTTGAACCATAAACGAAAAAATACCTGAACCCACCAGTTATACAGAGGAAAACCCTATCAGGGCACTTGCTCCAGCGGTAAACAATTCTGAAATTGGTCAGAGGTGTGGAATCATCACCCATCCAGCCAGCAACCCACCCCCCACGCAAGGAGCGTCCTCATTGCAAAGCTGGGAGACCGTGCCGAGGCATCTCTGAATAAAGGTGAGCTGAGCCCCAGTCCAGCTGCTGCTGAACTGTTCCCACCCTTCCCAGGTAAAACACCTGAATATGTACAAGGGCTTGAAAGCCTAGAGGAAGGGCCGCGGAGCCACACCAGCGACAGCACGCAGGCCAACATGGTGACTGCAGGTCAGCCAAGGTTGTCCTGGCCCCGTGCGCTCTTCCGGAAGCTTTCCATTATCCTGCCTGAGATACCCCTCCTGTCCCGGTCCCCACTGATTTTTCCTTCCTCACCTCTGTCCGGAGAGAAATTCCAGCGGAAGGTATGGGTGACACATCCTCTTCTTTACAGGTGGCAGCCTGGCAACTCCTGCAGAAAGGCCAGCAGAACCCCACTCACACCAGGCCACCAACAAAGCTGGGGCCCCTATTTCCCTCCCACCAGCTCAGCCCCGAGACTGCTGACGGGGCAGAGAATATGGAGTCAGGCACAGCTTCAGGGGCTATTGCCGCCTGGAGCGCTGTTTATATTGACCTCAACCAGGCACACCTGGGGAGGGCCGGCCGGCAGGGTAAGGCTGCCCAGGTCAGCTAATCCACAACCCTCAGGGAATCACATTGTTGAAAATGGACCTCGCTAAGGCAGAATAGAAGCCAAGGAAAATAAGGACACAATGCCATTTGCAGCACCGTAGATGAGTCTAGAGGTAATCACGTGACTTGTAGTAAGTCAGAAAGTGAAAGACACATATCATATCATATCACTTAGAGGTGTTACCTAAAATAGATAGCAGGGCAGTTATTTCCACTGAGAAGTGCAATCACAGGTTCATTAAACAAGCTTATGGTTCACCAATGGAAAGGTGTGAGGATTGGTTTCATTACGATATCGGGGTTAACAGACATATACAAACAGAGGTGACCTATATAATCACCAAAGACCTATGGAATACCAAGAGAAGACTACTCAACATTCTGTCATAACGTACATGGGTAAAGGATCCCAGGAAGAACAGACATCTGTATATGTGTAAAAGAACCACATCTTCGACACCTACAATAAGCCAAACATTGTAATCATACTTGCTGTAATAAAAAATAAAAAATTAAATTAAAAATACGAACAAGAAGTAGGGAGACAAACTTGAGGGGCTTTCTCCTGGCACATTCCATTCTAAATTCCAATCTAGAACACGACTTCCATTGAGGCTCTGTTGCCCTAGTAACCAGATTTGGTAAGGGAGAACTGCTGCCACCTTGTGGCCGTTTCACACAACAGCAGCTTTAATCCCAGCGCTAATGGTCAGTTGATATTCAAAATCTTTGCAGGCCTGTAAATGACACCTGCCCTGAAAACAAATCCTGGGGTCACATATCGACCAAAAAATTCAAAGGACGTCCATATTTCAAAACGACCGTTTCAAAAGGCATATTTTATGCACATTAGTGTTCTGCTTCTTTGTCTTTCTTTCTTTTTTGGTTAAAAAGACGGGAATGGAAAAAGGCATCCCTCAGAATGGGCGAAAATAGTTGCAAACGAATCAATGGACAAAGGTTTAATCTCCAATATATATAAACAGCTCATGCACCTTAATGTTAAAAAAACAAAAAACCCAATACAAAAATGGGCAGAAGATCTAAAGAGACGTTTCTTCAAAGAAGACACAGAGAGGGCCAAGACGCACATGAAAAGCTGCTCAAGAGCACTAATTATTAGAGAAATGCAAATCAAAAGTACAATGAGGTATCCCCTCACACCTGTTAGAATCGGCATCATCAGAAAATCTACAAACAACAAATTCTGGGGAGGGTGTGGACAAAAGGAACCCTCTTCCACTATTGGTGGGAATGTAAATTGATACAGTCACTATGGAGAACAGTATGGAGTTTCCTTAAAAACACTAGAAATAGAATTACCATCTGATCCAGCAATCCCACTTCTGGGCATATACCCAGAGAAAACCATAAATCAAAAAGGCACATTCACCACGATGTTCATTGCAGCACTATTTACAATAGCCAGGTAATGGAAGCAACCTAAATGCCCACAGACAGATGAATGGATAAAGATGGGGTACATATATAAAATGGAATATTACTCGGCCATTAAAAGGAATGAAACTGGGTCATTTGTAGAGACATCGATGGATCTAGAGACTGTCATACAGAATGAAGTAAGTCAGAAAGAGGAAAACAAATATTGTATATTAATGCATATATGTGGAACCTAAAAAAATGATACAGATGAACTGGTTTGCAGGGAAGAAATAGAGACGCAGAGGTAGAGAACAAACGTATGGACACCAAGTGTGGGAAGCCATGGGGTGGTGGTGGTGGGATGAGTTGGGAGATTGGGATTGACCTGTATACATGTATATGCATAAAATACATAAGTGATAATAACCTGCTGTATAAAAAAGTAAATAAAATTAAATTTAAAAATTAAAAAAAATAAAACTTAAAACTAAAACAGAAAAAAGTTCTTCCCTTCACACAGATGTATTTATAGAAATGAATTATTTCCATGCTTATATCTATAAATACATAAAAGAGGAATAAAATCTAAGTTGAACCATAAACGAAAAAATACCTGAACCCACCAGTTATACAGAGGAAAACCCTATCAGGGCACTTGCTCCAGCGGTAAACAATTCTGAAATTGGTCAGAGGTGTGGAATCATCACCCATCCAGCCAGCAACCCACCCCCCACGCAAGGAGCGTCCTCATTGCAAAGCTGGGAGACCGTGCCGAGGCATCTCTGAATAAAGGTGAGCTGAGCCCCAGTCCAGCTGCTGCTGAACTGTTCCCACCCTTCCCAGGTAAAACACCTGAATATGTACAAGGGCTTGAAAGCCTAGAGGAAGGGCCGCGGAGCCACACCAGCGACAGCACGCAGGCCAACATGGTGACTGCAGGTCAGCCAAGGTTGTCCTGGCCCCGTGCGCTCTTCCGGAAGCTTTCCATTATCCTGCCTGAGATACCCCTCCTGTCCCGGTCCCCACTGATTTTTCCTTCCTCACCTCTGTCCGGAGAGAAATTCCAGCGGAAGGTATGGGTGACACATCCTCTTCTTTACAGGTGGCAGCCTGGCAACTCCTGCAGAAAGGCCAGCAGAACCCCACTCACACCAGGCCACCAACAAAGCTGGGGCCCCTATTTCCCTCCCACCAGCTCAGCCCCGAGACTGCTGACGGGGCAGAGAATATGGAGTCAGGCACAGCTTCAGGGGCTATTGCCGCCTGGAGCGCTGTTTATATTGACCTCAACCAGGCACACCTGGGGAGGGCCGGCCGGCAGGGTAAGGCTGCCCAGGTCAGCTAATCCACAACCCTCAGGGAATCACATTGTTGAAAATGGACCTCGCTAAGGCAGAATAGAAGCCAAGGAAAATAAGGACACAATGCCATTTGCAGCACCGTAGATGAGTCTAGAGGTAATCACGTGACTTGTAGTAAGTCAGAAAGTGAAAGACACATATCATATCATATCACTTAGAGGTGTTACCTAAAATAGATAGCAGGGCAGTTATTTCCACTGAGAAGTGCAATCACAGGTTCATTAAACAAGCTTATGGTTCACCAATGGAAAGGTGTGAGGATTGGTTTCATTACGATATCGGGGTTAACAGACCTATACAAACAGAGGTGACCTATATAATCACCAAAGACCTATGGAATACCAAGAGAAGACTACTCAACATTCTGTCATAACGTACATGGGTAAAGGATCCCAGGAAGAACAGACATCTGTATATGTGTAAAAGAACCACATCTTCGACACCTACAATAAGCCAAACATTGTAATCATACTTGCTGTAATAAAAAATAAAAAATTAAATTAAAAATACGAACAAGAAGTAGGGAGACAAACTTGAGGGGCTTTCTCCTGGCACATTCCATTCTAAATTCCAATCTAGAACACGACTTCCATTGAGGCTCTGTTGCCCTAGTAACCAGATTTGGTAAGGGAGAACTGCTGCCACCTTGTGGCCGTTTCACACAACAGCAGCTTTAATCCCAGCGCTAATGGTCAGTTGATATTCAAAATCTTTGCAGGCCTGTAAATGACACCTGCCCTGAAAACAAATCCTGGGGTCACATATCGACCAAAAAATTCAAAGGACGTCCATATTTCAAAACGACCGTTTCAAAAGGCATATTTTATGCACATTAGTGTTCTTCTTATTTGTCTTTCTTTCTTTTTTGGTTAAAAAGACGGGAATGGAAAAAGGCATCCCTCAGAATGGGCGAAAATAGTTGCAAACGAATCAATGGACAAAGGTTTAATCTCCAATATATATAAACAGCTCATGCACCTTAATGTTAAAAAAACAAAAAACCCAATACAAAAATGGGCAGAAGATCTAAAGAGACGTTTCTTCAAAGAAGACACAGAGAGGGCCAAGACACACATGAAAAGCTGCTCAAGAGCACTAATTATTAGAGAAATGCAAATCAAAAGTACAATGAGGTATCCCCTCACACCTGTTAGAATCGGCATCATCAGAAAATCTACAAACAACAAATTCTGGGGAGGGTGTGGACAAAAGGAACCCTCTTCCACTATTGGTGGGAATGTAAATTGATACAGTCACTATGGAGAACAGTATGGAGTTTCCTTAAAAACACTAGAAATAGAATTACCATCTGATCCAGCAATCCCACTTCTGGGCATATACCCAGAGAAAACCATAAATCAAAAAGGCACATTCACCACGATGTTCATTGCAGCACTATTTACAATAGCCAGGTAATGGAAGCAACCTAAATGCCCACAGACAGATGAATGGATAAAGATGGGGTACATATATAAAATGGAATATTACTCGGCCATAAAAAGGAATGAAACTGGGTCATTTGTAGAGACATCGATGGATCTAGAGACTGTCATACAGAATGAAGTAAGTCAGAAAGAGGAAAACAAATATTGTATATTAATGCATATATGTGGAACCTAAAAAAATGATACAGATGAACTGGTTTGCAGGGAAGAAATAGAGACGCAGAGGTAGAGAACAAACGTATGGACACCAAGTGTGGGAAGCCATGGGGTGGTGGTGGTGGGATGAGTTGGGAGATTGGGATTGACCTGTATACATGTATATGCATAAAATACATAAGTGATAATAACCTGCTGTATAAAAAAGTAAATAAAATTAAATTTAAAAATTAAAAAAAATAAAACTTAAAACTAAAACAGAAAAAAGTTCTTCCCTTCACACAGATGTATTTATAGAAATGAATTATTTCCATGCTTATATCTATAAATACATAAAAGAGGAATAAAATCTAAGTTGAACCATAAACGAAAAAATACCTGAACCCACCAGTTATACAGAGGAAAACCCTATCAGGGCACTTGCTCCAGCGGTAAACAATTCTGAAATTGGTCAGAGGTGTGGAATCATCACCCATCCAGCCAGCAACCCACCCCCCACGCAAGGAGCGTCCTCATTGCAAAGCTGGGAGACCGTGCCGAGGCATCTCTGAATAAAGGTGAGCTGAGCCCCAGTCCAGCTGCTGCTGAACTGTTCCCACCCTTCCCAGGTAAAACACCTGAATATGTACAAGGGCTTGAAAGCCTAGAGGAAGGGCCGCGGAGCCACACCAGCGACAGCACGCAGGCCAACATGGTGACTGCAGGTCAGCCAAGGTTGTCCTGGCCCCGTGCGCTCTTCCGGAAGCTTTCCATTATCCTGCCTGAGATACCCCTCCTGTCCCGGTCCCCACTGATTTTTCCTTCCTCACCTCTGTCCGGAGAGAAATTCCAGCGGAAGGTATGGGTGACACATCCTCTTCTTTACAGGTGGCAGCCTGGCAACTCCTGCAGAAAGGCCAGCAGAACCCCACTCACACCAGGCCACCAACAAAGCTGGGGCCCCTATTTCCCTCCCACCAGCTCAGCCCCGAGACTGCTGACGGGGCAGAGAATATGGAGTCAGGCACAGCTTCAGGGGCTATTGCCGCCTGGAGCGCTGTTTATATTGACCTCAACCAGGCACACCTGGGGAGGGCCGGCCGGCAGGGTAAGGCTGCCCAGGTCAGCTAATCCACAACCCTCAGGGAATCACATTGTTGAAAATGGACCTCGCTAAGGCAGAATAGAAGCCAAGGAAAATAAGGACACAATGCCATTTGCAGCACCGTAGATGAGTCTAGAGGTAATCACGTGACTTGTAGTAAGTCAGAAAGTGAAAGACACATATCATATCATATCACTTAGAGGTGTTACCTAAAATAGATAGCAGGGCAGTTATTTCCACTGAGAAGTGCAATCACAGGTTCATTAAACAAGCTTATGGTTCACCAATGGAAAGGTGTGAGGATTGGTTTCATTACGATATCGGGGTTAACAGACCTATACAAACAGAGGTGACATATATAATCACCAAAGACCTATGGAATACCAAGAGAAGACTACTCAACATTCTGTCATAACGTACATGGGTAAAGGATCCCAGGAAGAACAGACATCTGTATATGTGTAAAAGAACCACATCTTCGACACCTACAATAAGCCAAACATTGTAATCATACTTGCTGTAATAAAAAATAAAAAATTAAATTAAAAATACGAACAAGAAGTAGGGAGACAAACTTGAGGGGCTTTCTCCTGGCACATTCCATTCTAAATTCCAATCTAGAACACGACTTCCATTGAGGCTCTGTTGCCCTAGTAACCAGATTTGGTAAGGGAGAACTGCTGCCACCTTGTGGCCGTTTCACACAACAGCAGCTTTAATCCCAGCGCTAATGGTCAGTTGATATTCAAAATCATTGCAGGCCTGTAAATGACACCTGCCCTGAAAACAAATCCTGGGGTCACATATCGACCAAAAAATTCAAAGGACGTCCATATTTCAAAACGACCGTTTCAAAAGGCATATTTTATGCACATTAGTGTTCTGCTTCTTTGTCTTTCTTTCTTTTTTGGTTAAAAAGACGGGAATGGAAAAAGGCATCCCTCAGAATGGGCGAAAATAGTTGCAAACGAATCAATGGACAAAGGTTTAATCTCCAATATATATAAACAGCTCATGCACCTTAATGTTAAAAAAACAAAAAACCCAATACAAAAATGGGCAGAAGATCTAAAGAGACGTTTCTTCAAAGAAGACACAGAGAGGGCCAAGACGCACATGAAAAGCTGCTCAAGAGCACTAATTATTAGAGAAATGCAAATCAAAAGTACAATGAGGTATCCCCTCACACCTGTTAGAATCGGCATCATCAGAAAATCTACAAACAACAAATTCTGGGGAGGGTGTGGACAAAAGGAACCCTCTTCCACTATTGGTGGGAATGTAAATTGATACAGTCACTATGGAGAACAGTATGGAGTTTCCTTAAAAACACTAGAAATAGAATTACCATCTGATCCAGCAATCCCACTTCTGGGCATATACCCAGAGAAAACCATAAATCAAAAAGGCACATTCACCACGATGTTCATTGCAGCACTATTTACAATAGCCAGGTAATGGAAGCAACCTAAATGCCCACAGACAGATGAATGGATAAAGATGGGGTACATATATAAAATGGAATATTACTCGGCCATAAAAAGGAATGAAACTGGGTCATTTGTAGAGACATCGATGGATCTAGAGACTGTCATACAGAATGAAGTAAGTCAGAAAGAGGAAAACAAATATTGTATATTAATGCATATATGTGGAACCTAAAAAAATGATACAGATGAACTGGTTTGCAGGGAAGAAATAGAGACGCAGAGGTAGAGAACAAACGTATGGACACCAAGTGTGGGAAGCCATGGGGTGGTGGTGGTGGGATGAGTTGGGAGATTGGGATTGACCTGTATACATGTATATGCATAAAATACATAAGTGATAATAACCTGCTGTATAAAAAAGTAAATAAAATTAAATTTAAAAATTAAAAAAAATAAAACTTAAAACTAAAACAGAAAAAAGTTCTTCCCTTCACACAGATGTATTTATAGAAATGAATTATTTCCATGCTTATATCTATAAATACATAAAAGAGGAATAAAATCTAAGTTGAACCATAAACGAAAAAATACCTGAACCCACCAGTTATACAGAGGAAAACCCTATCAGGGCACTTGCTCCAGCGGTAAACAATTCTGAAATTGGTCAGAGGTGTGGAATCATCACCCATCCAGCCAGCAACCCACCCCCCACGCAAGGAGCGTCCTCATTGCAAAGCTGGGAGACCGTGCCGAGGCATCTCTGAATAAAGGTGAGCTGAGCCCCAGTCCAGCTGCTGCTGAACTGTTCCCACCCTTCCCAGGTAAAACACCTGAATATGTACAAGGGCTTGAAAGCCTAGAGGAAGGGCCGCGGAGCCACACCAGCGACAGCACGCAGGCCAACATGGTGACTGCAGGTCAGCCAAGGTTGTCCTGGCCCCGTGCGCTCTTCCGGAAGCTTTCCATTATCCTGCCTGAGATACCCCTCCTGTCCCGGTCCCCACTGATTTTTCCTTCCTCACCTCTGTCCGGAGAGAAATTCCAGCGGAAGGTATGGGTGACACATCCTCTTCTTTACAGGTGGCAGCCTGGCAACTCCTGCAGAAAGGCCAGCAGAACCCCACTCACACCAGGCCACCAACAAAGCTGGGGCCCCTATTTCCCTCCCACCAGCTCAGCCCCGAGACTGCTGACGGGGCAGAGAATATGGAGTCAGGCACAGCTTCAGGGGCTATTGCCGCCTGGAGCGCTGTTTATATTGACCTCAACCAGGCACACCTGGGGAGGGCCGGCCGGCAGGGTAAGGCTGCCCAGGTCAGCTAATCCACAACCCTCAGGGAATCACATTGTTGAAAATGGACCTCGCTAAGGCAGAATAGAAGCCAAGGAAAATAAGGACACAATGCCATTTGCAGCACCGTAGATGAGTCTAGAGGTAATCACGTGACTTGTAGTAAGTCAGAAAGTGAAAGACACATATCATATCATATCACTTAGAGGTGTTACCTAAAATAGATAGCAGGGCAGTTATTTCCACTGAGAAGTGCAATCACAGGTTCATTAAACAAGCTTATGGTTCACCAATGGAAAGGTGTGAGGATTGGTTTCATTACGATATCGGGGTTAACAGACATATACAAACAGAGGTGACATATATAATCACCAAAGACCTATGGAATACCAAGAGAAGACTACTCAACATTCTGTCATAACGTACATGGGTAAAGGATCCCAGGAAGAACAGACATCTGTATATGTGTAAAAGAACCACATCTTCGACACCTACAATAAGCCAAACATTGTAATCATACTTGCTGTAATAAAAAATAAAAAATTAAATTAAAAATACGAACAAGAAGTAGGGAGACAAACTTGAGGGGCTTTCTCCTGGCACATTCCATTCTAAATTCCAATCTAGAACACGACTTCCATTGAGGCTCTGTTGCCCTAGTAACCAGATTTGGTAAGGGAGAACTGCTGCCACCTTGTGGCCGTTTCACACAACAGCAGCTTTAATCCCAGCGCTAATGGTCAGTTGATATTCAAAATCATTGCAGGCCTGTAAATGACACCTGCCCTGAAAACAAATCCTGGGGTCACATATCGACCAAAAAATTCAAAGGACGTCCATATTTCAAAACGACCGTTTCAAAAGGCATATTTTATGCACATTAGTGTTCTGCTTCTTTGTCTTTCTTTCTTTTTTGGTTAAAAAGACGGGAATGGAAAAAGGCATCCCTCAGAATGGGCGAAAATAGTTGCAAACGAATCAATGGACAAAGGTTTAATCTCCAATATATATAAACAGCTCATGCACCTTAATGTTAAAAAAACAAAAAACCCAATACAAAAATGGGCAGAAGATCTAAAGAGACGTTTCTTCAAAGAAGACACAGAGAGGGCCAAGACGCACATGAAAAGCTGCTCAAGAGCACTAATTATTAGAGAAATGCAAATCAAAAGTACAATGAGGTATCCCCTCACACCTGTTAGAATCGGCATCATCAGAAAATCTACAAACAACAAATTCTGGGGAGGGTGTGGACAAAAGGAACCCTCTTCCACTATTGGTGGGAATGTAAATTGATACAGTCACTATGGAGAACAGTATGGAGTTTCCTTAAAAACACTAGAAATAGAATTACCATCTGATCCAGCAATCCCACTTCTGGGCATATACCCAGAGAAAACCATAAATCAAAAAGGCACATTCACCACGATGTTCATTGCAGCACTATTTACAATAGCCAGGTAATGGAAGCAACCTAAATGCCCACAGACAGATGAATGGATAAAGATGGGGTACATATATAAAATGGAATATTCCTCGGCCATAAAAAGGAATGAAACTGGGTCATTTGTAGAGACATCGATGGATCTAGAGACTGTCATACAGAATGAAGTAAGTCAGAAAGAGGAAAACAAATATTGTATATTAATGCATATATGTGGAACCTAAAAAAATGATACAGATGAACTGGTTTGCAGGGAAGAAATAGAGACGCAGAGGTAGAGAAGAAACGTATGGACACCAAGTGTGGGAAGCCATGGGGTGGTGGTGGTGGGATGAGTTGGGAGATTGGGATTGACCTGTATACATGTATATGCATAAAATACATAAGTGATAATAACCTGCTGTATAAAAAAGTAAATAAAATTAAATTTAAAAATTAAAAAAAATAAAACTTAAAACTAAAACAGAAAAAAGTTCTTCCCTTCACACAGATGTATTTATAGAAATGAATTATTTCCATGCTTATATCTATAAATACATAAAAGAGGAATAAAATCTAAGTTGAACCATAAACGAAAAAATACCTGAACCCACCAGTTATACAGAGGAAAACCCTATCAGGGCACTTGCTCCAGCGGTAAACAATTCTGAAATTGGTCAGAGGTGTGGAATCATCACCCATCCAGCCAGCAACCCACCCCCCACGCAAGGAGCGTCCTCATTGCAAAGCTGGGAGACCGTGCCGAGGCATCTCTGAATAAAGGTGAGCTGAGCCCCAGTCCAGCTGCTGCTGAACTGTTCCCACCCTTCCCAGGTAAAACACCTGAATATGTACAAGGGCTTGAAAGCCTAGAGGAAGGGCCGCGGAGCCACACCAGCGACAGCACGCAGGCCAACATGGTGACTGCAGGTCAGCCAAGGTTGTCCTGGCCCCGTGCGCTCTTCCGGAAGCTTTCCATTATCCTGCCTGAGATACCCCTCCTGTCCCGGTCCCCACTGATTTTTCCTTCCTCACCTCTGTCCGGAGAGAAATTCCAGCGGAAGGTATGGGTGACACATCCTCTTCTTTACAGGTGGCAGCCTGGCAACTCCTGCAGAAAGGCCAGCAGAACCCCACTCACACCAGGCCACCAACAAAGCTGGGGCCCCTATTTCCCTCCCACCAGCTCAGCCCCGAGACTGCTGACGGGGCAGAGAATATGGAGTCAGGCACAGCTTCAGGGGCTATTGCCGCCTGGAGCGCTGTTTATATTGACCTCAACCAGGCACACCTGGGGAGGGCCGGCCGGCAGGGTAAGGCTGCCCAGGTCAGCTAATCCACAACCCTCAGGGAATCACATTGTTGAAAATGGACCTCGCTAAGGCAGAATAGAAGCCAAGGAAAATAAGGACACAATGCCATTTGCAGCACCGTAGATGAGTCTAGAGGTAATCACGTGACTTGTAGTAAGTCAGAAAGTGAAAGACACATATCATATCATATCACTTAGAGGTGTTACCTAAAATAGATAGCAGGGCAGTTATTTCCACTGAGAAGTGCAATCACAGGTTCATTAAACAAGCTTATGGTTCACCAATGGAAAGGTGTGAGGATTGGTTTCATTACGATATCGGGGTTAACAGACATATACAAACAGAGGTGACATATATAATCACCAAAGACCTATGGAATACCAAGAGAAGACTACTCAACATTCTGTCATAACGTACATGGGTAAAGGATCCCAGGAAGAACAGACATCTGTATATGTGTAAAAGAACCACATCTTCGACACCTACAATAAGCCAAACATTGTAATCATACTTGCTGTAATAAAAAATAAAAAATTAAATTAAAAATACGAACAAGAAGTAGGGAGACAAACTTGAGGGGCTTTCTCCTGGCACATTCCATTCTAAATTCCAATCTAGAACACGACTTCCATTGAGGCTCTGTTGCCCTAGTAACCAGATTTGGTAAGGGAGAACTGCTGCCACCTTGTGGCCGTTTCACACAACAGCAGCTTTAATCCCTGCGCTAATGGTCAGTTGATATTCAAAATCATTGCAGGCCTGTAAATGACACCTGCCCTGAAAACAAATCCTGGGGTCACATATCGACCAAAAAATTCAAAGGACGTCCATATTTCAAAACGACCGTTTCAAAAGGCATATTTTATGCACATTAGTGTTCTGCTTCTTTGTCTTTCTTTCTTTTTTGGTTAAAAAGACGGGAATGGAAAAAGGCATCCCTCAGAATGGGCGAAAATAGTTGCAAAGGAATCAATGGACAAAGGTTTAATCTCCAATATATATAAACAGCTCATGCACCTTAATGTTAAAAAAACAAAAAACCCAATACAAAAATGGGCAGAAGATCTAAAGAGACGTTTCTTCAAAGAAGACACAGAGAGGGCCAAGACGCACATGAAAAGCTGCTCAAGAGCACTAATTATTAGAGAAATGCAAATCAAAAGTACAATGAGGTATCCCCTCACACCTGTTAGAATCGGCATCATCAGAAAATCTACAAACAACAAATTCTGGGGAGGGTGTGGACAAAAGGAACCCTCTTCCACTATTGGTGGGAATGTAAATTGATACAGTCACTATGGAGAACAGTATGGAGTTTCCTTAAAAACACTAGAAATAGAATTACCATCTGATCCAGCAATCCCACTTCTGGGCATATACCCAGAGAAAACCATAAATCAAAAAGGCACATTCACCACGATGTTCATTGCAGCACTATTTACAATAGCCAGGTAATGGAAGCAACCTAAATGCCCACAGACAGATGAATGGATAAAGATGGGGTACATATATAAAATGGAATATTCCTCGGCCATAAAAAGGAATGAAACTGGGTCATTTGTAGAGACATCGATGGATCTAGAGACTGTCATACAGAATGAAGTAAGTCAGAAAGAGGAAAACAAATATTGTATATTAATGCATATATGTGGAACCTAAAAAAATGATACAGATGAACTGGTTTGCAGGGAAGAAATAGAGACGCAGAGGTAGAGAAGAAACGTATGGACACCAAGTGTGGGAAGCCATGGGGTGGTGGTGGTGGGATGAGTTGGGAGATTGGGATTGACCTGTATACATGTATATGCATAAAATACATAAGTGATAATAACCTGCTGTATAAAAAAGTAAATAAAATTAAATTTAAAAATTAAAAAAAATAAAACTTAAAACTAAAACAGAAAAAAGTTCTTCCCTTCACACAGATGTATTTATAGAAATGAATTATTTCCATGCTTATATCTATAAATACATAAAAGAGGAATAAAATCTAAGTTGAACCATAAACGAAAAAATACCTGAACCCACCAGTTATACAGAGGAAAACCCTATCAGGGCACTTGCTCCAGCGGTAAACAATTCTGAAATTGGTCAGAGGTGTGGAATCATCACCCATCCAGCCAGCAACCCACCCCCCACGCAAGGAGCGTCCTCATTGCAAAGCTGGGAGACCGTGCCGAGGCATCTCTGAATAAAGGTGAGCTGAGCCCCAGTCCAGCTGCTGCTGAACTGTTCCCACCCTTCCCAGGTAAAACACCTGAATATGTACAAGGGCTTGAAAGCCTAGAGGAAGGGCCGCGGAGCCACACCAGCGACAGCACGCAGGCCAACATGGTGACTGCAGGTCAGCCAAGGTTGTCCTGGCCCCGTGCGCTCTTCCGGAAGCTTTCCATTATCCTGCCTGAGATACCCCTCCTGTCCCGGTCCCCACTGATTTTTCCTTCCTCACCTCTGTCCGGAGAGAAATTCCAGCGGAAGGTATGGGTGACACATCCTCTTCTTTACAGGTGGCAGCCTGGCAACTCCTGCAGAAAGGCCAGCAGAACCCCACTCACACCAGGCCACCAACAAAGCTGGGGCCCCTATTTCCCTCCCACCAGCTCAGCCCCGAGACTGCTGACGGGGCAGAGAATATGGAGTCAGGCACAGCTTCAGGGGCTATTGCCGCCTGGAGCGCTGTTTATATTGACCTCAACCAGGCACACCTGGGGAGGGCCGGCCGGCAGGGTAAGGCTGCCCAGGTCAGCTAATCCACAACCCTCAGGGAATCACATTGTTGAAAATGGACCTCGCTAAGGCAGAATAGAAGCCAAGGAAAATAAGGACACAATGCCATTTGCAGCACCGTAGATGAGTCTAGAGGTAATCACGTGACTTGTAGTAAGTCAGAAAGTGAAAGACACATATCATATCATATCACTTAGAGGTGTTACCTAAAATAGATAGCAGGGCAGTTATTTCCACTGAGAAGTGCAATCACAGGTTCATTAAACAAGCTTATGGTTCACCAATGGAAAGGTGTGAGGATTGGTTTCATTACGATATCGGGGTTAACAGACATATACAAACAGAGGTGACATATATAATCACCAAAGACCTATGGAATACCAAGAGAAGACTACTCAACATTCTGTCATAACGTACATGGGTAAAGGATCCCAGGAAGAACAGACATCTGTATATGTGTAAAAGAACCACATCTTCGACACCTACAATAAGCCAAACATTGTAATCATACTTGCTGTAATAAAAAACAAAAAATTAAATTAAAAATACGAACAAGAAGTAGGGAGACAAACTTGAGGGGCTTTCTCCTGGCACATTCCATTCTAAATTCCAATCTAGAACACGACTTCCATTGAGGCTCTGTTGCCCTAGTAACCAGATTTGGTAAGGGAGAACTGCTGCCACCTTGTGGCCGTTTCACACAACAGCAGCTTTAATCCCAGCGCTAATGGTCAGTTGATATTCAAAATCATTGCAGGCCTGTAAATGACACCTGCCCTGAAAACAAATCCTGGGGTCACATATCGACCAAAAAATTCAAAGGACGTCCATATTTCAAAACGACCGTTTCAAAAGGCATATTTTATGCACATTAGTGTTCTGCTTCTTTGTCTTTCTTTCTTTTTTGGTTAAAAAGACGGGAATGGAAAAAGGCATCCCTCAGAATGGGCGAAAATAGTTGCAAACGAATCAATGGACAAAGGTTTAATCTCCAATATATATAAACAGCTCATGCACCTTAATGTTACAAAAACAAAAAACCCAATACAAAAATGGGCAGAAGATCTAAAGAGACGTTTCTTCAAAGAAGACACAGAGAGGGCCAAGACGCACATGAAAAGCTGCTCAAGAGCACTAATTATTAGAGAAATGCAAATCAAAAGTACAATGAGGTATCCCCTCACACCTGTTAGAATCGGCATCATCAGAAAATCTACAAACAACAAATTCTGGGGAGGGTGTGGACAAAAGGAACCCTCTTCCACTATTGGTGGGAATGTAAATTGATACAGTCACTATGGAGAACAGTATGGAGTTTCCTTAAAAACACTAGAAATAGAATTACCATCTGATCCAGCAATCCCACTTCTGGGCATATACCCAGAGAAAACCATAAATCAAAAAGGCACATTCACCACGATGTTCATTGCAGCACTATTTACAATAGCCAGGTAATGGAAGCAACCTAAATGCCCACAGACAGATGAATGGATAAAGATGGGGTACATATATAAAATGGAATATTCCTCGGCCATAAAAAGGAATGAAACTGGGTCATTTGTAGAGACATCGATGGATCTAGAGACTGTCATACAGAATGAAGTAAGTCAGAAAGAGGAAAACAAATATTGTATATTAATGCATATATGTGGAACCTAAAAAAATGATACAGATGAACTGGTTTGCAGGGAAGAAATAGAGACGCAGAGGTAGAGAAGAAACGTATGGACACCAAGTGTGGGAAGCCATGTTGTGGTGGTGGTGGGATGAGTTGGGAGATTGGGATTGACCTGTATACATGTATATGCATAAAATACATAAGTGATAATAACCTGCTGTATAAAAAAGTAAATAAAATTAAATTTAAAAATTAAAAAAAATAAAACTTAAAACTAAAACAGAAAAAAGTTCTTCCCTTCACACAGATGTATTTATAGAAATGAATTATTTCCATGCTTATATCTATAAATACATAAAAGAGGAATAAAATCTAAGTTGAACCATAAACGAAAAAATACCTGAACCCACCAGTTATACAGAGGAAAACCCTATCAGGGCACTTGCTCCAGCGGTAAACAATTCTGAAATTGGTCAGAGGTGTGGAATCATCACCCATCCAGCCAGCAACCCACCCCCCACGCAAGGAGCGTCCTCATTGCAAAGCTGGGAGACCGTGCCGAGGCATCTCTGAATAAAGGTGAGCTGAGCCCCAGTCCAGCTGCTGCTGAACTGTTCCCACCCTTCCCAGGTAAAACACCTGAATATGTACAAGGGCTTGAAAGCCTAGAGGAAGGGCCGCGGAGCCACACCAGCGACAGCACGCAGGCCAACATGGTGACTGCAGGTCAGCCAAGGTTGTCCTGGCCCCGTGCGCTCTTCCGGAAGCTTTCCATTATCCTGCCTGAGATACCCCTCCTGTCCCGGTCCCCACTGATTTTTCCTTCCTCACCTCTGTCCGGAGAGAAATTCCAGCGGAAGGTATGGGTGACACATCCTCTTCTTTACAGGTGGCAGCCTGGCAACTCCTGCAGAAAGGCCAGCAGAACCCCACTCACACCAGGCCACCAACAAAGCTGGGGCCCCTATTTCCCTCCCACCAGCTCAGCCCCGAGACTGCTGACGGGGCAGAGAATATGGAGTCAGGCACAGCTTCAGGGGCTATTGCCGCCTGGAGCGCTGTTTATATTGACCTCAACCAGGCACACCTGGGGAGGGCCGGCCGGCAGGGTAAGGCTGCCCAGGTCAGCTAATCCACAACCCTCAGGGAATCACATTGTTGAAAATGGACCTCGCTAAGGCAGAATAGAAGCCAAGGAAAATAAGGACACAATGCCATTTGCAGCACCGTAGATGAGTCTAGAGGTAATCACGTGACTTGTAGTAAGTCAGAAAGTGAAAGACACATATCATATCATATCACTTAGAGGTGTTACCTAAAATAGATAGCAGGGCAGTTATTTCCACTGAGAAGTGCAATCACAGGTTCATTAAACAAGCTTATGGTTCACCAATGGAAAGGTGTGAGGATTGGTTTCATTACGATATCGGGGTTAACAGACATATACAAACAGAGGTGACATATATAATCACCAAAGACCTATGGAATACCAAGAGAAGACTACTCAACATTCTGTCATAACGTACATGGGTAAAGGATCCCAGGAAGAACAGACATCTGTATATGTGTAAAAGAACCACATCTTCGACACCTACAATAAGCCAAACATTGTAATCATACTTGCTGTAATAAAAAATAAAAAATTAAATTAAAAATACGAACAAGAAGTAGGGAGACAAACTTGAGGGGCTTTCTCCTGGCACATTCCATTCTAAATTCCAATCTAGAACACGACTTCCATTGAGGCTCTGTTGCCCTAGTAACCAGATTTGGTAAGGGAGAACTGCTGCCACCTTGTGGCCGTTTCACACAACAGCAGCTTTAATCCCAGCGCTAATGGTCAGTTGATATTCAAAATCATTGCAGGCCTGTAAATGACACCTGCCCTGAAAACAAATCCTGGGGTCACATATCGACCAAAAAATTCAAAGGACGTCCATATTTCAAAACGACCGTTTCAAAAGGCATATTTTATGCACATTAGTGTTCTGCTTCTTTGTCTTTCTTTCTTTTTTGGTTAAAAAGACGGGAATGGAAAAAGGCATCCCTCAGAATGGGCGAAAATAGTTGCAAACGAATCAATGGACAAAGGTTTAATCTCCAATATATATAAACAGCTCATGCACCTTAATGTTAAAAAAACAAAAAACCCAATACAAAATGGGCAGAAGATCTAAAGAGACGTTTCTTCAAAGAAGACACAGAGAGGGCCAAGACGCACATGAAATGCTGCTCAAGAGCACTAATTATTAGAGAAATGCAAATCAAAAGTACAATGAGGTATCCCCTCACACCTGTTAGAATCGGCATCATCAGAAAATCTACAAACAACAAATTCTGGGGAGGGTGTGGACAAAAGGAACCCTCTTCCACTATTGGTGGGAATGTAAATTGATACAGTCACTATGGAGAACAGTATGGAGTTTCCTTAAAAACACTAGAAGTAGAATTACCATCTGATCCAGCAATCCCACTTCTGGGCATATACACAGAGAAAACCATAAATCAAAAAGGCACATTCACCACGATGTTCATTGCAGCACTATTTACAATAGCCAGGTAATGGAAGCAACCTAAATGCCCACAGACAGATGAATGGATAAAGATGGGGTACATATATAAAATGGAATATTCCTCGGCCATAAAAAGGAATGAAACTGGGTCATTTGTAGAGACATCGATGGATCTAGAGACTGTCATACAGAATGAAGTAAGTCAGAAAGAGGAAAACAAATATTGTATATTAATGCATATATGTGGAACCTAAAAAAATGATACAGATGAACTGGTTTGCAGGGAAGAAATAGAGACGCAGAGGTAGAGAAGAAACGTATGGACACCAAGTGTGGGAAGCCATGGGGTGGTGGTGGTGGGATGAATTGGGAGATTGGGATTGACCTGTATACATGTATATGCATAAAATACATAAGTGATAATAACCTGCTGTATAAAAAAGTAAATAAAATTAAATTTAAAAATTAAAAAAAATAAAACTTAAAACTAAAACAGAAAAAATTTCTTCCCTTCACACAGATGTATTTATAGAAATGAATTATTTCCATGCTTATATCTATAAATACATAAAAGAGGAATAAAATCTAAGTTGAACCATAAACGAAAAAATACCTGAACCCACCAGTTATACAGAGGAAAACCCTATCAGGGCACTTGCTCCAGCGGTAAACAATTCTGAAATTGGTCAGAGGTGTGGAATCATCACCCATCCAGCCAGCAACCCACCCCCCACGCAAGGAGCGTCCTCATTGCAAAGCTGGGAGACCGTGCCGAGGCATCTCTGAATAAAGGTGAGCTGAGCCCCAGTCCAGCTGCTGCTGAACTGTTCCCACCCTTCCCAGGTAAAACACCTGAATATGTACAAGGGCTTGAAAGCCTAGAGGAAGGGCCGCGGAGCCACACCAGCGACAGCACGCAGGCCAACATGGTGACTGCAGGTCAGCCAAGGTTGTCCTGGCCCCGTGCGCTCTTCCGGAAGCTTTCCATTATCCTGCCTGAGATACCCCTCCTGTCCCGGTCCCCACTGATTTTTCCTTCCTCACCTCTGTCCGGAGAGAAATTCCAGCGGAAGGTATGGGTGACACATCCTCTTCTTTACAGGTGGCAGCCTGGCAACTCCTGCAGAAAGGCCAGCAGAACCCCACTCACACCAGGCCACCAACAAAGCTGGGGCCCCTATTTCCCTCCCACCAGCTCAGCCCCGAGACTGCTGACGGGGCAGAGAATATGGAGTCAGGCACAGCTTCAGGGGCTATTGCCGCCTGGAGCGCTGTTTATATTGACCTCAACCAGGCACACCTGGGGAGGGCCGGCCGGCAGGGTAAGGCTGCCCAGGTCAGCTAATCCACAACCCTCAGGGAATCACATTGTTGAAAATGGACCTCGCTAAGGCAGAATAGAAGCCAAGGAAAATAAGGACACAATGCCATTTGCAGCACCGTAGATGAGTCTAGAGGTAATCACGTGACTTGTAGTAAGTCAGAAAGTGAAAGACACATATCATATCATATCACTTAGAGGTGTTACCTAAAATAGATAGCAGGGCAGTTATTTCCACTGAGAAGTGCAATCACAGGTTCATTAAACAAGCTTATGGTTCACCAATGGAAAGGTGTGAGGATTGGTTTCATTACGATATCGGGGTTAACAGACATATACAAACAGAGGTGACATATATAATCACCAAAGACCTATGGAATACCAAGAGAAGACTACTCAACATTCTGTCATAACGTACATGGGTAAAGGATCCCAGGAAGAACAGACATCTGTATATGTGTAAAAGAACCACATCTTCGACACCTACAATAAGCCAAACATTGTAATCATACTTGCTGTAATAAAAAATAAAAAATTAAATTAAAAATACGAACAAGAAGTAGGGAGACAAACTTGAGGGGCTTTCTCCTGGCACATTCCATTCTAAATTCCAATCTAGAACACGACTTCCATTGAGGCTCTGTTGCCCTAGTAACCAGATTTGGTAAGGGAGAACTGCTGCCACCTTGTGGCCGTTTCACACAACAGCAGCTTTAATCCCAGCGCTAATGGTCAGTTGATATTCAAAATCATTGCAGGCCTGTAAATGACACCTGCCCTGAAAACAAATCCTGGGGTCACATATCGACCAAAAAATTCAAAGGACGTCCATATTTCAAAACGACCGTTTCAAAAGGCATATTTTATGCACATTAGTGTTCTGCTTCTTTGTCTTTCTTTCTTTTTTGGTTAAAAAGACGGGAATGGAAAAAGGCATCCCTCAGAATGGGCGAAAATAGTTGCAAACGAATCAATGGACAAAGGTTTAATCTCCAATATATATAAACAGCTCATGCACCTTAATGTTAAAAAAACAAAAAACCCAATACAAAAATGGGCAGAAGATCTAAAGAGACGTTTCTTCAAAGAAGACACAGAGAGGGCCAAGACGCACATGAAAAGCTGCTCAAGAGCACTAATTATTAGAGAAATGCAAATCAAAAGTACAATGAGGTATCCCCTCACACCTGTTAGAATCGGCATCATCAGAAAATCTACAAACAACAAATTCTGGGGAGGGTGTGGACAAAAGGAACCCTCTTCCACTATTGGTGGGAATGTAAATTGATACAGTCACTATGGAGAACAGTATGGAGTTTCCTTAAAAACACTAGAAATAGAATTACCATCTGATCCAGCAATCCCACTTCTGGGCATATACCCAGAGAAAACCATAAATCAAAAAGGCACATTCACCACGATGTTCATTGCAGCACTATTTACAATAGCCAGGTAATGGAAGCAACCTAAATGCCCACAGACAGATGAATGGATAAAGATGGGGTACATATATAAAATGGAATATTCCTCGGCCATAAAAAGGAATGAAACTGGGTCATTTGTAGAGACATCGATGGATCTAGAGACTGTCATACAGAATGAAGTAAGTCAGAAAGAGGAAAACAAATATTGTATATTAATGCATATATGTGGAACCTAAAAAAATGATACAGATGAACTGGTTTGCAGGGAAGAAATAGAGACGCAGAGGTAGAGAACAAACATATGGACACCAAGTGTGGGAAGCCATGGGGTGGTGGTGGTGGGATGAGTTGGGAGATTGGGATTGACCTGTATACATGTATATGCATAAAATACATAAGTGATAATAACCTGCTGTATAAAAAAGTAAATAAAATTAAATTTAAAAATTAAAAAAAAATAAAACTTAAAACTAAAACAGAAAAAAGTTCTTCCCTTCACACAGATGTATTTATAGAAATGAATTATTTCCATGCTTATATCTATAAATACATAAAAGAGGAATAAAATCTAAGTTGAACCATAAACGAAAAAATACCTGAACCCACCAGTTATACAGAGGAAAACCCTATCAGGGCACTTGCTCCAGCGGTAAACAATTCTGAAATTGGTCAGAGGTGTGGAATCATCACCCATCCAGCCAGCAACCCACCCCCCACGCAAGGAGCGTCCTCATTGCAAAGCTGGGAGACCGTGCCGAGGCATCTCTGAATAAAGGTGAGCTGAGCCCCAGTCCAGCTGCTGCTGAACTGTTCCCACCCTTCCCAGGTAAAACACCTGAATATGTACAAGGGCTTGAAAGCCTAGAGGAAGGGCCGCGGAGCCACACCAGCGACAGCACGCAGGCCAACATGGTGACTGCAGGTCAGCCAAGGTTGTCCTGGCCCCGTGCGCTCTTCCGGAAGCTTTCCATTATCCTGCCTGAGATACCCCTCCTGTCCCGGTCCCCACTGATTTTTCCTTCCTCACCTCTGTCCGGAGAGAAATTCCAGCGGAAGGTATGGGTGACACATCCTCTTCTTTACAGGTGGCAGCCTGGCAACTCCTGCAGAAAGGCCAGCAGAACCCCACTCACACCAGGCCACCAACAAAGCTGGGGCCCCTATTTCCCTCCCACCAGCTCAGCCCCGAGACTGCTGACGGGGCAGAGAATATGGAGTCAGGCACAGCTTCAGGGGCTATTGCCGCCTGGAGCGCTGTTTATATTGACCTCAACCAGGCACACCTGGGGAGGGCCGGCCGGCAGGGTAAGGCTGCCCAGGTCAGCTAATCCACAACCCTCAGGGAATCACATTGTTGAAAATGGACCTCGCTAAGGCAGAATAGAAGCCAAGGAAAATAAGGACACAATGCCATTTGCAGCACCGTAGATGAGTCTAGAGGTAATCACGTGACTTGTAGTAAGTCAGAAAGTGAAAGACACATATCATATCATATCACTTAGAGGTGTTACCTAAAATAGATAGCAGGGCAGTTATTTCCACTGAGAAGTGCAATCACAGGTTCATTAAACAAGCTTATGGTTCACCAATGGAAAGGTGTGAGGATTGGTTTCATTACGATATCGGGGTTAACAGACATATACAAACAGAGGTGACATATATAATCACCAAAGACCTATGGAATACCAAGAGAAGACTACTCAACATTCTGTCATAACGTACATGGGTAAAGGATCCCAGGAAGAACAGACATCTGTATATGTGTAAAAGAACCACATCTTCGACAACTACAATAAGCCAAACATTGTAATCATACTTGCTGTAATAAAAAATAAAAAATTAAATTAAAAATACGAACAAGAAGTAGGGAGACAAACTTGAGGGGCTTTCTCCTGGCACATTCCATTCTAAATTCCAATCTAGAACACGACTTCCATTGAGGCTCTGTTGCCCTAGTAACCAGATTTGGTAAGGGAGAACTGCTGCCACCTTGTGGCCGTTTCACACAACAGCAGCTTTAATCCCAGCGCTAATGGTCAGTTGATATTCAAAATCATTGCAGGCCTGTAAATGACACCTGCCCTGAAAACAAATCCTGGGGTCACATATCGACCAAAAAATTCAAAGGACGTCCATATTTCAAAACGACCGTTTCAAAAGGCATATTTTATGCACATTAGTGTTCTGCTTCTTTGTCTTTCTTTCTTTTTTGGTTAAAAAGACGGGAATGGAAAAAGGCATCCCTCAGAATGGGCGAAAATAGTTGCAAACGAATCAATGGACAAAGGTTTAATCTCCAATATATATAAACAGCTCATGCACCTTAATGTTAAAAAAACAAAAAACCCAATACAAAAATGGGCAGAAGATCTAAAGAGACGTTTCTTCAAAGAAGACACAGAGAGGGCCAAGACGCACATGAAAAGCTGCTCAAGAGCACTAATTATTAGAGAAATGCAAATCAAAAGTACAATGAGGTATCCCCTCACACCTGTTAGAATCGGCATCATCAGAAAATCTACAAACAACAAATTCTGGGGAGGGTGTGGACAAAAGGAACCCTCTTCCACTATTGGTGGGAATGTAAATTGATACAGTCACTATGGAGAACAGTATGGAGTTTCCTTAAAAACACTAGAAATAGAATTACCATCTGATCCAGCAATCCCACTTCTGGGCATATACCCAGAGAAAACCATAAATCAAAAAGGCACATTCACCACGATGTTCATTGCAGCACTATTTACAATAGCCAGGTAATGGAAGCAACCTAAATGCCCACAGACAGATGAATGGATAAAGATGGGGTACATATATAAAATGGAATATTACTCGGCCATAAAAAGGAATGAAACTGGGTCATTTGTAGAGACATCGATGGATCTAGAGACTGTCATACAGAATGAAGTAAGTCAGAAAGAGGAAAACAAATATTGTATATTAATGCATATATGTGGAACCTAAAAAAATGATACAGATGAACTGGTTTGCAGGGAAGAAATAGAGACGCAGAGGTAGAGAACAAACGTATGGACACCAAGTGTGGGAAGCCATGGGGTGGTGGTGGTGGGATGAGTTGGGAGATAGGGATTGACCTGTATACATGTATATGCATAAAATACATAAGTGATAATAACCTGCTGTATAAAAAAGTAAATAAAATTAAATTTAAAAATTAAAAAAAAATAAAACTTAAAACTAAAACAGAAAAAAGTTCTTCCCTTCACACAGATGTATTTATAGAAATGAATTATTTCCATGCTTATATCTATAAATACATAAAAGAGGAATAAAATCTAAGTTGAACCATAAACGAAAAAATACCTGAACCCACCAGTTATACAGAGGAAAACCCTATCAGGGCACTTGCTCCAGCGGTAAACAATTCTGAAATTGGTCAGAGGTGTGGAATCATCACCCATCCAGCCAGCAACCCACCCCCCACGCAAGGAGCGTCCTCATTGCAAAGCTGGGAGACCGTGCCGAGGCATCTCTGAATAAAGGTGAGCTGAGCCCCAGTCCAGCTGCTGCTGAACTGTTCCCACCCTTCCCAGGTAAAACACCTGAATATGTACAAGGGCTTGAAAGCCTAGAGGAAGGGCCGCGGAGCCACACCAGCGACAGCACGCAGGCCAACATGGTGACTGCAGGTCAGCCAAGGTTGTCCTGGCCCCGTGCGCTCTTCCGGAAGCTTTCCATTATCCTGCCTGAGATACCCCTCCTGTCCCGGTCCCCACTGATTTTTCCTTCCTCACCTCTGTCCGGAGAGAAATTCCAGCGGAAGGTATGGGTGACACATCCTCTTCTTTACAGGTGGCAGCCTGGCAACTCCTGCAGAAAGGCCAGCAGAACCCCACTCACACCAGGCCACCAACAAAGCTGGGGCCCCTATTTCCCTCCCACCAGCTCAGCCCCGAGACTGCTGACGGGGCAGAGAATATGGAGTCAGGCACAGCTTCAGGGGCTATTGCCGCCTGGAGCGCTGTTTATATTGACCTCAACCAGGCACACCTGGGGAGGGCCGGCCGGCAGGGTAAGGCTGCCCAGGTCAGCTAATCCACAACCCTCAGGGAATCACATTGTTGAAAATGGACCTCGCTAAGGCAGAATAGAAGCCAAGGAAAATAAGGACACAATGCCATTTGCAGCACCGTAGATGAGTCTAGAGGTAATCACGTGACTTGTAGTAAGTCAGAAAGTGAAAGACACATATCATATCATATCACTTAGAGGTGTTACCTAAAATAGATAGCAGGGCAGTTATTTCCACTGAGAAGTGCAATCACAGGTTCATTAAACAAGCTTATGGTTCACCAATGGAAAGGTGTGAGGATTGGTTTCATTACGATATCGGGGTTAACAGACATATACAAACAGAGGTGACATATATAATCACCAAAGACCTATGGAATACCAAGAGAAGACTACTCAACATTCTGTCATAACGTACATGGGTAAAGGATCCCAGGAAGAACAGACATCTGTATATGTGTAAAAGAACCACATCTTCGACACCTACAATAAGCCAAACATTGTAATCATACTTGCTGTAATAAAAAATAAAAAATTAAATTAAAAATACGAACAAGAAGTAGGGAGACAAACTTGAGGGGCTTTCTCCTGGCACATTCCATTCTAAATTCCAATCTAGAACACGACTTCCATTGAGGCTCTGTTGCCCTAGTAACCAGATTTGGTAAGGGAGAACTGCTGCCACCTTGTGGCCGTTTCACACAACAGCAGCTTTAATCCCAGCGCTAATGGTCAGTTGATATTCAAAATCATTGCAGGCCTGTAAATGACACCTGCCCTGAAAACAAATCCTGGGGTCACATATCGACCAAAAAATTCAAAGGACGTCCATATTTCAAAACGACCGTTTCAAAAGGCATATTTTATGCACATTAGTGTTCTGCTTCTTTGTCTTTCTTTCTTTTTTGGTTAAAAAGACGGGAATGGAAAAAGGCATCCCTCAGAATGGGCGAAAATAGTTGCAAACGAATCAATGGACAAAGGTTTAATCTCCAATATATATAAACAGCTCATGCACCTTAATGTTAAAAAAACAAAAAACCCAATACAAAAATGGGCAGAAGATCTAAAGAGACGTTTCTTCAAAGAAGACACAGAGAGGGCCAAGACGCACATGAAAAGCTGCTCAAGAGCACTAATTATTAGAGAAATGCAAATCAAAAGTACAATGAGGTATCCCCTCACACCTGTTAGAATCGGCATCATCAGAAAATCTACAAACAACAAATTCTGGGGAGGGTGTGGACAAAAGGAACCCTCTTCCACTATTGGTGGGAATGTAAATTGATACAGTCACTATGGAGAACAGTATGGAGTTTCCTTAAAAACACTAGAAATAGAATTACCATCTGATCCAGCAATCCCACTTCTGGGCATATACCCAGAGAAAACCATAAATCAAAAAGGCACATTCACCACGATGTTCATTGCAGCACTATTTACAATAGCCAGGTAATGGAAGCAACCTAAATGCCCACAGACAGATGAATGGATAAAGATGGGGTACATATATAAAATGGAATATTCCTCGGCCATAAAAAGGAATGAAACTGGGTCATTTGTAGAGACATCGATGGATCTAGAGACTGTCATACAGAATGAAGTAAGTCAGAAAGAGGAAAACAAATATTGTATATTAATGCATATATGTGGAACCTAAAAAAATGATACAGATGAACTGGTTTGCAGGGAAGAAATAGAGACGCAGAGGTAGAGAAGAAACGTATGGACACCAAGTGTGGGAAGCCATGGGGTGGTGGTGGTGGGATGAGTTGGGAGATTGGGATTGACCTGTATACATGTATATGCATAAAATACATAAGTGATAATAACCTGCTGTATAAAAAAGTAAATAAAATTAAATTTAAAAATTAAAAAAAATAAAACTTAAAACTAAAACAGAAAAAAGTTCTTCCCTTCACACAGATGTATTTATAGAAATGAATTATTTCCATGCTTATATCTATAAATACATAAAAGAGGAATAAAATCTAAGTTGAACCATAAACGAAAAAATACCTGAACCCACCAGTTATACAGAGGAAAACCCTATCAGGGCACTTGCTCCAGCGGTAAACAATTCTGAAATTGGTCAGAGGTGTGGAATCATCACCCATCCAGCCAGCAACCCACCCCCCACGCAAGGAGCGTCCTCATTGCAAAGCTGGGAGACCGTGCCGAGGCATCTCTGAATAAAGGTGAGCTGAGCCCCAGTCCAGCTGCTGCTGAACTGTTCCCACCCTTCCCAGGTAAAACACCTGAATATGTACAAGGGCTTGAAAGCCTAGAGGAAGGGCCGCGGAGCCACACCAGCGACAGCACGCAGGCCAACATGGTGACTGCAGGTCAGCCAAGGTTGTCCTGGCCCCGTGCGCTCTTCCGGAAGCTTTCCATTATCCTGCCTGAGATACCCCTCCTGTCCCGGTCCCCACTGATTTTTCCTTCCTCACCTCTGTCCGGAGAGAAATTCCAGCGGAAGGTATGGGTGACACATCCTCTTCTTTACAGGTGGCAGCCTGGCAACTCCTGCAGAAAGGCCAGCAGAACCCCACTCACACCAGGCCACCAACAAAGCTGGGGCCCCTATTTCCCTCCCACCAGCTCAGCCCCGAGACTGCTGACGGGGCAGAGAATATGGAGTCAGGCACAGCTTCAGGGGCTATTGCCGCCTGGAGCGCTGTTTATATTGACCTCAACCAGGCACACCTGGGGAGGGCCGGCCGGCAGGGTAAGGCTGCCCAGGTCAGCTAATCCACAACCCTCAGGGAATCACATTGTTGAAAATGGACCTCGCTAAGGCAGAATAGAAGCCAAGGAAAATAAGGACACAATGCCATTTGCAGCACCGTAGATGAGTCTAGAGGTAATCACGTGACTTGTAGTAAGTCAGAAAGTGAAAGACACATATCATATCATATCACTTAGAGGTGTTACCTAAAATAGATAGCAGGGCAGTTATTTCCACTGAGAAGTGCAATCACAGGTTCATTAAACAAGCTTATGGTTCACCAATGGAAAGGTGTGAGGATTGGTTTCATTACGATATCGGGGTTAACAGACATATACAAACAGAGGTGACATATATAATCACCAAAGACCTATGGAATACCAAGAGAAGACTACTCAACATTCTGTCATAACGTACATGGGTAAAGGATCCCAGGAAGAACAGACATCTGTATATGTGTAAAAGAACCACATCTTCGACACCTACAATAAGCCAAACATTGTAATCATACTTGCTGTAATAAAAAATAAAAAATTAAATTAAAAATACGAACAAGAAGTAGGGAGACAAACTTGAGGGGCTTTCTCCTGGCACATTCCATTCTAAATTCCAATCTAGAACACGACTTCCATTGAGGCTCTGTTGCCCTAGTAACCAGATTTGGTAAGGGAGAACTGCTGCCACCTTGTGGCCGTTTCACACAACAGCAGCTTTAATCCCTGCGCTAATGGTCAGTTGATATTCAAAATCATTGCAGGCCTGTAAATGACACCTGCCCTGAAAACAAATCCTGGGGTCACATATCGACCAAAAAATTCAAAGGACGTCCATATTTCAAAACGACCGTTTCAAAAGGCATATTTTATGCACATTAGTGTTCTGCTTCTTTGTCTTTCTTTCTTTTTTGGTTAAAAAGACGGGAATGGAAAAAGGCATCCCTCAGAATGGGCGAAAATAGTTGCAAAGGAATCAATGGACAAAGGTTTAATCTCCAATATATATAAACAGCTCATGCACCTTAATGTTAAAAAAACAAAAAACCCAATACAAAAATGGGCAGAAGATCTAAAGAGACGTTTCTTCAAAGAAGACACAGAGAGGGCCAAGACGCACATGAAAAGCTGCTCAAGAGCACTAATTATTAGAGAAATGCAAATCAAAAGTACAATGAGGTATCCCCTCACACCTGTTAGAATCGGCATCATCAGAAAATCTACAAACAACAAATTCTGGGGAGGGTGTGGACAAAAGGAACCCTCTTCCACTATTGGTGGGAATGTAAATTGATACAGTCACTATGGAGAACAGTATGGAGTTTCCTTAAAAACACTAGAAATAGAATTACCATCTGATCCAGCAATCCCACTTCTGGGCATATACCCAGAGAAAACCATAAATCAAAAAGGCACATTCACCACGATGTTCATTGCAGCACTATTTACAATAGCCAGGTAATGGAAGCAACCTAAATGCCCACAGACAGATGAATGGATAAAGATGGGGTACATATATAAAATGGAATATTCCTCGGCCATAAAAAGGAATGAAACTGGGTCATTTGTAGAGACATCGATGGATCTAGAGACTGTCATACAGAATGAAGTAAGTCAGAAAGAGGAAAACAAATATTGTATATTAATGCATATATGTGGAACCTAAAAAAATGATACAGATGAACTGGTTTGCAGGGAAGAAATAGAGACGCAGAGGTAGAGAAGAAACGTATGGACACCAAGTGTGGGAAGCCATGGGGTGGTGGTGGTGGGATGAGTTGGGAGATTGGGATTGACCTGTATACATGTATATGCATAAAATACATAAGTGATAATAACCTGCTGTATAAAAAAGTAAATAAAATTAAATTTAAAAATTAAAAAAAATAAAACTTAAAACTAAAACAGAAAAAAGTTCTTCCCTTCACACAGATGTATTTATAGAAATGAATTATTTCCATGCTTATATCTATAAATACATAAAAGAGGAATAAAATCTAAGTTGAACCATAAACGAAAAAATACCTGAACCCACCAGTTATACAGAGGAAAACCCTATCAGGGCACTTGCTCCAGCGGTAAACAATTCTGAAATTGGTCAGAGGTGTGGAATCATCACCCATCCAGCCAGCAACCCACCCCCCACGCAAGGAGCGTCCTCATTGCAAAGCTGGGAGACCGTGCCGAGGCATCTCTGAATAAAGGTGAGCTGAGCCCCAGTCCAGCTGCTGCTGAACTGTTCCCACCCTTCCCAGGTAAAACACCTGAATATGTACAAGGGCTTGAAAGCCTAGAGGAAGGGCCGCGGAGCCACACCAGCGACAGCACGCAGGCCAACATGGTGACTGCAGGTCAGCCAAGGTTGTCCTGGCCCCGTGCGCTCTTCCGGAAGCTTTCCATTATCCTGCCTGAGATACCCCTCCTGTCCCGGTCCCCACTGATTTTTCCTTCCTCACCTCTGTCCGGAGAGAAATTCCAGCGGAAGGTATGGGTGACACATCCTCTTCTTTACAGGTGGCAGCCTGGCAACTCCTGCAGAAAGGCCAGCAGAACCCCACTCACACCAGGCCACCAACAAAGCTGGGGCCCCTATTTCCCTCCCACCAGCTCAGCCCCGAGACTGCTGACGGGGCAGAGAATATGGAGTCAGGCACAGCTTCAGGGGCTATTGCCGCCTGGAGCGCTGTTTATATTGACCTCAACCAGGCACACCTGGGGAGGGCCGGCCGGCAGGGTAAGGCTGCCCAGGTCAGCTAATCCACAACCCTCAGGGAATCACATTGTTGAAAATGGACCTCGCTAAGGCAGAATAGAAGCCAAGGAAAATAAGGACACAATGCCATTTGCAGCACCGTAGATGAGTCTAGAGGTAATCACGTGACTTGTAGTAAGTCAGAAAGTGAAAGACACATATCATATCATATCACTTAGAGGTGTTACCTAAAATAGATAGCAGGGCAGTTATTTCCACTGAGAAGTGCAATCACAGGTTCATTAAACAAGCTTATGGTTCACCAATGGAAAGGTGTGAGGATTGGTTTCATTACGATATCGGGGTTAACAGACATATACAAACAGAGGTGACATATATAATCACCAAAGACCTATGGAATACCAAGAGAAGACTACTCAACATTCTGTCATAACGTACATGGGTAAAGGATCCCAGGAAGAACAGACATCTGTATATGTGTAAAAGAACCACATCTTCGACACCTACAATAAGCCAAACATTGTAATCATACTTGCTGTAATAAAAAACAAAAAATTAAATTAAAAATACGAACAAGAAGTAGGGAGACAAACTTGAGGGGCTTTCTCCTGGCACATTCCATTCTAAATTCCAATCTAGAACACGACTTCCATTGAGGCTCTGTTGCCCTAGTAACCAGATTTGGTAAGGGAGAACTGCTGCCACCTTGTGGCCGTTTCACACAACAGCAGCTTTAATCCCAGCGCTAATGGTCAGTTGATATTCAAAATCATTGCAGGCCTGTAAATGACACCTGCCCTGAAAACAAATCCTGGGGTCACATATCGACCAAAAAATTCAAAGGACGTCCATATTTCAAAACGACCGTTTCAAAAGGCATATTTTATGCACATTAGTGTTCTGCTTCTTTGTCTTTCTTTCTTTTTTGGTTAAAAAGACGGGAATGGAAAAAGGCATCCCTCAGAATGGGCGAAAATAGTTGCAAACGAATCAATGGACAAAGGTTTAATCTCCAATATATATAAACAGCTCATGCACCTTAATGTTACAAAAACAAAAAACCCAATACAAAAATGGGCAGAAGATCTAAAGAGACGTTTCTTCAAAGAAGACACAGAGAGGGCCAAGACGCACATGAAAAGCTGCTCAAGAGCACTAATTATTAGAGAAATGCAAATCAAAAGTACAATGAGGTATCCCCTCACACCTGTTAGAATCGGCATCATCAGAAAATCTACAAACAACAAATTCTGGGGAGGGTGTGGACAAAAGGAACCCTCTTCCACTATTGGTGGGAATGTAAATTGATACAGTCACTATGGAGAACAGTATGGAGTTTCCTTAAAAACACTAGAAATAGAATTACCATCTGATCCAGCAATCCCACTTCTGGGCATATACCCAGAGAAAACCATAAATCAAAAAGGCACATTCACCACGATGTTCATTGCAGCACTATTTACAATAGCCAGGTAATGGAAGCAACCTAAATGCCCACAGACAGATGAATGGATAAAGATGGGGTACATATATAAAATGGAATATTCCTCGGCCATAAAAAGGAATGAAACTGGGTCATTTGTAGAGACATCGATGGATCTAGAGACTGTCATACAGAATGAAGTAAGTCAGAAAGAGGAAAACAAATATTGTATATTAATGCATATATGTGGAACCTAAAAAAATGATACAGATGAACTGGTTTGCAGGGAAGAAATAGAGACGCAGAGGTAGAGAAGAAACGTATGGACACCAAGTGTGGGAAGCCATGTTGTGGTGGTGGTGGGATGAGTTGGGAGATTGGGATTGACCTGTATACATGTATATGCATAAAATACATAAGTGATAATAACCTGCTGTATAAAAAAGTAAATAAAATTAAATTTAAAAATTAAAAAAAATAAAACTTAAAACTAAAACAGAAAAAAGTTCTTCCCTTCACACAGATGTATTTATAGAAATGAATTATTTCCATGCTTATATCTATAAATACATAAAAGAGGAATAAAATCTAAGTTGAACCATAAACGAAAAAATACCTGAACCCACCAGTTATACAGAGGAAAACCCTATCAGGGCACTTGCTCCAGCGGTAAACAATTCTGAAATTGGTCAGAGGTGTGGAATCATCACCCATCCAGCCAGCAACCCACCCCCCACGCAAGGAGCGTCCTCATTGCAAAGCTGGGAGACCGTGCCGAGGCATCTCTGAATAAAGGTGAGCTGAGCCCCAGTCCAGCTGCTGCTGAACTGTTCCCACCCTTCCCAGGTAAAACACCTGAATATGTACAAGGGCTTGAAAGCCTAGAGGAAGGGCCGCGGAGCCACACCAGCGACAGCACGCAGGCCAACATGGTGACTGCAGGTCAGCCAAGGTTGTCCTGGCCCCGTGCGCTCTTCCGGAAGCTTTCCATTATCCTGCCTGAGATACCCCTCCTGTCCCGGTCCCCACTGATTTTTCCTTCCTCACCTCTGTCCGGAGAGAAATTCCAGCGGAAGGTATGGGTGACACATCCTCTTCTTTACAGGTGGCAGCCTGGCAACTCCTGCAGAAAGGCCAGCAGAACCCCACTCACACCAGGCCACCAACAAAGCTGGGGCCCCTATTTCCCTCCCACCAGCTCAGCCCCGAGACTGCTGACGGGGCAGAGAATATGGAGTCAGGCACAGCTTCAGGGGCTATTGCCGCCTGGAGCGCTGTTTATATTGACCTCAACCAGGCACACCTGGGGAGGGCCGGCCGGCAGGGTAAGGCTGCCCAGGTCAGCTAATCCACAACCCTCAGGGAATCACATTGTTGAAAATGGACCTCGCTAAGGCAGAATAGAAGCCAAGGAAAATAAGGACACAATGCCATTTGCAGCACCGTAGATGAGTCTAGAGGTAATCACGTGACTTGTAGTAAGTCAGAAAGTGAAAGACACATATCATATCATATCACTTAGAGGTGTTACCTAAAATAGATAGCAGGGCAGTTATTTCCACTGAGAAGTGCAATCACAGGTTCATTAAACAAGCTTATGGTTCACCAATGGAAAGGTGTGAGGATTGGTTTCATTACGATATCGGGGTTAACAGACATATACAAACAGAGGTGACATATATAATCACCAAAGACCTATGGAATACCAAGAGAAGACTACTCAACATTCTGTCATAACGTACATGGGTAAAGGATCCCAGGAAGAACAGACATCTGTATATGTGTAAAAGAACCACATCTTCGACACCTACAATAAGCCAAACATTGTAATCATACTTGCTGTAATAAAAAATAAAAAATTAAATTAAAAATACGAACAAGAAGTAGGGAGACAAACTTGAGGGGCTTTCTCCTGGCACATTCCATTCTAAATTCCAATCTAGAACACGACTTCCATTGAGGCTCTGTTGCCCTAGTAACCAGATTTGGTAAGGGAGAACTGCTGCCACCTTGTGGCCGTTTCACACAACAGCAGCTTTAATCCCAGCGCTAATGGTCAGTTGATATTCAAAATCATTGCAGGCCTGTAAATGACACCTGCCCTGAAAACAAATCCTGGGGTCACATATCGACCAAAAAATTCAAAGGACGTCCATATTTCAAAACGACCGTTTCAAAAGGCATATTTTATGCACATTAGTGTTCTGCTTCTTTGTCTTTCTTTCTTTTTTGGTTAAAAAGACGGGAATGGAAAAAGGCATCCCTCAGAATGGGCGAAAATAGTTGCAAACGAATCAATGGACAAAGGTTTAATCTCCAATATATATAAACAGCTCATGCACCTTAATGTTAAAAAAACAAAAAACCCAATACAAAATGGGCAGAAGATCTAAAGAGACGTTTCTTCAAAGAAGACACAGAGAGGGCCAAGACGCACATGAAATGCTGCTCAAGAGCACTAATTATTAGAGAAATGCAAATCAAAAGTACAATGAGGTATCCCCTCACACCTGTTAGAATCGGCATCATCAGAAAATCTACAAACAACAAATTCTGGGGAGGGTGTGGACAAAAGGAACCCTCTTCCACTATTGGTGGGAATGTAAATTGATACAGTCACTATGGAGAACAGTATGGAGTTTCCTTAAAAACACTAGAAGTAGAATTACCATCTGATCCAGCAATCCCACTTCTGGGCATATACACAGAGAAAACCATAAATCAAAAAGGCACATTCACCACGATGTTCATTGCAGCACTATTTACAATAGCCAGGTAATGGAAGCAACCTAAATGCCCACAGACAGATGAATGGATAAAGATGGGGTACATATATAAAATGGAATATTCCTCGGCCATAAAAAGGAATGAAACTGGGTCATTTGTAGAGACATCGATGGATCTAGAGACTGTCATACAGAATGAAGTAAGTCAGAAAGAGGAAAACAAATATTGTATATTAATGCATATATGTGGAACCTAAAAAAATGATACAGATGAACTGGTTTGCAGGGAAGAAATAGAGACGCAGAGGTAGAGAAGAAACGTATGGACACCAAGTGTGGGAAGCCATGGGGTGGTGGTGGTGGGATGAATTGGGAGATTGGGATTGACCTGTATACATGTATATGCATAAAATACATAAGTGATAATAACCTGCTGTATAAAAAAGTAAATAAAATTAAATTTAAAAATTAAAAAAAATAAAACTTAAAACTAAAACAGAAAAAATTTCTTCCCTTCACACAGATGTATTTATAGAAATGAATTATTTCCATGCTTATATCTATAAATACATAAAAGAGGAATAAAATCTAAGTTGAACCATAAACGAAAAAATACCTGAACCCACCAGTTATACAGAGGAAAACCCTATCAGGGCACTTGCTCCAGCGGTAAACAATTCTGAAATTGGTCAGAGGTGTGGAATCATCACCCATCCAGCCAGCAACCCACCCCCCACGCAAGGAGCGTCCTCATTGCAAAGCTGGGAGACCGTGCCGAGGCATCTCTGAATAAAGGTGAGCTGAGCCCCAGTCCAGCTGCTGCTGAACTGTTCCCACCCTTCCCAGGTAAAACACCTGAATATGTACAAGGGCTTGAAAGCCTAGAGGAAGGGCCGCGGAGCCACACCAGCGACAGCACGCAGGCCAACATGGTGACTGCAGGTCAGCCAAGGTTGTCCTGGCCCCGTGCGCTCTTCCGGAAGCTTTCCATTATCCTGCCTGAGATACCCCTCCTGTCCCGGTCCCCACTGATTTTTCCTTCCTCACCTCTGTCCGGAGAGAAATTCCAGCGGAAGGTATGGGTGACACATCCTCTTCTTTACAGGTGGCAGCCTGGCAACTCCTGCAGAAAGGCCAGCAGAACCCCACTCACACCAGGCCACCAACAAAGCTGGGGCCCCTATTTCCCTCCCACCAGCTCAGCCCCGAGACTGCTGACGGGGCAGAGAATATGGAGTCAGGCACAGCTTCAGGGGCTATTGCCGCCTGGAGCGCTGTTTATATTGACCTCAACCAGGCACACCTGGGGAGGGCCGGCCGGCAGGGTAAGGCTGCCCAGGTCAGCTAATCCACAACCCTCAGGGAATCACATTGTTGAAAATGGACCTCGCTAAGGCAGAATAGAAGCCAAGGAAAATAAGGACACAATGCCATTTGCAGCACCGTAGATGAGTCTAGAGGTAATCACGTGACTTGTAGTAAGTCAGAAAGTGAAAGACACATATCATATCATATCACTTAGAGGTGTTACCTAAAATAGATAGCAGGGCAGTTATTTCCACTGAGAAGTGCAATCACAGGTTCATTAAACAAGCTTATGGTTCACCAATGGAAAGGTGTGAGGATTGGTTTCATTACGATATCGGGGTTAACAGACATATACAAACAGAGGTGACATATATAATCACCAAAGACCTATGGAATACCAAGAGAAGACTACTCAACATTCTGTCATAACGTACATGGGTAAAGGATCCCAGGAAGAACAGACATCTGTATATGTGTAAAAGAACCACATCTTCGACACCTACAATAAGCCAAACATTGTAATCATACTTGCTGTAATAAAAAATAAAAAATTAAATTAAAAATACGAACAAGAAGTAGGGAGACAAACTTGAGGGGCTTTCTCCTGGCACATTCCATTCTAAATTCCAATCTAGAACACGACTTCCATTGAGGCTCTGTTGCCCTAGTAACCAGATTTGGTAAGGGAGAACTGCTGCCACCTTGTGGCCGTTTCACACAACAGCAGCTTTAATCCCAGCGCTAATGGTCAGTTGATATTCAAAATCATTGCAGGCCTGTAAATGACACCTGCCCTGAAAACAAATCCTGGGGTCACATATCGACCAAAAAATTCAAAGGACGTCCATATTTCAAAACGACCGTTTCAAAAGGCATATTTTATGCACATTAGTGTTCTGCTTCTTTGTCTTTCTTTCTTTTTTGGTTAAAAAGACGGGAATGGAAAAAGGCATCCCTCAGAATGGGCGAAAATAGTTGCAAACGAATCAATGGACAAAGGTTTAATCTCCAATATATATAAACAGCTCATGCACCTTAATGTTAAAAAAACAAAAAACCCAATACAAAAATGGGCAGAAGATCTAAAGAGACGTTTCTTCAAAGAAGACACAGAGAGGGCCAAGACGCACATGAAAAGCTGCTCAAGAGCACTAATTATTAGAGAAATGCAAATCAAAAGTACAATGAGGTATCCCCTCACACCTGTTAGAATCGGCATCATCAGAAAATCTACAAACAACAAATTCTGGGGAGGGTGTGGACAAAAGGAACCCTCTTCCACTATTGGTGGGAATGTAAATTGATACAGTCACTATGGAGAACAGTATGGAGTTTCCTTAAAAACACTAGAAATAGAATTACCATCTGATCCAGCAATCCCACTTCTGGGCATATACCCAGAGAAAACCATAAATCAAAAAGGCACATTCACCACGATGTTCATTGCAGCACTATTTACAATAGCCAGGTAATGGAAGCAACCTAAATGCCCACAGACAGATGAATGGATAAAGATGGGGTACATATATAAAATGGAATATTCCTCGGCCATAAAAAGGAATGAAACTGGGTCATTTGTAGAGACATCGATGGATCTAGAGACTGTCATACAGAATGAAGTAAGTCAGAAAGAGGAAAACAAATATTGTATATTAATGCATATATGTGGAACCTAAAAAAATGATACAGATGAACTGGTTTGCAGGGAAGAAATAGAGACGCAGAGGTAGAGAACAAACATATGGACACCAAGTGTGGGAAGCCATGGGGTGGTGGTGGTGGGATGAGTTGGGAGATTGGGATTGACCTGTATACATGTATATGCATAAAATACATAAGTGATAATAACCTGCTGTATAAAAAAGTAAATAAAATTAAATTTAAAAATTAAAAAAAAATAAAACTTAAAACTAAAACAGAAAAAAGTTCTTCCCTTCACACAGATGTATTTATAGAAATGAATTATTTCCATGCTTATATCTATAAATACATAAAAGAGGAATAAAATCTAAGTTGAACCATAAACGAAAAAATACCTGAACCCACCAGTTATACAGAGGAAAACCCTATCAGGGCACTTGCTCCAGCGGTAAACAATTCTGAAATTGGTCAGAGGTGTGGAATCATCACCCATCCAGCCAGCAACCCACCCCCCACGCAAGGAGCGTCCTCATTGCAAAGCTGGGAGACCGTGCCGAGGCATCTCTGAATAAAGGTGAGCTGAGCCCCAGTCCAGCTGCTGCTGAACTGTTCCCACCCTTCCCAGGTAAAACACCTGAATATGTACAAGGGCTTGAAAGCCTAGAGGAAGGGCCGCGGAGCCACACCAGCGACAGCACGCAGGCCAACATGGTGACTGCAGGTCAGCCAAGGTTGTCCTGGCCCCGTGCGCTCTTCCGGAAGCTTTCCATTATCCTGCCTGAGATACCCCTCCTGTCCCGGTCCCCACTGATTTTTCCTTCCTCACCTCTGTCCGGAGAGAAATTCCAGCGGAAGGTATGGGTGACACATCCTCTTCTTTACAGGTGGCAGCCTGGCAACTCCTGCAGAAAGGCCAGCAGAACCCCACTCACACCAGGCCACCAACAAAGCTGGGGCCCCTATTTCCCTCCCACCAGCTCAGCCCCGAGACTGCTGACGGGGCAGAGAATATGGAGTCAGGCACAGCTTCAGGGGCTATTGCCGCCTGGAGCGCTGTTTATATTGACCTCAACCAGGCACACCTGGGGAGGGCCGGCCGGCAGGGTAAGGCTGCCCAGGTCAGCTAATCCACAACCCTCAGGGAATCACATTGTTGAAAATGGACCTCGCTAAGGCAGAATAGAAGCCAAGGAAAATAAGGACACAATGCCATTTGCAGCACCGTAGATGAGTCTAGAGGTAATCACGTGACTTGTAGTAAGTCAGAAAGTGAAAGACACATATCATATCATATCACTTAGAGGTGTTACCTAAAATAGATAGCAGGGCAGTTATTTCCACTGAGAAGTGCAATCACAGGTTCATTAAACAAGCTTATGGTTCACCAATGGAAAGGTGTGAGGATTGGTTTCATTACGATATCGGGGTTAACAGACATATACAAACAGAGGTGACATATATAATCACCAAAGACCTATGGAATACCAAGAGAAGACTACTCAACATTCTGTCATAACGTACATGGGTAAAGGATCCCAGGAAGAACAGACATCTGTATATGTGTAAAAGAACCACATCTTCGACACCTACAATAAGCCAAACATTGTAATCATACTTGCTGTAATAAAAAATAAAAAATTAAATTAAAAATACGAACAAGAAGTAGGGAGACAAACTTGAGGGGCTTTCTCCTGGCACATTCCATTCTAAATTCCAATCTAGAACACGACTTCCATTGAGGCTCTGTTGCCCTAGTAACCAGATTTGGTAAGGGAGAACTGCTGCCACCTTGTGGCCGTTTCACACAACAGCAGCTTTAATCCCAGCGCTAATGGTCAGTTGATATTCAAAATCATTGCAGGCCTGTAAATGACACCTGCCCTGAAAACAAATCCTGGGGTCACATATCGACCAAAAAATTCAAAGGACGTCCATATTTCAAAACGACCGTTTCAAAAGGCATATTTTATGCACATTAGTGTTCTGCTTCTTTGTCTTTCTTTCTTTTTTGGTTAAAAAGACGGGAATGGAAAAAGGCATCCCTCAGAATGGGCGAAAATAGTTGCAAACGAATCAATGGACAAAGGTTTAATCTCCAATATATATAAACAGCTCATGCACCTTAATGTTAAAAAAACAAAAAACCCAATACAAAAATGGGCAGAAGATCTAAAGAGACGTTTCTTCAAAGAAGACACAGAGAGGGCCAAGACGCACATGAAAAGCTGCTCAAGAGCACTAATTATTAGAGAAATGCAAATCAAAAGTACAATGAGGTATCCCCTCACACCTGTTAGAATCGGCATCATCAGAAAATCTACAAACAACAAATTCTGGGGAGGGTGTGGACAAAAGGAACCCTCTTCCACTATTGGTGGGAATGTAAATTGATACAGTCACTATGGAGAACAGTATGGAGTTTCCTTAAAAACACTAGAAATAGAATTACCATCTGATCCAGCAATCCCACTTCTGGGCATATACCCAGAGAAAACCATAAATCAAAAAGGCACATTCACCACGATGTTCATTGCAGCACTATTTACAATAGCCAGGTAATGGAAGCAACCTAAATGCCCACAGACAGATGAATGGATAAAGATGGGGTACATATATAAAATGGAATATTACTCGGCCATAAAAAGGAATGAAACTGGGTCATTTGTAGAGACATCGATGGATCTAGAGACTGTCATACAGAATGAAGTAAGTCAGAAAGAGGAAAACAAATATTGTATATTAATGCATATATGTGGAACCTAAAAAAATGATACAGATGAACTGGTTTGCAGGGAAGAAATAGAGACGCAGAGGTAGAGAACAAACGTATGGACACCAAGTGTGGGAAGCCATGGGGTGGTGGTGGTGGGATGAGTTGGGAGATAGGGATTGACCTGTATACATGTATATGCATAAAATACATAAGTGATAATAACCTGCTGTATAAAAAAGTAAATAAAATTAAATTTAAAAATTAAAAAAAAATAAAACTTAAAACTAAAACAGAAAAAAGTTCTTCCCTTCACACAGATGTATTTATAGAAATGAATTATTTCCATGCTTATATCTATAAATACATAAAAGAGGAATAAAATCTAAGTTGAACCATAAACGAAAAAATACCTGAACCCACCAGTTATACAGAGGAAAACCCTATCAGGGCACTTGCTCCAGCGGTAAACAATTCTGAAATTGGTCAGAGGTGTGGAATCATCACCCATCCAGCCAGCAACCCACCCCCCACGCAAGGAGCGTCCTCATTGCAAAGCTGGGAGACCGTGCCGAGGCATCTCTGAATAAAGGTGAGCTGAGCCCCAGTCCAGCTGCTGCTGAACTGTTCCCACCCTTCCCAGGTAAAACACCTGAATATGTACAAGGGCTTGAAAGCCTAGAGGAAGGGCCGCGGAGCCACACCAGCGACAGCACGCAGGCCAACATGGTGACTGCAGGTCAGCCAAGGTTGTCCTGGCCCCGTGCGCTCTTCCGGAAGCTTTCCATTATCCTGCCTGAGATACCCCTCCTGTCCCGGTCCCCACTGATTTTTCCTTCCTCACCTCTGTCCGGAGAGAAATTCCAGCGGAAGGTATGGGTGACACATCCTCTTCTTTACAGGTGGCAGCCTGGCAACTCCTGCAGAAAGGCCAGCAGAACCCCACTCACACCAGGCCACCAACAAAGCTGGGGCCCCTATTTCCCTCCCACCAGCTCAGCCCCGAGACTGCTGACGGGGCAGAGAATATGGAGTCAGGCACAGCTTCAGGGGCTATTGCCGCCTGGAGCGCTGTTTATATTGACCTCAACCAGGCACACCTGGGGAGGGCCGGCCGGCAGGGTAAGGCTGCCCAGGTCAGCTAATCCACAACCCTCAGGGAATCACATTGTTGAAAATGGACCTCGCTAAGGCAGAATAGAAGCCAAGGAAAATAAGGACACAATGCCATTTGCAGCACCGTAGATGAGTCTAGAGGTAATCACGTGACTTGTAGTAAGTCAGAAAGTGAAAGACACATATCATATCATATCACTTAGAGGTGTTACCTAAAATAGATAGCAGGGCAGTTATTTCCACTGAGAAGTGCAATCACAGGTTCATTAAACAAGCTTATGGTTCACCAATGGAAAGGTGTGAGGATTGGTTTCATTACGATATCGGGGTTAACAGACATATACAAACAGAGGTGACATATATAATCACCAAAGACCTATGGAATACCAAGAGAAGACTACTCAACATTCTGTCATAACGTACATGGGTAAAGGATCCCAGGAAGAACAGACATCTGTATATGTGTAAAAGAACCACATCTTCGACACCTACAATAAGCCAAACATTGTAATCATACTTGCTGTAATAAAAAACAAAAAATTAAATTAAAAATACGAACAAGAAGTAGGGAGACAAACTTGAGGGGCTTTCTCCTGGCACATTCCATTCTAAATTCCAATCTAGAACACGACTTCCATTGAGGCTCTGTTGCCCTAGTAACCAGATTTGGTAAGGGAGAACTGCTGCCACCTTGTGGCCGTTTCACACAACAGCAGCTTTAATCCCAGCGCTAATGGTCAGTTGATATTCAAAATCATTGCAGGCCTGTAAATGACACCTGCCCTGAAAACAAATCCTGGGGTCACATATCGACCAAAAAATTCAAAGGACGTCCATATTTCAAAACGACCGTTTCAAAAGGCATATTTTATGCACATTAGTGTTCTGCTTCTTTGTCTTTCTTTCTTTTTTGGTTAAAAAGACGGGAATGGAAAAAGGCATCCCTCAGAATGGGCGAAAATAGTTGCAAACGAATCAATGGACAAAGGTTTAATCTCCAATATATATAAACAGCTCATGCACCTTAATGTTAAAAAAACAAAAAACCCAATACAAAAATGGGCAGAAGATCTAAAGAGACGTTTCTTCAAAGAAGACACAGAGAGGGCCAAGAAGCACATGAAAAGCTGCTCAAGAGCACTAATTATTAGAGAAATGCAAATCAAAAGTACAATGAGGTATCCCCTCACACCTGTTAGAATCGGCATCATCAGAAAATCTACAAACAACAAATTCTGGGGAGGGTGTGGACAAAAGGAACCCTCTTCCACTATTGGTGGGAATGTAAATTGATACAGTCACTATGGAGAACAGTATGGAGTTTCCTTAAAAACACTAGAAATAGAATTACCATCTGATCCAGCAATCCCACTTCTGGGCATATACCCAGAGAAAACCATAAATCAAAAAGGCACATTCACCACGATGTTCATTGCAGCACTATTTACAATAGCCAGGTAATGGAAGCAACCTAAATGCCCACAGACAGATGAATGGATAAAGATGGGGTACATATATAAAATGGAATATTCCTCGGCCATAAAAAGGAATGAAACTGGGTCATTTGTAGAGACATCGATGGATCTAGAGACTGTCATACAGAATGAAGTAAGTCAGAAAGAGGAAAACAAATATTGTATATTAATGCATATATGTGGAACCTAAAAAAATGATACAGATGAACTGGTTTGCAGGGAAGAAATAGAGACGCAGAGGTAGAGAAGAAACGTATGGACACCAAGTGTGGGAAGCCATGGGGTGGTGGTGGTGGGATGAGTTGGGAGATTGGGATTGACCTGTATACATGTATATGCATAAAATACATAAGTGATAATAACCTGCTGTATAAAAAAGTAAATAAAATTAAATTTAAAAATTAAAAAAAATAAAACTTAAAACTAAAACAGAAAAAAGTTCTTCCCTTCACACAGATGTATTTATAGAAATGAATTATTTCCATGCTTATATCTATAAATACATAAAAGAGGAATAAAATCTAAGTTGAACCATAAACGAAAAAATACCTGAACCCACCAGTTATACAGAGGAAAACCCTATCAGGGCACTTGCTCCAGCGGTAAACAATTCTGAAATTGGTCAGAGGTGTGGAATCATCACCCATCCAGCCAGCAACCCACCCCCCACGCAAGGAGCGTCCTCATTGCAAAGCTGGGAGACCGTGCCGAGGCATCTCTGAATAAAGGTGAGCTGAGCCCCAGTCCAGCTGCTGCTGAACTGTTCCCACCCTTCCCAGGTAAAACACCTGAATATGTACAAGGGCTTGAAAGCCTAGAGGAAGGGCCGCGGAGCCACACCAGCGACAGCACGCAGGCCAACATGGTGACTGCAGGTCAGCCAAGGTTGTCCTGGCCCCGTGCGCTCTTCCGGAAG
The DNA here is from genome assembly GCF_964165515.1 of Mesoplodon bidens. NCBI lineage: Eukaryota > Metazoa > Chordata > Mammalia > Artiodactyla > Ziphiidae > Mesoplodon > Mesoplodon bidens. The sequence continues at coordinate 481,100 of NW_027672099.1, forward strand.
CTTTCCATTATCCTGCCTGAGATACCCCTCCTGTCCCGGTCCCCACTGATTTTTCCTTCCTCACCTCTGTCCGGAGAGAAATTCCAGCGGAAGGTATGGGTGACACATCCTCTTCTTTACAGGTGGCAGCCTGGCAACTCCTGCAGAAAGGCCAGCAGAACCCCACTCACACCAGGCCACCAACAAAGCCGGGGCCCCTATTTCCCTCCCACCAGCTCAGCCCCGAGACTGCTGACGGGGCAGAGAATATGGAGTCAGGCACAGCTTCAGGGGCTATTGCCGCCTGGAGCGCTGTTTATATTGACCTCAACCAGGCACACCTGGGGAGGGCCGGCCGGCAGGGTAAGGCTGCCCAGGTCAGCTAATCCACAACCCTCAGGGAATCACATTGTTGAAAATGGACCTCGCTAAGGCAGAATAGAAGCCAAGGAAAATAAGGACACAATGCCATTTGCAGCACCGTAGATGAGTCTAGAGGTAATCACGTGACTTGTAGTAAGTCAGAAAGTGAAAGACACATATCATATCATATCACTTAGAGGTGTTACCTAAAATAGATAGCAGGGCAGTTATTTCCACTGAGAAGTGCAATCACAGGTTCATTAAACAAGCTTATGGTTCACCAATGGAAAGGTGTGAGGATTGGTTTCATTACGATATCGGGGTTAACAGACATATACAAACAGAGGTGACATATATAATCACCAAAGACCTATGGAATACCAAGAGAAGACTACTCAACATTCTGTCATAACGTACATGGGTAAAGGATCCCAGGAAGAACAGACATCTGTATATGTGTAAAAGAACCACATCTTCGACACCTACAATAAGCCAAACATTGTAATCATACTTGCTGTAATAAAAAATAAAAAATTAAATTAAAAATACGAACAAGAAGTAGGGAGACAAACTTGAGGGGCTTTCTCCTGGCACATTCCATTCTAAATTCCAATCTAGAACACGACTTCCATTGAGGCTCTGTTGCCCTAGTAACCAGATTTGGTAAGGGAGAACTGCTGCCACCTTGTGGCCGTTTCACACAACAGCAGCTTTAATCCCAGCGCTAATGGTCAGTTGATATTCAAAATCATTGCAGGCCTGTAAATGACACCTGCCCTGAAAACAAATCCTGGGGTCACATATCGACCAAAAAATTCAAAGGACGTCCATATTTCAAAACGACCGTTTCAAAAGGCATATTTTATGCACATTAGTGTTCTGCTTCTTTGTCTTTCTTTCTTTTTTGGTTAAAAAGACGGGAATGGAAAAAGGCATCCCTCAGAATGGGCGAAAATAGTTGCAAACGAATCAATGGACAAAGGTTTAATCTCCAATATATATAAACAGCTCATGCACCTTAATGTTAAAAAAACAAAAAACCCAATACAAAATGGGCAGAAGATCTAAAGAGACGTTTCTTCAAAGAAGACACAGAGAGGGCCAAGACGCACATGAAATGCTGCTCAAGAGCACTAATTATTAGAGAAATGCAAATCAAAAGTACAATGAGGTATCCCCTCACACCTGTTAGAATCGGCATCATCAGAAAATCTACAAACAACAAATTCTGGGGAGGGTGTGGACAAAAGGAACCCTCTTCCACTATTGGTGGGAATGTAAATTGATACAGTCACTATGGAGAACAGTATGGAGTTTCCTTAAAAACACTAGAAGTAGAATTACCATCTGATCCAGCAATCCCACTTCTGGGCATATACACAGAGAAAACCATAAATCAAAAAGGCACATTCACCACGATGTTCATTGCAGCACTATTTACAATAGCCAGGTAATGGAAGCAACCTAAATGCCCACAGACAGATGAATGGATAAAGATGGGGTACATATATAAAATGGAATATTCCTCGGCCATAAAAAGGAATGAAACTGGGTCATTTGTAGAGACATCGATGGATCTAGAGACTGTCATACAGAATGAAGTAAGTCAGAAAGAGGAAAACAAATATTGTATATTAATGCATATATGTGGAACCTAAAAAAATGATACAGATGAACTGGTTTGCAGGGAAGAAATAGAGACGCAGAGGTAGAGAAGAAACGTATGGACACCAAGTGTGGGAAGCCATGGGGTGGTGGTGGTGGGATGAGTTGGGAGATTGGGATTGACCTGTATACATGCATATGCATAAAATACATAAGTGATAATAACCTGCTGTATAAAAAAGTAAATAAAATTAAATTTAAAAATTAAAAAAAATAAAACTTAAAACTAAAACAGAAAAAAGTTCTTCCCTTCACACAGATGTATTTATAGAAATGAATTATTTCCATGCTTATATCTATAAATACATAAAAGAGGAATAAAATCTAAGTTGAACCATAAACGAAAAAATACCTGAACCCACCAGTTATACAGAGGAAAACCCTATCAGGGCACTTGCTCCAGCGGTAAACAATTCTGAAATTGGTCAGAGGTGTGGAATCATCACCCATCCAGCCAGCAACCCACCCCCCACGCAAGGAGCGTCCTCATTGCAAAGCTGGGAGACCGTGCCGAGGCATCTCTGAATAAAGGTGAGCTGAGCCCCAGTCCAGCTGCTGCTGAACTGTTCCCACCCTTCCCAGGTAAAACACCTGAATATGTACAAGGGCTTGAAAGCCTAGAGGAAGGGCCGCGGAGCCACACCAGCGACAGCACGCAGGCCAACATGGTGACTGCAGGTCAGCCAAGGTTGTCCTGGCCCCGTGCGCTCTTCCGGAAGCTTTCCATTATCCTGCCTGAGATACCCCTCCTGTCCCGGTCCCCACTGATTTTTCCTTCCTCACCTCTGTCCGGAGAGAAATTCCAGCGGAAGGTATGGGTGACACATCCTCTTCTTTACAGGTGGCAGCCTGGCAACTCCTGCAGAAAGGCCAGCAGAACCCCACTCACACCAGGCCACCAACAAAGCTGTGGCCCCTATTTCCCTCCCACCAGCTCAGCCCCGAGACTGCTGACGGGGCAGAGAATATGGAGTCAGGCACAGCTTCAGGGGCTATTGCCGCCTGGAGCGCTGTTTATATTGACCTCAACCAGGCACACCTGGGGAGGGCCGGCCGGCAGGGTAAGGCTGCCCAGGTCAGCTAATCCACAACCCTCAGGGAATCACATTGTTGAAAATGGACCTCGCTAAGGCAGAATAGAAGCCAAGGAAAATAAGGACACAATGCCATTTGCAGCACCGTAGATGAGTCTAGAGGTAATCACGTGACTTGTAGTAAGTCAGAAAGTGAAAGACACATATCATATCATATCACTTAGAGGTGTTACCTAAAATAGATAGCAGGGCAGTTATTTCCACTGAGAAGTGCAATCACAGGTTCATTAAACAAGCTTATGGTTCACCAATGGAAAGGTGTGAGGATTGGTTTCATTACGATATCGGGGTTAACAGACATATACAAACAGAGGTGACATATATAATCACCAAAGACCTATGGAATACCAAGAGAAGACTACTCAACATTCTGTCATAACGTACATGGGTAAAGGATCCCAGGAAGAACAGACATCTGTATATGTGTAAAAGAACCACATCTTCGACACCTACAATAAGCCAAACATTGTAATCATACTTGCTGTAATAAAAAATAAAAAATTAAATTAAAGATACGAACAAGAAGTAGGGAGACAAACTTGAGGGGCTTTCTCCTGGCACATTCCATTCTAAATTCCAATCTAGAACACGACTTCCATTGAGGCTCTGTTGCCCTAGTAACCAGATTTGGTAAGGGAGAACTGCTGCCACCTTGTGGCCGTTTCACACAACAGCAGCTTTAATCCCAGCGCTAATGGTCAGTTGATATTCAAAATCATTGCAGGCCTGTAAATGACACCTGCCCTGAAAACAAATCCTGGGGTCACATATCGACCAAAAAATTCAAAGGACGTCCATATTTCAAAACGACCGTTTCAAAAGGCATATTTTATGCACATTAGTGTTCTGCTTCTTTGTCTTTCTTTCTTTTTTGGTTAAAAAGACGGGAATGGAAAAAGGCATCCCTCAGAATGGGCGAAAATAGTTGCAAACGAATCAATGGACAAAGGTTTAATCTCCAATATATATAAACAGCTCATGCACCTTAATGTTAAAAAAACAAAAAACCCAATACAAAAATGGGCAGAAGATCTAAAGAGACGTTTCTTCAAAGAAGACACAGAGAGGGCCAAGACGCACATGAAAAGCTGCTCAAGAGCACTAATTATTAGAGAAATGCAAATCAAAAGTACAATGAGGTATCCCCTCACACCTGTTAGAATCGGCATCATCAGAAAATCTACAAACAACAAATTCTGGGGAGGGTGTGGACAAAAGGAACCCTCTTCCACTATTGGTGGGAATGTAAATTGATACAGTCACTATGGAGAACAGTATGGAGTTTCCTTAAAAACACTAGAAATAGAATTACCATCTGATCCAGCAATCCCACTTCTGGGCATATACCCAGAGAAAACCATAAATCAAAAAGGCACATTCACCACGATGTTCATTGCAGCACTATTTACAATAGCCAGGTAATGGAAGCAACCTAAATGCCCACAGACAGATGAATGGATAAAGATGGGGTACATATATAAAATGGAATATTCCTCGGCCATAAAAAGGAATGAAACTGGGTCATTTGTAGAGACATCGATGGATCTAGAGACTGTCATACAGAATGAAGTAAGTCAGAAAGAGGAAAACAAATATTGTATATTAATGCATATATGTGGAACCTAAAAAAATGATACAGATGAACTGGTTTGCAGGGAAGAAATAGAGACGCAGAGGTAGAGAACAAACATATGGACACCAAGTGTGGGAAGCCATGGGGTGGTGGTGGTGGGATGAGTTGGGAGATTGGGATTGACCTGTATACATGTATATGCATAAAATACATAAGTGATAATAACCTGCTGTATAAAAAAGTAAATAAAATTAAATTTAAAAATTAAAAAAAAATAAAACTTAAAACTAAAACAGAAAAAAGTTCTTCCCTTCACACAGATGTATTTATAGAAATGAATTATTTCCATGCTTATATCTATAAATACATAAAAGAGGAATAAAATCTAAGTTGAACCATAAACGAAAAAATACCTGAACCCACCAGTTATACAGAGGAAAACCCTATCAGGGCACTTGCTCCAGCGGTAAACAATTCTGAAATTGGTCAGAGGTGTGGAATCATCACCCATCCAGCCAGCAACCCACCCCCCACGCAAGGAGCGTCCTCATTGCAAAGCTGGGAGACCGTGCCGAGGCATCTCTGAATAAAGGTGAGCTGAGCCCCAGTCCAGCTGCTGCTGAACTGTTCCCACCCTTCCCAGGTAAAACACCTGAATATGTACAAGGGCTTGAAAGCCTAGAGGAAGGGCCGCGGAGCCACACCAGCGACAGCACGCAGGCCAACATGGTGACTGCAGGTCAGCCAAGGTTGTCCTGGCCCCGTGCGCTCTTCCGGAAGCTTTCCATTATCCTGCCTGAGATACCCCTCCTGTCCCGGTCCCCACTGATTTTTCCTTCCTCACCTCTGTCCGGAGAGAAATTCCAGCGGAAGGTATGGGTGACACATCCTCTTCTTTACAGGTGGCAGCCTGGCAACTCCTGCAGAAAGGCCAGCAGAACCCCACTCACACCAGGCCACCAACAAAGCTGGGGCCCCTATTTCCCTCCCACCAGCTCAGCCCCGAGACTGCTGACGGGGCAGAGAATATGGAGTCAGGCACAGCTTCAGGGGCTATTGCCGCCTGGAGCGCTGTTTATATTGACCTCAACCAGGCACACCTGGGGAGGGCCGGCCGGCAGGGTAAGGCTGCCCAGGTCAGCTAATCCACAACCCTCAGGGAATCACATTGTTGAAAATGGACCTCGCTAAGGCAGAATAGAAGCCAAGGAAAATAAGGACACAATGCCATTTGCAGCACCGTAGATGAGTCTAGAGGTAATCACGTGACTTGTAGTAAGTCAGAAAGTGAAAGACACATATCATATCATATCACTTAGAGGTGTTACCTAAAATAGATAGCAGGGCAGTTATTTCCACTGAGAAGTGCAATCACAGGTTCATTAAACAAGCTTATGGTTCACCAATGGAAAGGTGTGAGGATTGGTTTCATTACGATATCGGGGTTAACAGACATATACAAACAGAGGTGACATATATAATCACCAAAGACCTATGGAATACCAAGAGAAGACTACTCAACATTCTGTCATAACGTACATGGGTAAAGGATCCCAGGAAGAACAGACATCTGTATATGTGTAAAAGAACCACATCTTCGACACCTACAATAAGCCAAACATTGTAATCATACTTGCTGTAATAAAAAATAAAAAATTAAATTAAAGATACGAACAAGAAGTAGGGAGACAAACTTGAGGGGCTTTCTCCTGGCACATTCCATTCTAAATTCCAATCTAGAACACGACTTCCATTGAGGCTCTGTTGCCCTAGTAACCAGATTTGGTAAGGGAGAACTGCTGCCACCTTGTGGCCGTTTCACACAACAGCAGCTTTAATCCCAGCGCTAATGGTCAGTTGATATTCAAAATCATTGCAGGCCTGTAAATGACACCTGCCCTGAAAACAAATCCTGGGGTCACATATCGACCAAAAAATTCAAAGGACGTCCATATTTCAAAACGACCGTTTCAAAAGGCATATTTTATGCACATTAGTGTTCTGCTTCTTTGTCTTTCTTTCTTTTTTGGTTAAAAAGACGGGAATGGAAAAAGGCATCCCTCAGAATGGGCGAAAATAGTTGCAAACGAATCAATGGACAAAGGTTTAATCTCCAATATATATAAACAGCTCATGCACCTTAATGTTAAAAAAACAAAAAACCCAATACAAAAATGGGCAGAAGATCTAAAGAGACGTTTCTTCAAAGAAGACACAGAGAGGGCCAAGACGCACATGAAAAGCTGCTCAAGAGCACTAATTATTAGAGAAATGCAAATCAAAAGTACAATGAGGTATCCCCTCACACCTGTTAGAATCGGCATCATCAGAAAATCTACAAACAACAAATTCTGGGGAGGGTGTGGACAAAAGGAACCCTCTTCCACTATTGGTGGGAATGTAAATTGATACAGTCACTATGGAGAACAGTATGGAGTTTCCTTAAAAACACTAGAAATAGAATTACCATCTGATCCAGCAATCCCACTTCTGGGCATATACCCAGAGAAAACCATAAATCAAAAAGGCACATTCACCACGATGTTCATTGCAGCACTATTTACAATAGCCAGGTAATGGAAGCAACCTAAATGCCCACAGACAGATGAATGGATAAAGATGGGGTACATATATAAAATGGAATATTCCTCGGCCATAAAAAGGAATGAAACTGGGTCATTTGTAGAGACATCGATGGATCTAGAGACTGTCATACAGAATGAAGTAAGTCAGAAAGAGGAAAACAAATATTGTATATTAATGCATATATGTGGAACCTAAAAAAATGATACAGATGAACTGGTTTGCAGGGAAGAAATAGAGACGCAGAGGTAGAGAACAAACGTATGGACACCAAGTGTGGGAAGCCATGGGGTGGTGGTGGTGGGATGAGTTGGGAGATTGGGATTGACCTGTATACATGTATATGCATAAAATACATAAGTGATAATAACCTGCTGTATAAAAAAGTAAATAAAATTAAATTTAAAAATTAAAAAAAAATAAAACTTAAAACTAAAACAGAAAAAAGTTCTTCCCTTCACACAGATGTATTTATAGAAATGAATTATTTCCATGCTTATATCTATAAATACATAAAAGAGGAATAAAATCTAAGTTGAACCATAAACGAAAAAATACCTGAACCCACCAGTTATACAGAGGAAAACCCTATCAGGGCACTTGCTCCAGCGGTAAACAATTCTGAAATTGGTCAGAGGTGTGGAATCATCACCCATCCAGCCAGCAACCCACCCCCCACGCAAGGAGCGTCCTCATTGCAAAGCTGGGAGACCGTGCCGAGGCATCTCTGAATAAAGGTGAGCTGAGCCCCAGTCCAGCTGCTGCTGAACTGTTCCCACCCTTCCCAGGTAAAACACCTGAATATGTACAAGGGCTTGAAAGCCTAGAGGAAGGGCCGCGGAGCCACACCAGCGACAGCACGCAGGCCAACATGGTGACTGCAGGTCAGCCAAGGTTGTCCTGGCCCCGTGCGCTCTTCCGGAAGCTTTCCATTATCCTGCCTGAGATACCCCTCCTGTCCCGGTCCCCACTGATTTTTCCTTCCTCACCTCTGTCCGGAGAGAAATTCCAGCGGAAGGTATGGGTGACACATCCTCTTCTTTACAGGTGGCAGCCTGGCAACTCCTGCAGAAAGGCCAGCAGAACCCCACTCACACCAGGCCACCAACAAAGCTGGGGCCCCTATTTCCCTCCCACCAGCTCAGCCCCGAGACTGCTGACGGGGCAGAGAATATGGAGTCAGGCACAGCTTCAGGGGCTATTGCCGCCTGGAGCGCTGTTTATATTGACCTCAACCAGGCACACCTGGGGAGGGCCGGCCGGCAGGGTAAGGCTGCCCAGGTCAGCTAATCCACAACCCTCAGGGAATCACATTGTTGAAAATGGACCTCGCTAAGGCAGAATAGAAGCCAAGGAAAATAAGGACACAATGCCATTTGCAGCACCGTAGATGAGTCTAGAGGTAATCACGTGACTTGTAGTAAGTCAGAAAGTGAAAGACACATATCATATCATATCACTTAGAGGTGTTACCTAAAATAGATAGCAGGGCAGTTATTTCCACTGAGAAGTGCAATCACAGGTTCATTAAACAAGCTTATGGTTCACCAATGGAAAGGTGTGAGGATTGGTTTCATTACGATATCGGGGTTAACAGACATATACAAACAGAGGTGACATATATAATCACCAAAGACCTATGGAATACCAAGAGAAGACTACTCAACATTCTGTCATAACGTACATGGGTAAAGGATCCCAGGAAGAACAGACATCTGTATATGTGTAAAAGAACCACATCTTCGACACCTACAATAAGCCAAACATTGTAATCATACTTGCTGTAATAAAAAACAAAAAATTAAATTAAAAATACGAACAAGAAGTAGGGAGACAAACTTGAGGGGCTTTCTCCTGGCACATTCCATTCTAAATTCCAATCTAGAACACGACTTCCATTGAGGCTCTGTTGCCCTAGTAACCAGATTTGGTAAGGGAGAACTGCTGCCACCTTGTGGCCGTTTCACACAACAGCAGCTTTAATCCCAGCGCTAATGGTCAGTTGATATTCAAAATCATTGCAGGCCTGTAAATGACACCTGCCCTGAAAACAAATCCTGGGGTCACATATCGACCAAAAAATTCAAAGGACGTCCATATTTCAAAACGACCGTTTCAAAAGGCATATTTTATGCACATTAGTGTTCTGCTTCTTTGTCTTTCTTTCTTTTTTGGTTAAAAAGACGGGAATGGAAAAAGGCATCCCTCAGAATGGGCGAAAATAGTTGCAAACGAATCAATGGACAAAGGTTTAATCTCCAATATATATAAACAGCTCATGCACCTTAATGTTAAAAAAACAAAAAACCCAATACAAAAATGGGCAGAAGATCTAAAGAGACGTTTCTTCAAAGAAGACACAGAGAGGGCCAAGACGCACATGAAAAGCTGCTCAAGAGCACTAATTATTAGAGAAATGCAAATCAAAAGTACAATGAGGTATCCCCTCACACCTGTTAGAATCGGCATCATCAGAAAATCTACAAACAACAAATTCTGGGGAGGGTGTGGACAAAAGGAACCCTCTTCCACTATTGGTGGGAATGTAAATTGATACAGTCACTATGGAGAACAGTATGGAGTTTCCTTAAAAACACTAGAAATAGAATTACCATCTGATCCAGCAATCCCACTTCTGGGCATATACCCAGAGAAAACCATAAATCAAAAAGGCACATTCACCACGATGTTCATTGCAGCACTATTTACAATAGCCAGGTAATGGAAGCAACCTAAATGCCCACAGACAGATGAATGGATAAAGATGGGGTACATATATAAAATGGAATATTCCTCGGCCATAAAAAGGAATGAAACTGGGTCATTTGTAGAGACATCGATGGATCTAGAGACTGTCATACAGAATGAAGTAAGTCAGAAAGAGGAAAACAAATATTGTATATTAATGCATATATGTGGAACCTAAAAAAATGATACAGATGAACTGGTTTGCAGGGAAGAAATAGAGACGCAGAGGTAGAGAAGAAACGTATGGACACCAAGTGTGGGAAGCCATGGGGTGGTGGTGGTGGGATGAGTTGGGAGATTGGGATTGACCTGTATACATGTATATGCATAAAATACATAAGTGATAATAACCTGCTGTATAAAAAAGTAAATAAAATTAAATTTAAAAATTAAAAAAAATAAAACTTAAAACTAAAACAGAAAAAAGTTCTTCCCTTCACACAGATGTATTTATAGAAATGAATTATTTCCATGCTTATATCTATAAATACATAAAAGAGGAATAAAATCTAAGTTGAACCATAAACGAAAAAATACCTGAACCCACCAGTTATACAGAGGAAAACCCTATCAGGGCACTTGCTCCAGCGGTAAACAATTCTGAAATTGGTCAGAGGTGTGGAATCATCACCCATCCAGCCAGCAACCCACCCCCCACGCAAGGAGCGTCCTCATTGCAAAGCTGGGAGACCGTGCCGAGGCATCTCTGAATAAAGGTGAGCTGAGCCCCAGTCCAGCTGCTGCTGAACTGTTCCCACCCTTCCCAGGTAAAACACCTGAATATGTACAAGGGCTTGAAAGCCTAGAGGAAGGGCCGCGGAGCCACACCAGCGACAGCACGCAGGCCAACATGGTGACTGCAGGTCAGCCAAGGTTGTCCTGGCCCCGTGCGCTCTTCCGGAAGCTTTCCATTATCCTGCCTGAGATACCCCTCCTGTCCCGGTCCCCACTGATTTTTCCTTCCTCACCTCTGTCCGGAGAGAAATTCCAGCGGAAGGTATGGGTGACACATCCTCTTCTTTACAGGTGGCAGCCTGGCAACTCCTGCAGAAAGGCCAGCAGAACCCCACTCACACCAGGCCACCAACAAAGCTGGGGCCCCTATTTCCCTCCCACCAGCTCAGCCCCGAGACTGCTGACGGGGCAGAGAATATGGAGTCAGGCACAGCTTCAGGGGCTATTGCCGCCTGGAGCGCTGTTTATATTGACCTCAACCAGGCACACCTGGGGAGGGCCGGCCGGCAGGGTAAGGCTGCCCAGGTCAGCTAATCCACAACCCTCAGGGAATCACATTGTTGAAAATGGACCTCGCTAAGGCAGAATAGAAGCCAAGGAAAATAAGGACACAATGCCATTTGCAGCACCGTAGATGAGTCTAGAGGTAATCACGTGACTTGTAGTAAGTCAGAAAGTGAAAGACACATATCATATCATATCACTTAGAGGTGTTACCTAAAATAGATAGCAGGGCAGTTATTTCCACTGAGAAGTGCAATCACAGGTTCATTAAACAAGCTCATGGTTCACCAATGGAAAGGTGTGAGGATTGGTTTCATTACGATATCGGGGTTAACAGACATATACAAACAGAGGTGACATATATAATCACCAAAGACCTATGGAATACCAAGAGAAGACTACTCAACATTCTGTCATAACGTACATGGGTAAAGGATCCCAGGAAGAACAGACATCTGTATATGTGTAAAAGAACCACATCTTCGACACCTACAATAAGCCAAACATTGTAATCATACTTGCTGTAATAAAAAACAAAAAATTAAATTAAAAATACGAACAAGAAGTAGGGAGACAAACTTGAGGGGCTTTCTCCTGGCACATTCCATTCTAAATTCCAATCTAGAACACGACTTCCATTGAGGCTCTGTTGCCCTAGTAACCAGATTTGGTAAGGGAGAACTGCTGCCACCTTGTGGCCGTTTCACACAACAGCAGCTTTAATCCCAGCGCTAATGGTCAGTTGATATTCAAAATCATTGCAGGCCTGTAAATGACACCTGCCCTGAAAACAAATCCTGGGGTCACATATCGACCAAAAAATTCAAAGGACGTCCATATTTCAAAACGACCGTTTCAAAAGGCATATTTTATGCACATTAGTGTTCTGCTTCTTTGTCTTTCTTTCTTTTTTGGTTAAAAAGACGGGAATGGAAAAAGGCATCCCTCAGAATGGGCGAAAATAGTTGCAAACGAATCAATGGACAAAGGTTTAATCTCCAATATATATAAACAGCTCATGCACCTTAATGTTAAAAAAACAAAAAACCCAATACAAAAATGGGCAGAAGATCTAAAGAGACGTTTCTTCAAAGAAGACACAGAGAGGGCCAAGACGCACATGAAAAGCTGCTCAAGAGCACTAATTATTAGAGAAATGCAAATCAAAAGTACAATGAGGTATCCCCTCACACCTGTTAGAATCGGCATCATCAGAAAATCTACAAACAACAAATTCTGGGGAGGGTGTGGACAAAAGGAACCCTCTTCCACTATTGGTGGGAATGTAAATTGATACAGTCACTATGGAGAACAGTATGGAGTTTCCTTAAAAACACTAGAAATAGAATTACCATCTGATCCAGCAATCCCACTTCTGGGCATATACCCAGAGAAAACCATAAATCAAAAAGGCACATTCACCACGATGTTCATTGCAGCACTATTTACAATAGCCAGGTAATGGAAGCAACCTAAATGCCCACAGACAGATGAATGGATAAAGATGGGGTACATATATAAAATGGAATATTCCTCGGCCATAAAAAGGAATGAAACTGGGTCATTTGTAGAGACATCGATGGATCTAGAGACTGTCATACAGAATGAAGTAAGTCAGAAAGAGGAAAACAAATATTGTATATTAATGCATATATGTGGAACCTAAAAAAATGATACAGATGAACTGGTTTGCAGGGAAGAAATAGAGACGCAGAGGTAGAGAAGAAACGTATGGACACCAAGTGTGGGAAGCCATGGGGTGGTGGTGGTGGGATGAGTTGGGAGATTGGGATTGACCTGTATACATGTATATGCATAAAATACATAAGTGATAATAACCTGCTGTATAAAAAAGTAAATAAAATTAAATTTAAAAATTAAAAAAAATAAAACTTAAAACTAAAACAGAAAAAAGTTCTTCCCTTCACACAGATGTATTTATAGAAATGAATTATTTCCATGCTTATATCTATAAATACATAAAAGAGGAATAAAATCTAAGTTGAACCATAAACGAAAAAATACCTGAACCCACCAGTTATACAGAGGAAAACCCTATCAGGGCACTTGCTCCAGCGGTAAACAATTCTGAAATTGGTCAGAGGTGTGGAATCATCACCCATCCAGCCAGCAACCCACCCCCCACGCAAGGAGCGTCCTCATTGCAAAGCTGGGAGACCGTGCCGAGGCATCTCTGAATAAAGGTGAGCTGAGCCCCAGTCCAGCTGCTGCTGAACTGTTCCCACCCTTCCCAGGTAAAACACCTGAATATGTACAAGGGCTTGAAAGCCTAGAGGAAGGGCCGCGGAGCCACACCAGCGACAGCACGCAGGCCAACATGGTGACTGCAGGTCAGCCAAGGTTGTCCTGGCCCCGTGCGCTCTTCCGGAAGCTTTCCATTATCCTGCCTGAGATACCCCTCCTGTCCCGGTCCCCACTGATTTTTCCTTCCTCACCTCTGTCCGGAGAGAAATTCCAGCGGAAGGTATGGGTGACACATCCTCTTCTTTACAGGTGGCAGCCTGGCAACTCCTGCAGAAAGGCCAGCAGAACCCCACTCACACCAGGCCACCAACAAAGCTGGGGCCCCTATTTCCCTCCCACCAGCTCAGCCCCGAGACTGCTGACGGGGCAGAGAATATGGAGTCAGGCACAGCTTCAGGGGCTATTGCCGCCTGGAGCGCTGTTTATATTGACCTCAACCAGGCACACCTGGGGAGGGCCGGCCGGCAGGGTAAGGCTGCCCAGGTCAGCTAATCCACAACCCTCAGGGAATCACATTGTTGAAAATGGACCTCGCTAAGGCAGAATAGAAGCCAAGGAAAATAAGGACACAATGCCATTTGCAGCACCGTAGATGAGTCTAGAGGTAATCACGTGACTTGTAGTAAGTCAGAAAGTGAAAGACACATATCATATCATATCACTTAGAGGTGTTACCTAAAATAGATAGCAGGGCAGTTATTTCCACTGAGAAGTGCAATCACAGGTTCATTAAACAAGCTTATGGTTCACCAATGGAAAGGTGTGAGGATTGGTTTCATTACGATATCGGGGTTAACAGACATATACAAACAGAGGTGACATATATAATCACCAAAGACCTATGGAATACCAAGAGAAGACTACTCAACATTCTGTCATAACGTACATGGGTAAAGGATCCCAGGAAGAACAGACATCTGTATATGTGTAAAAGAACCACATCTTCGACACCTACAATAAGCCAAACATTGTAATCATACTTGCTGTAATAAAAAACAAAAAATTAAATTAAAAATACGAACAAGAAGTAGGGAGACAAACTTGAGGGGCTTTCTCCTGGCACATTCCATTCTAAATTCCAATCTAGAACACGACTTCCATTGAGGCTCTGTTGCCCTAGTAACCAGATTTGGTAAGGGAGAACTGCTGCCACCTTGTGGCCGTTTCACACAACAGCAGCTTTAATCCCAGCGCTAATGGTCAGTTGATATTCAAAATCATTGCAGGCCTGTAAATGACACCTGCCCTGAAAACAAATCCTGGGGTCACATATCGACCAAAAAATTCAAAGGACGTCCATATTTCAAAACGACCGTTTCAAAAGGCATATTTTATGCACATTAGTGTTCTGCTTCTTTGTCTTTCTTTCTTTTTTGGTTAAAAAGACGGGAATGGAAAAAGGCATCCCTCAGAATGGGCGAAAATAGTTGCAAACGAATCAATGGACAAAGGTTTAATCTCCAATATATATAAACAGCTCATGCACCTTAATGTTAAAAAAACAAAAAACCCAATACAAAAATGGGCAGAAGATCTAAAGAGACGTTTCTTCAAAGAAGACACAGAGAGGGCCAAGACGCACATGAAAAGCTGCTCAAGAGCACTAATTATTAGAGAAATGCAAATCAAAAGTACAATGAGGTATCCCCTCACACCTGTTAGAATCGGCATCATCAGAAAATCTACAAACAACAAATTCTGGGGAGGGTGTGGACAAAAGGAACCCTCTTCCACTATTGGTGGGAATGTAAATTGATACAGTCACTATGGAGAACAGTATGGAGTTTCCTTAAAAACACTAGAAATAGAATTACCATCTGATCCAGCAATCCCACTTCTGGGCATATACCCAGAGAAAACCATAAATCAAAAAGGCACATTCACCACGATGTTCATTGCAGCACTATTTACAATAGCCAGGTAATGGAAGCAACCTAAATGCCCACAGACAGATGAATGGATAAAGATGGGGTACATATATAAAATGGAATATTCCTCGGCCATAAAAAGGAATGAAACTGGGTCATTTGTAGAGACATCGATGGATCTAGAGACTGTCATACAGAATGAAGTAAGTCAGAAAGAGGAAAACAAATATTGTATATTAATGCATATATGTGGAACCTAAAAAAATGATACAGATGAACTGGTTTGCAGGGAAGAAATAGAGACGCAGAGGTAGAGAAGAAACGTATGGACACCAAGTGTGGGAAGCCATGGGGTGGTGGTGGTGGGATGAGTTGGGAGATTGGGATTGACCTGTATACATGTATATGCATAAAATACATAAGTGATAATAACCTGCTGTATAAAAAAGTAAATAAAATTAAATTTAAAAATTAAAAAAAATAAAACTTAAAACTAAAACAGAAAAAAGTTCTTCCCTTCACACAGATGTATTTATAGAAATGAATTATTTCCATGCTTATATCTATAAATACATAAAAGAGGAATAAAATCTAAGTTGAACCATAAACGAAAAAATACCTGAACCCACCAGTTATACAGAGGAAAACCCTATCAGGGCACTTGCTCCAGCGGTAAACAATTCTGAAATTGGTCAGAGGTGTGGAATCATCACCCATCCAGCCAGCAACCCACCCCCCACGCAAGGAGCGTCCTCATTGCAAAGCTGGGAGACCGTGCCGAGGCATCTCTGAATAAAGGTGAGCTGAGCCCCAGTCCAGCTGCTGCTGAACTGTTCCCACCCTTCCCAGGTAAAACACCTGAATATGTACAAGGGCTTGAAAGCCTAGAGGAAGGGCCGCGGAGCCACACCAGCGACAGCACGCAGGCCAACATGGTGACTGCAGGTCAGCCAAGGTTGTCCTGGCCCCGTGCGCTCTTCCGGAAGCTTTCCATTATCCTGCCTGAGATACCCCTCCTGTCCCGGTCCCCACTGATTTTTCCTTCCTCACCTCTGTCCGGAGAGAAATTCCAGCGGAAGGTATGGGTGACACATCCTCTTCTTTACAGGTGGCAGCCTGGCAACTCCTGCAGAAAGGCCAGCAGAACCCCACTCACACCAGGCCACCAACAAAGCTGGGGCCCCTATTTCCCTCCCACCAGCTCAGCCCCGAGACTGCTGACGGGGCAGAGAATATGGAGTCAGGCACAGCTTCAGGGGCTATTGCCGCCTGGAGCGCTGTTTATATTGACCTCAACCAGGCACACCTGGGGAGGGCCGGCCGGCAGGGTAAGGCTGCCCAGGTCAGCTAATCCACAACCCTCAGGGAATCACATTGTTGAAAATGGACCTCGCTAAGGCAGAATAGAAGCCAAGGAAAATAAGGACACAATGCCATTTGCAGCACCGTAGATGAGTCTAGAGGTAATCACGTGACTTGTAGTAAGTCAGAAAGTGAAAGACACATATCATATCATATCACTTAGAGGTGTTACCTAAAATAGATAGCAGGGCAGTTATTTCCACTGAGAAGTGCAATCACAGGTTCATTAAACAAGCTTATGGTTCACCAATGGAAAGGTGTGAGGATTGGTTTCATTACGATATCGGGGTTAACAGACATATACAAACAGAGGTGACATATATAATCACCAAAGACCTATGGAATACCAAGAGAAGACTACTCAACATTCTGTCATAACGTACATGGGTAAAGGATCCCAGGAAGAACAGACATCTGTATATGTGTAAAAGAACCACATCTTCGACACCTACAATAAGCCAAACATTGTAATCATACTTGCTGTAATAAAAAATAAAAAATTAAATTAAAAATACGAACAAGAAGTAGGGAGACAAACTTGAGGGGCTTTCTCCTGGCACATTCCATTCTAAATTCCAATCTAGAACACGACTTCCATTGAGGCTCTGTTGCCCTAGTAACCAGATTTGGTAAGGGAGAACTGCTGCCACCTTGTGGCCGTTTCACACAACAGCAGCTTTAATCCCAGCGCTAATGGTCAGTTGATATTCAAAATCATTGCAGGCCTGTAAATGACACCTGCCCTGAAAACAAATCCTGGGGTCACATATCGACCAAAAAATTCAAAGGACGTCCATATTTCAAAACGACCGTTTCAAAAGGCATATTTTATGCACATTAGTGTTCTGCTTCTTTGTCTTTCTTTCTTTTTTGGTTAAAAAGACGGGAATGGAAAAAGGCATCCCTCAGAATGGGCGAAAATAGTTGCAAACGAATCAATGGACAAAGGTTTAATCTCCAATATATATAAACAGCTCATGCACCTTAATGTTAAAAAAACAAAAAACCCAATACAAAAATGGGCAGAAGATCTAAAGAGACGTTTCTTCAAAGAAGACACAGAGAGGGCCAAGACGCACATGAAAAGCTGCTCAAGAGCACTAATTATTAGAGAAATGCAAATCAAAAGTACAATGAGGTATCCCCTCACACCTGTTAGAATCGGCATCATCAGAAAATCTACAAACAACAAATTCTGGGGAGGGTGTGGACAAAAGGAACCCTCTTCCACTATTGGTGGGAATGTAAATTGATACAGTCACTATGGAGAACAGTATGGAGTTTCCTTAAAAACACTAGAAATAGAATTACCATCTGATCCAGCAATCCCACTTCTGGGCATATACCCAGAGAAAACCATAAATCAAAAAGGCACATTCACCACGATGTTCATTGCAGCACTATTTACAATAGCCAGGTAATGGAAGCAACCTAAATGCCCACAGACAGATGAATGGATAAAGATGGGGTACATATATAAAATGGAATATTCCTCGGCCATAAAAAGGAATGAAACTGGGTCATTTGTAGAGACATCGATGGATCTAGAGACTGTCATACAGAATGAAGTAAGTCAGAAAGAGGAAAACAAATATTGTATATTAATGCATATATGTGGAACCTAAAAAAATGATACAGATGAACTGGTTTGCAGGGAAGAAATAGAGACGCAGAGGTAGAGAAGAAACGTATGGACACCAAGTGTGGGAAGCCATGGGGTGGTGGTGGTGGGATGAGTTGGGAGATTGGGATTGACCTGTATACATGTATATGCATAAAATACATAAGTGATAATAACCTGCTGTATAAAAAAGTAAATAAAATTAAATTTAAAAATTAAAAAAAATAAAACTTAAAACTAAAACAGAAAAAAGTTCTTCCCTTCACACAGATGTATTTATAGAAATGAATTATTTCCATGCTTATATCTATAAATACATAAAAGAGGAATAAAATCTAAGTTGAACCATAAACGAAAAAATACCTGAACCCACCAGTTATACAGAGGAAAACCCTATCAGGGCACTTGCTCCAGCGGTAAACAATTCTGAAATTGGTCAGAGGTGTGGAATCATCACCCATCCAGCCAGCAACCCACCCCCCACGCAAGGAGCGTCCTCATTGCAAAGCTGGGAGACCGTGCCGAGGCATCTCTGAATAAAGGTGAGCTGAGCCCCAGTCCAGCTGCTGCTGAACTGTTCCCACCCTTCCCAGGTAAAACACCTGAATATGTACAAGGGCTTGAAAGCCTAGAGGAAGGGCCGCGGAGCCACACCAGCGACAGCACGCAGGCCAACATGGTGACTGCAGGTCAGCCAAGGTTGTCCTGGCCCCGTGCGCTCTTCCGGAAGCTTTCCATTATCCTGCCTGAGATACCCCTCCTGTCCCGGTCCCCACTGATTTTTCCTTCCTCACCTCTGTCCGGAGAGAAATTCCAGCGGAAGGTATGGGTGACACATCCTCTTCTTTACAGGTGGCAGCCTGGCAACTCCTGCAGAAAGGCCAGCAGAACCCCACTCACACCAGGCCACCAACAAAGCTGTGGCCCCTATTTCCCTCCCACCAGCTCAGCCCCGAGACTGCTGACGGGGCAGAGAATATGGAGTCAGGCACAGCTTCAGGGGCTATTGCCGCCTGGAGCGCTGTTTATATTGACCTCAACCAGGCACACCTGGGGAGGGCCGGCCGGCAGGGTAAGGCTGCCCAGGTCAGCTAATCCACAACCCTCAGGGAATCACATTGTTGAAAATGGACCTCGCTAAGGCAGAATAGAAGCCAAGGAAAATAAGGACACAATGCCATTTGCAGCACCGTAGATGAGTCTAGAGGTAATCACGTGACTTGTAGTAAGTCAGAAAGTGAAAGACACATATCATATCATATCACTTAGAGGTGTTACCTAAAATAGATAGCAGGGCAGTTATTTCCACTGAGAAGTGCAATCACAGGTTCATTAAACAAGCTTATGGTTCACCAATGGAAAGGTGTGAGGATTGGTTTCATTACGATATCGGGGTTAACAGACATATACAAACAGAGGTGACATATATAATCACCAAAGACCTATGGAATACCAAGAGAAGACTACTCAACATTCTGTCATAACGTACATGGGTAAAGGATCCCAGGAAGAACAGACATCTGTATATGTGTAAAAGAACCACATCTTCGACACCTACAATAAGCCAAACATTGTAATCATACTTGCTGTAATAAAAAATAAAAAATTAAATTAAAGATACGAACAAGAAGTAGGGAGACAAACTTGAGGGGCTTTCTCCTGGCACATTCCATTCTAAATTCCAATCTAGAACACGACTTCCATTGAGGCTCTGTTGCCCTAGTAACCAGATTTGGTAAGGGAGAACTGCTGCCACCTTGTGGCCGTTTCACACAACAGCAGCTTTAATCCCAGCGCTAATGGTCAGTTGATATTCAAAATCATTGCAGGCCTGTAAATGACACCTGCCCTGAAAACAAATCCTGGGGTCACATATCGACCAAAAAATTCAAAGGACGTCCATATTTCAAAACGACCGTTTCAAAAGGCATATTTTATGCACATTAGTGTTCTGCTTCTTTGTCTTTCTTTCTTTTTTGGTTAAAAAGACGGGAATGGAAAAAGGCGTCCCTCAGAATGGGCGAAAATAGTTGCAAAGGAATCAATGGACAAAGGTTTAATCTCCAATATATATAAACAGCTCATGCACCTTAATGTTAAAAAAACAAAAAACCCAATACAAAAATGGGCAGAAGATCTAAAGAGACGTTTCTTCAAAGAAGACACAGAGAGGGCCAAGACGCACATGAAAAGCTGCTCAAGAGCACTAATTATTAGAGAAATGCAAATCAAAAGTACAATGAGGTATCCCCTCACACCTGTTAGAATCGGCATCATCAGAAAATCTACAAACAACAAATTCTGGGGAGGGTGTGGACAAAAGGAACCCTCTTCCACTATTGGTGGGAATGTAAATTGATACAGTCACTATGGAGAACAGTATGGAGTTTCCTTAAAAACACTAGAAATAGAATTACCATCTGATCCAGCAATCCCACTTCTGGGCATATACCCAGAGAAAACCATAAATCAAAAAGGCACATTCACCACGATGTTCATTGCAGCACTATTTACAATAGCCAGGTAATGGAAGCAACCTAAATGCCCACAGACAGATGAATGGATAAAGATGGGGTACATATATAAAATGGAATATTCCTCGGCCATAAAAAGGAATGAAACTGGGTCATTTGTAGAGACATCGATGGATCTAGAGACTGTCATACAGAATGAAGTAAGTCAGAAAGAGGAAAACAAATATTGTATATTAATGCATATATGTGGAACCTAAAAAAATGATACAGATGAACTGGTTTGCAGGGAAGAAATAGAGACGCAGAGGTAGAGAACAAACGTATGGACACCAAGTGTGGGAAGCCATGGGGTGGTGGTGGTGGGATGAGTTGGGAGATTGGGATTGACCTGTATACATGTATATGCATAAAATACATAAGTGATAATAACCTGCTGTATAAAAAAGTAAATAAAATTAAATTTAAAAATTAAAAAAAATAAAACTTAAAACTAAAACAGAAAAAAGTTCTTCCCTTCACACAGATGTATTTATAGAAATGAATTATTTCCATGCTTATATCTATAAATACATAAAAGAGGAATAAAATCTAAGTTGAACCATAAACGAAAAAATACCTGAACCCACCAGTTATACAGAGGAAAACCCTATCAGGGCACTTGCTCCAGCGGTAAACAATTCTGAAATTGGTCAGAGGTGTGGAATCATCACCCATCCAGCCAGCAACCCACCCCCCACGCAAGGAGCGTCCTCATTGCAAAGCTGGGAGACCGTGCCGAGGCATCTCTGAATAAAGGTGAGCTGAGCCCCAGTCCAGCTGCTGCTGAACTGTTCCCACCCTTCCCAGGTAAAACACCTGAATATGTACAAGGGCTTGAAAGCCTAGAGGAAGGGCCGCGGAGCCACACCAGCGACAGCACGCAGGCCAACATGGTGACTGCAGGTCAGCCAAGGTTGTCCTGGCCCCGTGCGCTCTTCCGGAAGCTTTCCATTATCCTGCCTGAGATACCCCTCCTGTCCCGGTCCCCACTGATTTTTCCTTCCTCACCTCTGTCCGGAGAGAAATTCCAGCGGAAGGTATGGGTGACACATCCTCTTCTTTACAGGTGGCAGCCTGGCAACTCCTGCAGAAAGGCCAGCAGAACCCCACTCACACCAGGCCACCAACAAAGCTGTGGCCCCTATTTCCCTCCCACCAGCTCAGCCCCGAGACTGCTGACGGGGCAGAGAATATGGAGTCAGGCACAGCTTCAGGGGCTATTGCCGCCTGGAGCGCTGTTTATATTGACCTCAACCAGGCACACCTGGGGAGGGCCGGCCGGCAGGGTAAGGCTGCCCAGGTCAGCTAATCCACAACCCTCAGGGAATCACATTGTTGAAAATGGACCTCGCTAAGGCAGAATAGAAGCCAAGGAAAATAAGGACACAATGCCATTTGCAGCACCGTAGATGAGTCTAGAGGTAATCACGTGACTTGTAGTAAGTCAGAAAGTGAAAGACACATATCATATCATATCACTTAGAGGTGTTACCTAAAATAGATAGCAGGGCAGTTATTTCCACTGAGAAGTGCAATCACAGGTTCATTAAACAAGCTTATGGTTCACCAATGGAAAGGTGTGAGGATTGGTTTCATTACGATATCGGGGTTAACAGACATATACAAACAGAGGTGACATATATAATCACCAAAGACCTATGGAATACCAAGAGAAGACTACTCAACATTCTGTCATAACGTACATGGGTAAAGGATCCCAGGAAGAACAGACATCTGTATATGTGTAAAAGAACCACATCTTCGACACCTACAATAAGCCAAACATTGTAATCATACTTGCTGTAATAAAAAATAAAAAATTAAATTAAAGATACGAACAAGAAGTAGGGAGACAAACTTGAGGGGCTTTCTCCTGGCACATTCCATTCTAAATTCCAATCTAGAACACGACTTCCATTGAGGCTCTGTTGCCCTAGTAACCAGATTTGGTAAGGGAGAACTGCTGCCACCTTGTGGCCGTTTCACACAACAGCAGCTTTAATCCCAGCGCTAATGGTCAGTTGATATTCAAAATCATTGCAGGCCTGTAAATGACACCTGCCCTGAATACAAATCCTGGGGTCACATATCGACCAAAAAATTCAAAGGACGTCCATATTTCAAAACGACCGTTTCAAAAGGCATATTTTATGCACATTAGTGTTCTGCTTCTTTGTCTTTCTTTCTTTTTTGGTTAAAAAGACGGGAATGGAAAAAGGCGTCCCTCAGAATGGGCGAAAATAGTTGCAAAGGAATCAATGGACAAAGGTTTAATCTCCAATATATATAAACAGCTCATGCACCTTAATGTTAAAAAAACAAAAAACCCAATACAAAAATGGGCAGAAGATCTAAAGAGACGTTTCTTCAAAGAAGACACAGAGAGGGCCAAGACGCACATGAAAAGCTGCTCAAGAGCACTAATTATTAGAGAAATGCAAATCAAAAGTACAATGAGGTATCCCCTCACACCTGTTAGAATCGGCATCATCAGAAAATCTACAAACAACAAATTCTGGGGAGGGTGTGGACAAAAGGAACCCTCTTCCACTATTGGTGGGAATGTAAATTGATACAGTCACTATGGAGAACAGTATGGAGTTTCCTTAAAAACACTAGAAATAGAATTACCATCTGATCCAGCAATCCCACTTCTGGGCATATACCCAGAGAAAACCATAAATCAAAAAGGCACATTCACCACGATGTTCATTGCAGCACTATTTACAATAGCCAGGTAATGGAAGCAACCTAAATGCCCACAGACAGATGAATGGATAAAGATGGGGTACATATTTAAAATGGAATATTACTCGGCCATAAAAAGGAATGAAACTGGGTCATTTGTAGAGACATCGATGGATCTAGAGACTGTCATACAGAATGAAGTAAGTCAGAAAGAGGAAAACAAATATTGTATATTAATGCATATATGTGGAACCTAAAAAAATGATACAGATGAACTGGTTTGCAGGGAAGAAATAGAGACGCAGAGGTAGAGAACAAACGTATGGACACCAAGTGTGGGAAGCCATGGGGTGGTGGTGGTGGGATGAGTTGGGAGATTGGGATTGACCTGTATACATGTATATGCATAAAATACATAAGTGATAATAACCTGCTGTATAAAAAAGTAAATAAAATTAAATTTAAAAATTAAAAAAAATAAAACTTAAAACTAAAACAGAAAAAAGTTCTTCCCTTCACACAGATGTATTTATAGAAATGAATTATTTCCATGCTTATATCTATAAATACATAAAAGAGGAATAAAATCTAAGTTGAACCATAAACGAAAAAATACCTGAACCCACCAGTTATACAGAGGAAAACCCTATCAGGGCACTTGCTCCAGCGGTAAACAATTCTGAAATTGGTCAGAGGTGTGGAATCATCACCCATCCAGCCAGCAACCCACCCCCCACGCAAGGAGCGTCCTCATTGCAAAGCTGGGAGACCGTGCCGAGGCATCTCTGAATAAAGGTGAGCTGAGCCCCAGTCCAGCTGCTGCTGAACTGTTCCCACCCTTCCCAGGTAAAACACCTGAATATGTACAAGGGCTTGAAAGCCTAGAGGAAGGGCCGCGGAGCCACACCAGCGACAGCACGCAGGCCAACATGGTGACTGCAGGTCAGCCAAGGTTGTCCTGGCCCCGTGCGCTCTTCCGGAAGCTTTCCATTATCCTGCCTGAGATACCCCTCCTGTCCCGGTCCCCACTGATTTTTCCTTCCTCACCTCTGTCCGGAGAGAAATTCCAGCGGAAGGTATGGGTGACACATCCTCTTCTTTACAGGTGGCAGCCTGGCAACTCCTGCAGAAAGGCCAGCAGAACCCCACTCACACCAGGCCACCAACAAAGCTGTGGCCCCTATTTCCCTCCCACCAGCTCAGCCCCGAGACTGCTGACGGGGCAGAGAATATGGAGTCAGGCACAGCTTCAGGGGCTATTGCCGCCTGGAGCGCTGTTTATATTGACCTCAACCAGGCACACCTGGGGAGGGCCGGCCGGCAGGGTAAGGCTGCCCAGGTCAGCTAATCCACAACCCTCAGGGAATCACATTGTTGAAAATGGACCTCGCTAAGGCAGAATAGAAGCCAAGGAAAATAAGGACACAATGCCATTTGCAGCACCGTAGATGAGTCTAGAGGTAATCACGTGACTTGTAGTAAGTCAGAAAGTGAAAGACACATATCATATCATATCACTTAGAGGTGTTACCTAAAATAGATAGCAGGGCAGTTATTTCCACTGAGAAGTGCAATCACAGGTTCATTAAACAAGCTTATGGTTCACCAATGGAAAGGTGTGAGGATTGGTTTCATTACGATATCGGGGTTAACAGACATATACAAACAGAGGTGACATATATAATCACCAAAGACCTATGGAATACCAAGAGAAGACTACTCAACATTCTGTCATAACGTACATGGGTAAAGGATCCCAGGAAGAACAGACATCTGTATATGTGTAAAAGAACCATATCTTCGACACCTACAATAAGCCAAACATTGTAATCATACTTGCTGTAATAAAAAATAAAAAATTAAATTAAAAATACGAACAAGAAGTAGGGAGACAAACTTGAGGGGCTTTCTCCTGGCACATTCCATTCTAAATTCCAATCTAGAACACGACTTCCATTGAGGCTCTGTTGCCCTAGTAACCAGATTTGGTAAGGGAGAACTGCTGCCACCTTGTGGCCGTTTCACACAACAGCAGCTTTAATCCCAGCGCTAATGGTCAGTTGATATTCAAAATCATTGCAGGCCTGTAAATGACACCTGCCCTGAAAACAAATCCTGGGGTCACATATCGACCAAAAAATTCAAAGGACGTCCATATTTCAAAACGACCGTTTCAAAAGGCATATTTTATGCACATTAGTGTTCTGCTTCTTTGTCTTTCTTTCTTTTTTGGTTAAAAAGACGGGAATGGAAAAAGGCATCCCTCAGAATGGGCGAAAATAGTTGCAAACGAATCAATGGACAAAGGTTTAATCTCCAATATATATAAACAGCTCATGCACCTTAATGTTAAAAAAACAAAAAACCCAATACAAAAATGGGCAGAAGATCTAAAGAGACGTTTCTTCAAAGAAGACACAGAGAGGGCCAAGACGCACATGAAAAGCTGCTCAAGAGCACTAATTATTAGAGAAATGCAAATCAAAAGTACAATGAGGTATCCCCTCACACCTGTTAGAATCGGTATCATCAGAAAATCTACAAACAACAAATTCTGGGGAGGGTGTGGACAAAAGGAACCCTCTTCCACTATTGGTGGGAATGTAAATTGATACAGTCACTATGGAGAACAGTATGGAGTTTCCTTAAAAACACTAGAAATAGAATTACCATCTGATCCAGCAATCCCACTTCTGGGCATATACCCAGAGAAAACCATAAATCAAAAAGGCACATTCACCACGATGTTCATTGCAGCACTATTTACAATAGCCAGGTAATGGAAGCAACCTAAATGCCCACAGACAGATGAATGGATAAAGATGGGGTACATATATAAAATGGAATATTACTCGGCCATAAAAAGGAATGAAACTGGGTCATTTGTAGAGACATCGATGGATCTAGAGACTGTCATACAGAATGAAGTAAGTCAGAAAGAGGAAAACAAATATTGTATATTAATGCATATATGTGGAACCTAAAAAAATGATACAGATGAACTGGTTTGCAGGGAAGAAATAGAGACGCAGAGGTAGAGAAGAAACGTATGGACACCAAGTGTGGGAAGCCATGGGGTGGTGGTGGTGGGATGAGTTGGGAGATTGGGATTGACCTGTATACATGTATATGCATAAAATACATAAGTGATAATAACCTGCTGTATAAAAAAGTAAATAAAATTAAATTTAAAAATTAAAAAAAATAAAACTTAAAACTAAAACAGAAAAAAGTTCTTCCCTTCACACAGATGTATTTATAGAAATGAATTATTTCCATGCTTATATCTATAAATACATAAAAGAGGAATAAAATCTAAGTTGAACCATAAACGAAAAAATACCTGAACCCACCAGTTATACAGAGGAAAACCCTATCAGGGCACTTGCTCCAGCGGTAAACAATTCTGAAATTGGTCAGAGGTGTGGAATCATCACCCATCCAGCCAGCAACCCACCCCCCACGCAAGGAGCGTCCTCATTGCAAAGCTGGGAGACCGTGCCGAGGCATCTCTGAATAAAGGTGAGCTGAGCCCCAGTCCAGCTGCTGCTGAACTGTTCCCACCCTTCCCAGGTAAAACACCTGAATATGTACAAGGGCTTGAAAGCCTAGAGGAAGGGCCGCGGAGCCACACCAGCGACAGCACGCAGGCCAACATGGTGACTGCAGGTCAGCCAAGGTTGTCCTGGCCCCGTGCGCTCTTCCGGAAGCTTTCCATTATCCTGCCTGAGATACCCCTCCTGTCCCGGTCCCCACTGATTTTTCCTTCCTCACCTCTGTCCGGAGAGAAATTCCAGCGGAAGGTATGGGTGACACATCCTCTTCTTTACAGGTGGCAGCCTGGCAACTCCTGCAGAAAGGCCAGCAGAACCCCACTCACACCAGGCCACCAACAAAGCTGGGGCCCCTATTTCCCTCCCACCAGCTCAGCCCCGAGACTGCTGACGGGGCAGAGAATATGGAGTCAGGCACAGCTTCAGGGGCTATTGCCGCCTGGAGCGCTGT
Source organism: Mesoplodon bidens (assembly GCF_964165515.1). Classification (NCBI taxonomy): domain Eukaryota; kingdom Metazoa; phylum Chordata; class Mammalia; order Artiodactyla; family Ziphiidae; genus Mesoplodon; species Mesoplodon bidens. The sequence goes on from NW_027672099.1 coordinate 508,666, forward strand.
TTATATTGACCTCAACCAGGCACACCTGGGGAGGGCCGGCCGGCAGGGTAAGGCTGCCCAGGTCAGCTAATCCACAACCCTCAGGGAATCACATTGTTGAAAATGGACCTCGCTAAGGCAGAATAGAAGCCAAGGAAAATAAGGACACAATGCCATTTGCAGCACCGTAGATGAGTCTAGAGGTAATCACGTGACTTGTAGTAAGTCAGAAAGTGAAAGACACATATCATATCATATCACTTAGAGGTGTTACCTAAAATAGATAGCAGGGCAGTTATTTCCACTGAGAAGTGCAATCACAGGTTCATTAAACAAGCTTATGGTTCACCAATGGAAAGGTGTGAGGATTGGTTTCATTACGATATCGGGGTTAACAGACATATACAAACAGAGGTGACATATATAATCACCAAAGACCTATGGAATACCAAGAGAAGACTACTCAACATTCTGTCATAACGTACATGGGTAAAGGATCCCAGGAAGAACAGACATCTGTATATGTGTAAAAGAACCACATCTTCGACACCTACAATAAGCCAAACATTGTAATCATACTTGCTGTAATAAAAAATAAAAAATTAAATTAAAGATACGAACAAGAAGTAGGGAGACAAACTTGAGGGGCTTTCTCCTGGCACATTCCATTCTAAATTCCAATCTAGAACACGACTTCCATTGAGGCTCTGTTGCCCTAGTAACCAGATTTGGTAAGGGAGAACTGCTGCCACCTTGTGGCCGTTTCACACAACAGCAGCTTTAATCCCAGCGCTAATGGTCAGTTGATATTCAAAATCATTGCAGGCCTGTAAATGACACCTGCCCTGAATACAAATCCTGGGGTCACATATCGACCAAAAAATTCAAAGGACGTCCATATTTCAAAACGACCGTTTCAAAAGGCATATTTTATGCACATTAGTGTTCTGCTTCTTTGTCTTTCTTTCTTTTTTGGTTAAAAAGACGGGAATGGAAAAAGGCATCCCTCAGAATGGGCGAAAATAGTTGCAAAGGAATCAATGGACAAAGGTTTAATCTCCAATATATATAAACAGCTCATGCACCTTAATGTTAAAAAAACAAAAAACCCAATACAAAAATGGGCAGAAGATCTAAAGAGACGTTTCTTCAAAGAAGACACAGAGAGGGCCAAGACGCACATGAAAAGCTGCTCAAGAGCACTAATTATTAGAGAAATGCAAATCAAAACTACAATGAGGTATCCCCTCACACCTGTTAGAATCGGCATCATCAGAAAATCTACAAACAACAAATTCTGGGGAGGGTGTGGACAAAAGGAACCCTCTTCCACTATTGGTGGGAATGTAAATTGATACAGTCACTATGGAGAACAGTATGGAGTTTCCTTAAAAACACTAGAAATAGAATTACCATCTGATCCAGCAATCCCACTTCTGGGCATATACCCAGAGAAAACCATAAATCAAAAAGGCACATTCACCACGATGTTCATTGCAGCACTATTTACAATAGCCAGGTAATGGAAGCAACCTAAATGCCCACAGACAGATGAATGGATAAAGATGGGGTACATATATAAAATGGAATATTCCTCGGCCATAAAAAGGAATGAAACTGGGTCATTTGTAGAGACATCGATGGATCTAGAGACTGTCATACAGAATGAAGTAAGTCAGAAAGAGGAAAACAAATATTGTATATTAATGCATATATGTGGAACCTAAAAAAATGATACAGATGAACTGGTTTGCAGGGAAGAAATAGAGACGCAGAGGTAGAGAAGAAACGTATGGACACCAAGTGTGGGAAGCCATGGGGTGGTGGTGGTGGGATGAGTTGGGAGATTGGGATTGACCTGTATACATGTATATGCATAAAATACATAAGTGATAATAACCTGCTGTATAAAAAAGTAAATAAAATTAAATTTAAAAATTAAAAAAAATAAAACTTAAAACTAAAACAGAAAAAAGTTCTTCCCTTCACACAGATGTATTTATAGAAATGAATTATTTCCATGCTTATATCTATAAATACATAAAAGAGGAATAAAATCTAAGTTGAACCATAAACGAAAAAATACCTGAACCCACCAGTTATACAGAGGAAAACCCTATCAGGGCACTTGCTCCAGCGGTAAACAATTCTGAAATTGGTCAGAGGTGTGGAATCATCACCCATCCAGCCAGCAACCCACCCCCCACGCAAGGAGCGTCCTCATTGCAAAGCTGGGAGACCGTGCCGAGGCATCTCTGAATAAAGGTGAGCTGAGCCCCAGTCCAGCTGCTGCTGAACTGTTCCCACCCTTCCCAGGTAAAACACCTGAATATGTACAAGGGCTTGAAAGCCTAGAGGAAGGGCCGCGGAGCCACACCAGCGACAGCACGCAGGCCAACATGGTGACTGCAGGTCAGCCAAGGTTGTCCTGGCCCCGTGCGCTCTTCCGGAAGCTTTCCATTATCCTGCCTGAGATACCCCTCCTGTCCCGGTCCCCACTGATTTTTCCTTCCTCACCTCTGTCCGGAGAGAAATTCCAGCGGAAGGTATGGGTGACACATCCTCTTCTTTACAGGTGGCAGCCTGGCAACTCCTGCAGAAAGGCCAGCAGAACCCCACTCACACCAGGCCACCAACAAAGCTGGGGCCCCTATTTCCCTCCCACCAGCTCAGCCCCGAGACTGCTGACGGGGCAGAGAATATGGAGTCAGGCACAGCTTCAGGGGCTATTGCCGCCTGGAGCGCTGTTTATATTGACCTCAACCAGGCACACCTGGGGAGGGCCGGCCGGCAGGGTAAGGCTGCCCAGGTCAGCTAATCCACAACCCTCAGGGAATCACATTGTTGAAAATGGACCTCGCTAAGGCAGAATAGAAGCCAAGGAAAATAAGGACACAATGCCATTTGCAGCACCGTAGATGAGTCTAGAGGTAATCACGTGACTTGTAGTAAGTCAGAAAGTGAAAGACACATATCATATCATATCACTTAGAGGTGTTACCTAAAATAGATAGCAGGGCAGTTATTTCCACTGAGAAGTGCAATCACAGGTTCATTAAACAAGCTTATGGTTCACCAATGGAAAGGTGTGAGGATTGGTTTCATTACGATATCGGGGTTAACAGACATATACAAACAGAGGTGACATATATAATCACCAAAGACCTATGGAATACCAAGAGAAGACTACTCAACATTCTGTCATAACGTACATGGGTAAAGGATCCCAGGAAGAACAGACATCTGTATATGTGTAAAAGAACCACATCTTCGACACCTACAATAAGCCAAACATTGTAATCATACTTGCTGTAATAAAAAATAAAAAATTAAATTAAAGATACGAACAAGAAGTAGGGAGACAAACTTGAGGGGCTTTCTCCTGGCACATTCCATTCTAAATTCCAATCTAGAACACGACTTCCATTGAGGCTCTGTTGCCCTAGTAACCAGATTTGGTAAGGGAGAACTGCTGCCACCTTGTGGCCGTTTCACACAACAGCAGCTTTAATCCCAGCGCTAATGGTCAGTTGATATTCAAAATCATTGCAGGCCTGTAAATGACACCTGCCCTGAATACAAATCCTGGGGTCACATATCGACCAAAAAATTCAAAGGACGTCCATATTTCAAAACGACCGTTTCAAAAGGCATATTTTATGCACATTAGTGTTCTGCTTCTTTGTCTTTCTTTCTTTTTTGGTTAAAAAGACGGGAATGGAAAAAGGCATCCCTCAGAATGGGCGAAAATAGTTGCAAAGGAATCAATGGACAAAGGTTTAATCTCCAATATATATAAACAGCTCATGCACCTTAATGTTAAAAAAACAAAAAACCCAATACAAAAATGGGCAGAAGATCTAAAGAGACGTTTCTTCAAAGAAGACACAGAGAGGGCCAAGACGCACATGAAAAGCTGCTCAAGAGCACTAATTATTAGAGAAATGCAAATCAAAACTACAATGAGGTATCCCCTCACACCTGTTAGAATCGGCATCATCAGAAAATCTACAAACAACAAATTCTGGGGAGGGTGTGGACAAAAGGAACCCTCTTCCACTATTGGTGGGAATGTAAATTGATACAGTCACTATGGAGAACAGTATGGAGTTTCCTTAAAAACACTAGAAATAGAATTACCATCTGATCCAGCAATCCCACTTCTGGGCATATACCCAGAGAAAACCATAAATCAAAAAGGCACATTCACCACGATGTTCATTGCAGCACTATTTACAATAGCCAGGTAATGGAAGCAACCTAAATGCCCACAGACAGATGAATGGATAAAGATGGGGTACATATATAAAATGGAATATTCCTCGGCCATAAAAAGGAATGAAACTGGGTCATTTGTAGAGACATCGATGGATCTAGAGACTGTCATACAGAATGAAGTAAGTCAGAAAGAGGAAAACAAATATTGTATATTAATGCATATATGTGGAACCTAAAAAAATGATACAGATGAACTGGTTTGCAGGGAAGAAATAGAGACGCAGAGGTAGAGAAGAAACGTATGGACACCAAGTGTGGGAAGCCATGGGGTGGTGGTGGTGGGATGAGTTGGGAGATTGGGATTGACCTGTATACATGTATATGCATAAAATACATAAGTGATAATAACCTGCTGTATAAAAAAGTAAATAAAATTAAATTTAAAAATTAAAAAAAATAAAACTTAAAACTAAAACAGAAAAAAGTTCTTCCCTTCACACAGATGTATTTATAGAAATGAATTATTTCCATGCTTATATCTATAAATACATAAAAGAGGAATAAAATCTAAGTTGAACCATAAACGAAAAAATACCTGAACCCACCAGTTATACAGAGGAAAACCCTATCAGGGCACTTGCTCCAGCGGTAAACAATTCTGAAATTGGTCAGAGGTGTGGAATCATCACCCATCCAGCCAGCAACCCACCCCCCACGCAAGGAGCGTCCTCATTGCAAAGCTGGGAGACCGTGCCGAGGCATCTCTGAATAAAGGTGAGCTGAGCCCCAGTCCAGCTGCTGCTGAACTGTTCCCACCCTTCCCAGGTAAAACACCTGAATATGTACAAGGGCTTGAAAGCCTAGAGGAAGGGCCGCGGAGCCACACCAGCGACAGCACGCAGGCCAACATGGTGACTGCAGGTCAGCCAAGGTTGTCCTGGCCCCGTGCGCTCTTCCGGAAGCTTTCCATTATCCTGCCTGAGATACCCCTCCTGTCCCGGTCCCCACTGATTTTTCCTTCCTCACCTCTGTCCGGAGAGAAATTCCAGCGGAAGGTATGGGTGACACATCCTCTTCTTTACAGGTGGCAGCCTGGCAACTCCTGCAGAAAGGCCAGCAGAACCCCACTCACACCAGGCCACCAACAAAGCTGGGGCCCCTATTTCCCTCCCACCAGCTCAGCCCCGAGACTGCTGACGGGGCAGAGAATATGGAGTCAGGCACAGCTTCAGGGGCTATTGCCGCCTGGAGCGCTGTTTATATTGACCTCAACCAGGCACACCTGGGGAGGGCCGGCCGGCAGGGTAAGGCTGCCCAGGTCAGCTAATCCACAACCCTCAGGGAATCACATTGTTGAAAATGGACCTCGCTAAGGCAGAATAGAAGCCAAGGAAAATAAGGACACAATGCCATTTGCAGCACCGTAGATGAGTCTAGAGGTAATCACGTGACTTGTAGTAAGTCAGAAAGTGAAAGACACATATCATATCATATCACTTAGAGGTGTTACCTAAAATAGATAGCAGGGCAGTTATTTCCACTGAGAAGTGCAATCACAGGTTCATTAAACAAGCTTATGGTTCACCAATGGAAAGGTGTGAGGATTGGTTTCATTACGATATCGGGGTTAACAGACATATACAAACAGAGGTGACATATATAATCACCAAAGACCTATGGAATACCAAGAGAAGACTACTCAACATTCTGTCATAACGTACATGGGTAAAGGATCCCAGGAAGAACAGACATCTGTATATGTGTAAAAGAACCACATCTTCGACACCTACAATAAGCCAAACATTGTAATCATACTTGCTGTAATAAAAAATAAAAAATTAAATTAAAGATACGAACAAGAAGTAGGGAGACAAACTTGAGGGGCTTTCTCCTGGCACATTCCATTCTAAATTCCAATCTAGAACACGACTTCCATTGAGGCTCTGTTGCCCTAGTAACCAGATTTGGTAAGGGAGAACTGCTGCCACCTTGTGGCCGTTTCACACAACAGCAGCTTTAATCCCAGCGCTAATGGTCAGTTGATATTCAAAATCATTGCAGGCCTGTAAATGACACCTGCCCTGAATACAAATCCTGGGGTCACATATCGACCAAAAAATTCAAAGGACGTCCATATTTCAAAACGACCGTTTCAAAAGGCATATTTTATGCACATTAGTGTTCTGCTTCTTTGTCTTTCTTTCTTTTTTGGTTAAAAAGACGGGAATGGAAAAAGGCATCCCTCAGAATGGGCGAAAATAGTTGCAAAGGAATCAATGGACAAAGGTTTAATCTCCAATATATATAAACAGCTCATGCACCTTAATGTTAAAAAAACAAAAAACCCAATACAAAAATGGGCAGAAGATCTAAAGAGACGTTTCTTCAAAGAAGACACAGAGAGGGCCAAGACGCACATGAAAAGCTGCTCAAGAGCACTAATTATTAGAGAAATGCAAATCAAAACTACAATGAGGTATCCCCTCACACCTGTTAGAATCGGCATCATCAGAAAATCTACAAACAACAAATTCTGGGGAGGGTGTGGACAAAAGGAACCCTCTTCCACTATTGGTGGGAATGTAAATTGATACAGTCACTATGGAGAACAGTATGGAGTTTCCTTAAAAACACTAGAAATAGAATTACCATCTGATCCAGCAATCCCACTTCTGGGCATATACCCAGAGAAAACCATAAATCAAAAAGGCACATTCACCACGATGTTCATTGCAGCACTATTTACAATAGCCAGGTAATGGAAGCAACCTAAATGCCCACAGACAGATGAATGGATAAAGATGGGGTACATATATAAAATGGAATATTCCTCGGCCATAAAAAGGAATGAAACTGGGTCATTTGTAGAGACATCGATGGATCTAGAGACTGTCATACAGAATGAAGTAAGTCAGAAAGAGGAAAACAAATATTGTATATTAATGCATATATGTGGAACCTAAAAAAATGATACAGATGAACTGGTTTGCAGGGAAGAAATAGAGACGCAGAGGTAGAGAAGAAACGTATGGACACCAAGTGTGGGAAGCCATGGGGTGGTGGTGGTGGGATGAGTTGGGAGATTGGGATTGACCTGTATACATGTATATGCATAAAATACATAAGTGATAATAACCTGCTGTATAAAAAAGTAAATAAAATTAAATTTAAAAATTAAAAAAAATAAAACTTAAAACTAAAACAGAAAAAAGTTCTTCCCTTCACACAGATGTATTTATAGAAATGAATTATTTCCATGCTTATATCTATAAATACATAAAAGAGGAATAAAATCTAAGTTGAACCATAAACGAAAAAATACCTGAACCCACCAGTTATACAGAGGAAAACCCTATCAGGGCACTTGCTCCAGCGGTAAACAATTCTGAAATTGGTCAGAGGTGTGGAATCATCACCCATCCAGCCAGCAACCCACCCCCCACGCAAGGAGCGTCCTCATTGCAAAGCTGGGAGACCGTGCCGAGGCATCTCTGAATAAAGGTGAGCTGAGCCCCAGTCCAGCTGCTGCTGAACTGTTCCCACCCTTCCCAGGTAAAACACCTGAATATGTACAAGGGCTTGAAAGCCTAGAGGAAGGGCCGCGGAGCCACACCAGCGACAGCACGCAGGCCAACATGGTGACTGCAGGTCAGCCAAGGTTGTCCTGGCCCCGTGCGCTCTTCCGGAAGCTTTCCATTATCCTGCCTGAGATACCCCTCCTGTCCCGGTCCCCACTGATTTTTCCTTCCTCACCTCTGTCCGGAGAGAAATTCCAGCGGAAGGTATGGGTGACACATCCTCTTCTTTACAGGTGGCAGCCTGGCAACTCCTGCAGAAAGGCCAGCAGAACCCCACTCACACCAGGCCACCAACAAAGCTGGGGCCCCTATTTCCCTCCCACCAGCTCAGCCCCGAGACTGCTGACGGGGCAGAGAATATGGAGTCAGGCACAGCTTCAGGGGCTATTGCCGCCTGGAGCGCTGTTTATATTGACCTCAACCAGGCACACCTGGGGAGGGCCGGCCGGCAGGGTAAGGCTGCCCAGGTCAGCTAATCCACAACCCTCAGGGAATCACATTGTTGAAAATGGACCTCGCTAAGGCAGAATAGAAGCCAAGGAAAATAAGGACACAATGCCATTTGCAGCACCGTAGATGAGTCTAGAGGTAATCACGTGACTTGTAGTAAGTCAGAAAGTGAAAGACACATATCATATCATATCACTTAGAGGTGTTACCTAAAATAGATAGCAGGGCAGTTATTTCCACTGAGAAGTGCAATCACAGGTTCATTAAACAAGCTTATGGTTCACCAATGGAAAGGTGTGAGGATTGGTTTCATTACGATATCGGGGTTAACAGACCTATACAAACAGAGGTGACATATATAATCACCAAAGACCTATGGAATACCAAGAGAAGACTACTCAACATTCTGTCATAACGTACATGGGTAAAGGATCCCAGGAAGAACAGACATCTGTATATGTGTAAAAGAACCACGTCTTCGACACCTACAATAAGCCAAACATTGTAATCATACTTGCTGTAATAAAAAATAAAAAATTAAATTAAAAATACGAACAAGAAGTAGGGAGACAAACTTGAGGGGCTTTCTCCTGGCACATTCCATTCTAAATTCCAATCTAGAACACGACTTCCATTGAGGCTCTGTTGCCCTAGTAACCAGATTTGGTAAGGGAGAACTGCTGCCACCTTGTGGCCGTTTCACACAACAGCAGCTTTAATCCCAGCGCTAATGGTCAGTTGATATTCAAAATCATTGCAGGCCTGTAAATGACACCTGCCCTGAAAACAAATCCTGGGGTCACATATCGACCAAAAAATTCAAAGGACGTCCATATTTCAAAACGACCGTTTCAAAAGGCATATTTTATGCACATTAGTGTTCTGCTTCTTTGTCTTTCTTTCTTTTTTGGTTAAAAAGACGGGAATGGAAAAAGGCATCCCTCAGAATGGGCGAAAATAGTTGCAAACGAATCAATGGACAAAGGTTTAATCTCCAATATATATAAACAGCTCATGCACCTTAATGTTAAAAAAACAAAAAACCCAATACAAAAATGGGCAGAAGATCTAAAGAGACGTTTCTTCAAAGAAGACACAGAGAGGGCCAAGACGCACATGAAAAGCTGCTCAAGAGCACTAATTATTAGAGAAATGCAAATCAAAAGTACAATGAGGTATCCCCTCACACCTGTTAGAATCGGCATCATCAGAAAATCTACAAACAACAAATTCTGGGGAGGGTGTGGACAAAAGGAACCCTCTTCCACTATTGGTGGGAATGTAAATTGATACAGTCACTATAGAGAACAGTATGGAGTTTCCTTAAAAACACTAGAAATAGAATTACCATCTGATCCAGCAATCCCACTTCTGGGCATATACCCAGAGAAAACCATAAATCAAAAAGGCACATTCACCACGATGTTCATTGCAGCACTATTTACAATAGCCAGGTAATGGAAGCAACCTAAATGCCCACAGACAGATGAATGGATAAAGATGGGGTACATATATAAAATGGAATATTACTCGGCCATAAAAAGGAATGAAACTGGGTCATTTGTAGAGACATCGATGGATCTAGAGACTGTCATACAGAATGAAGTAAGTCAGAAAGAGGAAAACAAATATTGTATATTAATGCATATATGTGGAACCTAAAAAAATGATACAGATGAACTGGTTTGCAGGGAAGAAATAGAGACGCAGAGGTAGAGAAGAAACGTATGGACACCAAGTGTGGGAAGCCATGGGGTGGTGGTGGTGGGATGAGTTGGGAGATTGGGATTGACCTGTATACATGTATATGCATAAAATACATAAGTGATAATAACCTGCTGTATAAAAAAGTAAATAAAATTAAATTTAAAAATTAAAAAAAATAAAACTTAAAACTGAAACAGAAATAAGTTCTTCCCTTCACACAGATGTATTTATAGAAATGAATTATTTCCATGCTTATATCTATAAATACATAAAAGAGGAATAAAATCTAAGTTGAACCATAAACGAAAAAATACCTGAACCCACCAGTTATACAGAGGAAAACCCTATCAGGGCACTTGCTCCAGCGGTAAACAATTCTGAAATTGGTCAGAGGTGTGGAATCATCACCCATCCAGCCAGCAACCCACCCCCCACGCAAGGAGCGTCCTCATTGCAAAGCTGGGAGACCGTGCCAAGGCATCTCTGAATAAAGGTGAGCTGAGCCCCAGTCCAGCTGCTGCTGAACTGTTCCCACCCTTCCCAGGTAAAACACCTGAATATGTACAAGGGCTTGAAAGCCTAGAGGAAGGGCCGCGGAGCCACACCAGCGACAGCACGCAGGCCAACATGGTGACTGCAGGTCAGCCAAGGTTGTCCTGGCCCCGTGCGCTCTTCCGGAAGCTTTCCATTATCCTGCCTGAGATACCCCTCCTGTCCCGGTCCCCACTGATTTTTCCTTCCTCACCTCTGTCCGGAGAGAAATTCCAGCGGAAGGTATGGGTGACACATCCTCTTCTTTACAGGTGGCAGCCTGGCAACTCCTGCAGAAAGGCCAGCAGAACCCCACTCACACCAGGCCACCAACAAAGCTGTGGCCCCTATTTCCCTCCCACCAGCTCAGCCCCGAGACTGCTGACGGGGCAGAGAATATGGAGTCAGGCACAGCTTCAGGGGCTATTGCCGCCTGGAGCGCTGTTTATATTGACCTCAACCAGGCACACCTGGGGAGGGCCAGCCGGCAGGGTAAGGCTGCCCAGGTCAGCTAATCCACAACCCTCAGGGAATCACATTGTTGAAAATGGACCTCGCTAAGGCAGAATAGAAGCCAAGGAAAATAAGGACACAATGCCATTTGCAGCACCGTAGATGAGTCTAGAGGTAATCACGTGACTTGTAGTAAGTCAGAAAGTGAAACACACATATCATATCATATCACTTAGAGGTGTTACCTAAAATAGATAGCAGGGCAGTTATTTCCACTGAGAAGTGCAATCACAGGTTCATTAAACAAGCTTATGGTTCACCAATGGAAAGCTGTGAGGATTGGTTTCATTACGATATCGGGGTTAACAGACCTATACAAACAGAGGTGACATATATAATCACCAAAGACCTATGGAATACCAAGAGAAGACTACTCAACATTCTGTCATAACGTACATGGGTAAAGGATCCCAGGAAGAACAGACATCTGTATATGTGTAAAAGAACCACGTCTTCGACACCTACAATAAGCCAAACATTGTAATCATACTTGCTGTAATAAAAAATAAAAAATTAAATTAAAAATACGAACAAGAAGTAGGGAGACAAACTTGAGGGGCTTTCTCCTGGCACATTCCATTCTAAATTCCAATCTAGAACACGACTTCCATTGAGGCTCTGTTGCCCTAGTAACCAGATTTGGTAAGGGAGAACTGCTGCCACCTTGTGGCCGTTTCACACAACAGCAGCTTTAATCCCAGCGCTAATGGTCAGTTGATATTCAAAATCATTGCAGGCCTGTAAATGACACCTGCCCTGAAAACAAATCCTGGGGTCACATATCGACCAAAAAATTCAAAGGACGTCCATATTTCAAAACGACCGTTTCAAAAGGCATATTTTATGCACATTAGTGTTCTGCTTCTTTGTCTTTCTTTCTTTTTTGGTTAAAAAGACGGGAATGGAAAAAGGCATCCCTCAGAATGGGCGAAAATAGTTGCAAACGAATCAATGGACAAAGGTTTAATCTCCAATATATATAAACAGCTCATGCACCTTAATGTTAAAAAAACAAAAAACCCAATACAAAAATGGGCAGAAGATCTAAAGAGACGTTTCTTCAAAGAAGACACAGAGAGGGCCAAGACGCACATGAAAAGCTGCTCAAGAGCACTAATTATTAGAGAAATGCAAATCAAAAGTACAATGAGGTATCCCCTCACACCTGTTAGAATCGGTATCATCAGAAAATCTACAAACAACAAATTCTGGGGAGGGTGTGGACAAAAGGAACCCTCTTCCACTATTGGTGGGAATGTAAATTGATACAGTCACTATAGAGAACAGTATGGAGTTTCCTTAAAAACACTAGAAATAGAATTACCATCTGATCCAGCAATCCCACTTCTGGGCATATACCCAGAGAAAACCATAAATCAAAAAGGCACATTCACCACGATGTTCATTGCAGCACTATTTACAATAGCCAGGTAATGGAAGCAACCTAAATGCCCACAGACAGATGAATGGATAAAGATGGGGTACATATATAAAATGGAATATTACTCGGCCATAAAAAGGAATGAAACTGGGTCATTTGTAGAGACATCGATGGATCTAGAGACTGTCATACAGAATGAAGTAAGTCAGAAAGAGGAAAACAAATATTGTATATTAATGCATATATGTGGAACCTAAAAAAATGATACAGATGAACTGGTTTGCAGGGAAGAAATAGAGACGCAGAGGTAGAGAAGAAACGTATGGACACCAAGTGTGGGAAGCCATGGGGTGGTGGTGGTGGGATGAGTTGGGAGATTGGGATTGACCTGTATACATGTATATGCATAAAATACATAAGTGATAATAACCTGCTGTATAAAAAAGTAAATAAAATTAAATTTAAAAATTAAAAAAAATAAAACTTAAAACTGAAACAGAAATAAGTTCTTCCCTTCACACAGATGTATTTATAGAAATGAATTATTTCCATGCTTATATCTATAAATACATAAAAGAGGAATAAAATCTAAGTTGAACCATAAACGAAAAAATACCTGAACCCACCAGTTATACAGAGGAAAACCCTATCAGGGCACTTGCTCCAGCGGTAAACAATTCTGAAATTGGTCAGAGGTGTGGAATCATCACCCATCCAGCCAGCAACCCACCCCCCACGCAAGGAGCGTCCTCATTGCAAAGCTGGGAGACCGTGCCGAGGCATCTCTGAATAAAGGTGAGCTGAGCCCCAGTCCAGCTGCTGCTGAACTGTTCCCACCCTTCCCAGGTAAAACACCTGAATATGTACAAGGGCTTGAAAGCCTAGAGGAAGGGCCGCGGAGCCACACCAGCGACAGCACGCAGGCCAACATGGTGACTGCAGGTCAGCCAAGGTTGTCCTGGCCCCGTGCGCTCTTCCGGAAGCTTTCCATTATCCTGCCTGAGATACCCCTCCTGTCCCGGTCCCCACTGATTTTTCCTTCCTCACCTCTGTCCGGAGAGAAATTCCAGCGGAAGGTATGGGTGACACATCCTCTTCTTTACAGGTGGCAGCCTGGCAACTCCTGCAGAAAGGCCAGCAGAACCCCACTCACACCAGGCCACCAACAAAGCTGTGGCCCCTATTTCCCTCCCACCAGCTCAGCCCCGAGACTGCTGACGGGGCAGAGAATATGGAGTCAGGCACAGCTTCAGGGGCTATTGCCGCCTGGAGCGCTGTTTATATTGACCTCAACCAGGCACACCTGGGGAGGGCCGGCCGGCAGGGTAAGGCTGCCCAGGTCAGCTAATCCACAACCCTCAGGGAATCACATTGTTGAAAATGGACCTCGCTAAGGCACAATAGAAGCCAAGGAAAATAAGGACACAATGCCATTTGCAGCACCGTAGATGAGTCTAGAGGTAATCACGTGACTTGTAGTAAGTCAGAAAGTGAAAGACACATATCATATCATATCACTTAGAGGTGTTACCTAAAATAGATAGCAGGGCAGTTATTTCCACTGAGAAGTGCAATCACAGGTTCATTAAACAAGCTTATGGTTCACCAATGGAAAGGTGTGAGGATTGGTTTCATTACGATATCGGGGTTAACAGACATATACAAACAGAGGTGACATATATAATCACCAAAGACCTATGGAATACCAAGAGAAGACTACTCAACATTCTGTCATAACGTACATGGGTAAAGGATCCCAGGAAGAACAGACATCTGTATATGTGTAAAAGAACCACATCTTCGACACCTACAATAAGCCAAACATTGTAATCATACTTGCTGTAATAAAAAATAAAAAATTAAATTAAAAATACGAACAAGAAGTAGGGAGACAAACTTGAGGGGCTTTCTCCTGGCACATTCCATTCTAAATTTCAATCTAGAACACGACTTCCATTGAGGCTCTGTTGCCCTAGTAACCAGATTTGGTAAGGGAGAACTGCTGCCACCTTGTGGCCGTTTCACACAACAGCAGCTTTAATCCCAGCGCTAATGGTCAGTTGATATTCAAAATCTTTGCAGGCCTGTAAATGACACCTGCCCTGAAAACAAATCCTGGGGTCACATATCGACCAAAAAATTCAAAGGACGTCCATATTTCAAAACGACCGTTTCAAAAGGCATATTTTATGCACATTAGTGTTCTGCTTCTTTGTCTTTCTTTCTTTTTTGGTTAAAAAGACGGGAATGGAAAAAGGCATCCCTCAGAATGGGCGAAAATAGTTGCAAACGAATCAATGGACAAAGGTTTAATCTCCAATATATATAAACAGCTCATGCACCTTAATGTTAAAAAAACAAAAAACCCAATACAAAAATGGGCAGAAGATCTAAAGAGACGTTTCTTCAAAGAAGACACAGAGAGGGCCAAGACGCACATGAAAAGCTGCTCAAGAGCACTAATTATTAGAGAAATGCAAATCAAAACTACAATGAGGTATCCCCTCACACCTGTTAGAATCGGCATCATCAGAAAATCTACAAACAACAAATTCTGGGGAGGGTGTGGACAAAAGGAACCCTCTTCCACTATTGGTGGGAATGTAAATTGATACAGTCACTATGGAGAACAGTATGGAGTTTCCTTAAAAACACTAGAAATAGAATTACCATCTGATCCAGCAATCCCACTTCTGGGCATATACCCAGAGAAAACCATAAATCAAAAAGGCACATTCACCACGATGTTCATTGCAGCACTATTTACAATAGCCAGGTAATGGAAGCAACCTAAATGCCCACAGACAGATGAATGGATAAAGATGGGGTACATATATAAAATGGAATATTACTCGGCCATAAAAAGGAATGAAACTGGGTCATTTGTAGAGACATTGATGGATCTAGAGACTGTCATACAGAATGAAGTAAGTCAGAAAGAGGAAAACAAATATTGTATATTAATGCATATATGTGGAACCTAAAAAAATGATACAGATGAACTGGTTTGCAGGGAAGAAATAGAGACACAGAGGTAGAGAACAAACGTATGGACACCAAGTGTGGGAGCCATGGGGTGGTGGTGGTGGGATGAGTTGGGAGATTGGGATTGACCTGTATACATGTATATGCATAAAATACATAAGTGATAATAACCTGCTGTATAAAAAAGTAAATAAAATTAAATTTAAAAATTAAAAAAAATAAAACTTAAAACTAAAACAGAAAAAAGTTCTTCCCTTCACACAGATGTATTTATAGAAATGAATTATTTCCATGCTTATATCTATAAATACATAAAAGAGGAATAAAATCTAAGTTGAACCATAAACGAAAAAATACCTGAACCCACCAGTTATACAGAGGAAAACCCTATCAGGGCACTTGCTCCAGCGGTAAACAATTCTGAAATTGGTCAGAGGTGTGGAATCATCACCCATCCAGCCAGCAACCCACCCCCCACGCAAGGAGCGTCCTCATTGCAAAGCTGGGAGACCGTGCCGAGGCATCTCTGAATAAAGGTGAGCTGAGCCCCAGTCCAGCTGCTGCTGAACTGTTCCCACCCTTCCCAGGTAAAACACCTGAATATGTACAAGGGCTTGAAAGCCTAGAGGAAGGGCCGCGGAGCCACACCAGCGACAGCACGCAGGCCAACATGGTGACTGCAGGTCAGCCAAGGTTGTCCTGGCCCCGTGCGCTCTTCCGGAAGCTTTCCATTATCCTGCCTGAGATACCCCTCCTGTCCCGGTCCCCACTGATTTTTCCTTCCTCACCTCTGTCCGGAGAGAAATTCCAGCGGAAGGTATGGGTGACACATCCTCTTCTTTACAGGTGGCAGCCTGGCAACTCCTGCAGAAAGGCCAGCAGAACCCCACTCACACCAGGCCACCAACAAAGCTGTGGCCCCTATTTCCCTCCCACCAGCTCAGCCCCGAGACTGCTGACGGGGCAGAGAATATGGAGTCAGGCACAGCTTCAGGGGCTATTGCCGCCTGGAGCGCTGTTTATATTGACCTCAACCAGGCACACCTGGGGAGGGCCAGCCGGCAGGGTAAGGCTGCCCAGGTCAGCTAATCCACAACCCTCAGGGAATCACATTGTTGAAAATGGACCTCGCTAAGGCAGAATAGAAGCCAAGGAAAATAAGGACACAATGCCATTTGCAGCACCGTAGATGAGTCTAGAGGTAATCACGTGACTTGTAGTAAGTCAGAAAGTGAAACACACATATCATATCATATCACTTAGAGGTTTTACCTAAAATAGATAGCAGGGCAGTTATTTCCACTGAGAAGTGCAATCACAGGTTCATTAAACAAGCTTATGGTTCACCAATGGAAAGCTGTGAGGATTGGTTTCATTACGATATCGGGGTTAACAGACCTATACAAACAGAGGTGACATATATAATCACCAAAGACCTATGGAATACCAAGAGAAGACTACTCAACATTCTGTCATAACGTACATGGGTAAAGGATCCCAGGAAGAACAGACATCTGTATATGTGTAAAAGAACCACGTCTTCGACACCTACAATAAGCCAAACATTGTAATCATACTTGCTGTAATAAAAAATAAAAAATTAAATTAAAAATACGAACAAGAAGTAGGGAGACAAACTTGAGGGGCTTTCTCCTGGCACATTCCATTCTAAATTCCAATCTAGAACACGACTTCCATTGAGGCTCTGTTGCCCTAGTAACCAGATTTGGTAAGGGAGAACTGCTGCCACCTTGTGGCCGTTTCACACAACAGCAGCTTTAATCCCAGCGCTAATGGTCAGTTGATATTCAAAATCATTGCAGGCCTGTAAATGACACCTGCCCTGAAAACAAATCCTGGGGTCACATATCGACCAAAAAATTCAAAGGACGTCCATATTTCAAAACGACCGTTTCAAAAGGCATATTTTATGCACATTAGTGTTCTGCTTCTTTGTCTTTCTTTCTTTTTTGGTTAAAAAGACGGGAATGGAAAAAGGCATCCCTCAGAATGGTCGAAAATAGTTGCAAACGAATCAATGGACAAAGGTTTAATCTCCAATATATATAAACAGCTCATGCACCTTAATGTTAAAAAAACAAAAAACCCAATACAAAAATGGGCAGAAGATCTAAAGAGACGTTTCTTCAAAGAAGACACAGAGAGGGCCAAGACGCACATGAAAAGCTGCTCAAGAGCACTAATTATTAGAGAAATGCAAATCAAAAGTACAATGAGGTATCCCCTCACACCTGTTAGAATCGGCATCATCAGAAAATCTACAAACAACAAATTCTGGGGAGGGTGTGGACAAAAGGAACCCTCTTCCACTATTGGTGGGAATGTAAATTGATACAGTCACTATAGAAAACAGTATGGAGTTTCCTTAAAAACACTAGAAATAGAATTACCATCTGATCCAGCAATCCCACTTCTGGGCATATACCCAGAGAAAACCATAAATCAAAAAGGCACATTCACCACGATGTTCATTGCAGCACTATTTACAATAGCCAGGTAATGGAAGCAACCTAAATGCCCACAGACAGATGAATGGATAAAGATGGGGTACATATATAAAATGGAATATTACTCGGCCATAAAAAGGAATGAAACTGGGTCATTTGTAGAGACATCGATGGATCTAGAGACTGTCATACAGAATGAAGTAAGTCAGAAAGAGGAAAACAAATATTGTATATTAATGCATATATGTGGAACCTAAAAAAATGATACAGATGAACTGGTTTGCAGGGAAGAAATAGAGACGCAGAGGTAGAGAACAAACGTATGGACACCAAGTGTGGGAAGCCATGGGGTGGTGGTGGTGGGATGAGTTGGGAGATTGGGATTGACCTGTATACATGTATATGCATAAAATACATAAGTGATAATAACCTGCTGTATAAAAAAGTAAATAAAATTAAATTTAAAAATTAAAAAAAATAAAACTTAAAACTGAAACAGAAATAAGTTCTTCCCTTCACACAGATGTATTTATAGAAATGAATTATTTCCATGCTTATATCTATAAATACATAAAAGAGGAATAAAATCTAAGTTGAACCATAAACGAAAAAATACCTGAACCCACCAGTTATACAGAGGAAAACCCTATCAGGGCACTTGCTCCAGCGGTAAACAATTCTGAAATTGGTCAGAGGTGTGGAATCATCACCCATCCAGCCAGCAACCCACCCCCCACGCAAGGAGCGTCCTCATTGCAAAGCTGGGAGACCGTGCCAAGGCATCTCTGAATAAAGGTGAGCTGAGCCCCAGTCCAGCTGCTGCTGAACTGTTCCCACCCTTCCCAGGTAAAACACCTGAATATGTACAAGGGCTTGAAAGCCTAGAGGAAGGGCCGCGGAGCCACACCAGCGACAGCACGCAGGCCAACATGGTGACTGCAGGTCAGCCAAGGTTGTCCGGGCCCCGTGCGCTCTTCCGGAAGCTTTCCATTATCCTGCCTGAGATACCCCTCCTGTCCCGGTCCCCACTGATTTTTCCTTCCTCACCTCTGTCCGGAGAGAAATTCCAGCGGAAGGTATGGGTGACACATCCTCTTCTTTACAGGTGGCAGCCTGGCAACTCCTGCAGAAAGGCCAGCAGAACCCCACTCACACCAGGCCACCAACAAAGCTGTGGCCCCTATTTCCCTCCCACCAGCTCAGCCCCGAGACTGCTGACAGGGCAGAGAATATGGAGTCAGGCACAGCTTCAGGGGCTATTGCCGCCTGGAGCGCTGTTTATATTGACCTCAACCAGGCACACCTGGGGAGGGCCGGCCGGCAGGGTAAGGCTGCCCAGGTCAGCTAATCCACAACCCTCAGGGAATCACATTGTTGAAAATGGACCTCGCTAAGGCACAATAGAAGCCAAGGAAAATAAGGACACAATGCCATTTGCAGCACCGTAGATGAGTCTAGAGGTACATATCATATCATATCACTTAGAGGTGTTACCTAAAATAGATAGCAGGGCAGTTATTTCCACTGAGAAGTGCAATCACAGGTTCATTAAACAAGCTTATGGTTCACCAATGGAAAGGTGTGAGGATTGGTTTCATTACGATATCGGGGTTAACAGACATATACAAACAGAGGTGACATATATAATCACCAAAGACCTATGGAATACCAAGAGAAGACTACTCAACATTCTGTCATAACGTACATGGGTAAAGGATCCCAGGAAGAACAGACATCTGTATATGTGTAAAAGAACCACATCTTCGACACCTACAATAAGCCAAACATTGTAATCATACTTGTTGTAATGAAAAATAAAAAATTAAATTAAAAATACGAACAAGAAGTAGGGAGACAAACTTGAGGGGCTTTCTCCTGGCACATTCCATTCTAAATTCCAATCTAGAACACGACTTCCATTGAGGCTCTGTTGCCCTAGTAACCAGATTTGGTAAGGGAGAACTGCTGCCACCTTGTGGCCGTTTCACACAACAGCAGCTTTAATCCTAGCGCTAATGGTCAGTTGATATTCAAAATCATTGCAGGCCTGTAAATGACACCTGCCCTGAAAACAAATCCTGGGGTCACATATCGACCAAAAATTTCAAAGGACGTCCATATTTCAAAACGACCGTTTCAAAAGGCATATTTTATGCACATTAGTGTTCTGCTTCTTTGTCTTTCTTTCTTTTTTGGTTAAAAAGACGGGAATGGAAAAAGGCATCCCTCAGAATGGGCGAAAATAGTTGCAAAGGAATCAATGGACAAAGGTTTAATCTCCAATATATATAAACAGCTCATGCACCTTAATGTTAAAAAAACAAAAAACCCAATACAAAAATGGGCAGAAGATCTAAAGAGACGTTTCTTCAAAGAAGACACAGAGAGGGCCAAGAGGACATGAAAAGCTGCTCAAGAGCACTAATTATTAGAGAAATGCAAATCAAAAGTACAATGAGGTATCCCCTCACACCTGTTAGAATCGGCATCATCAGAAAATCTACAAACAACAAATTCTGGGGAGGGTGTGGACAAAAGGAACCCTCTTCCACTATTGGTGGGAATGTAAATTGATACAGTCACTATGGAGAACAGTATGGAGTTTCCTTAAAAACACTAGAAATAGAATTACCATCTGATCCAGCAATCCCACTTCTGGGCATATACCCAGAGAAAACCATAAATCAAAAAGGCACATTCACCACGATGTTCATTGCAGCACTATTTACAATAGCCAGGTAATGGAAGCAACCTAAATGCCCACAGACAGATGAATGGATAAAGATGGGGTACATATATAAAATGGAATATTCCTCGGCCATAAAAAGGAATGAAACTGGGTCATTTGTAGAGACATCGATGGATCTAGAGACTGTCATACAGAATGAAGTAAGTCAGAAAGAAGAAAACAAATATTGTATATTAATGCATATATGTGGAACCTAAAAAAATGATACAGATGAACTGGTTTGCAGGGAAGAAATAGAGACGCAGAGGTAGAGAAGAAACGTATGGACACCAAGTGTGGGAAGCCATGGGGTGGTGGTGGTGGGATGAGTTGGGAGATTGGGATTGACCTGTATACATGTATATGCATAAAATACATAAGTGATAATAACCTGCTGTATAAAAAAGTAAATAAAATTAAATTTAAAAATTAAAAAAAATAAAACTTAAAACTAAAACAGAAAAAAGTTCTTCCCTTCACACAGATGTATTTATAGAAATGAATTATTTCCATGCTTATATCTATAAATACATAAAAGAGGAATAAAATCTAAGTTGAACCATAAACGAAAAAATACCTGAACCCACCAGTTATACAGAGGAAAACCCTATCAGGGCACTTGCTCCAGCGGTAAACAATTCTGAAATTGGTCAGAGGTGTGGAATCATCACCCATCCAGCCAGCAACCCACCCCCCACGCAAGGAGCGTCCTCATTGCAAAGCTGGGAGACCGTGCCGAGGCATCTCTGAATAAAGGTGAGCTGAGCCCCAGTCCAGCTGCTGCTGAACTGTTCCCACCCTTCCCAGGTAAAACACCTGAATATGTACAAGGGCTTGAAAGCCTAGAGGAAGGGCCGTGGAGCCACACCAGCGACAGCACGCAGGCCAACATGGTGACTGCAGGTCAGCCAAGGTTGTCCTGGCCCCGTGCGCTCTTCCGGAAGCTTTCCATTATCCTGCCTGAGATACCCCTCCTGTCCCGGTCCCCACTGATTTTTCCTTCCTCACCTCTGTCCGGAGAGAAATTCCAGCGGAAGGTATGGGTGACACATCCTCTTCTTTACAGGTGGCAGCCTGGCAACTCCTGCAGAAAGGCCAGCAGAACCCCACTCACACCAGGCCACCAACAAAGCTGTGGCCCCTATTTCCCTCCCACCAGCTCAGCCCCGAGACTGCTGACGGGGCAGAGAATATGGAGTCAGGCACAGCTTCAGGGGCTATTGCCGCCTGGAGCGCTGTTTATATTGACCTCAACCAGGCACACCTGGGGAGGGCCGGCCGGCAGGGTAAGGCTGCCCAGGTCAGCTAATCCACAACCCTCAGGGAATCACATTGTTGAAAATGGACCTCGCTAAGGCAGAATAGAAGCCAAGGAAAATAAGGACACAATGCCATTTGCAGCACCGTAGATGAGTCTAGAGGTAATCACGTGACTTGTAGTAAGTCAGAAAGTGAAAGACACATATCATATCATATCACTTAGAGGTGTTACCTAAAATAGATAGCAGGACAGTTATTTCCACTGAGAAGTGCAATCACAGGTTCATTAAACAAGCTTATGGTTCACCAATGGAAAGGTGTGAGGATTGGTTTCATTACGATATCGGGGTTAACAGACATATACAAACAGAGGTGACATATATAATCACCAAAGACCTATGGAATACCAAGAGAAGACTACTCAACATTCTGTCATAACGTACATGGGTAAAGGATCCCTGGAAGAACAGACATCTGTATATGTGTAAAAGAACCACATCTTCGACACCTACAATAAGCCAAACATTGTAATCATACTTGCTGTAATAAAAAATAAAAAATTAAATTAAAAATACGAACAAGAAGTAGGGAGACAAACTTGAGGGGCTTTTTCCTGGCACATTCCATTCTAAATTCCAATCTAGAACACGACTTCCATTGAGGCTCTGTTGCCCTAGTAACCAGATTTGGTAAGGGATAACTGCTGCCACCTTGTGGCCGTTTCACACAACAGCAGCTTTAATCCCAGCGCTAATGGTCAGTTGATATTCAAAATCTTTGCAGGCCTGTAAATGACACCTGCCCTGAAAACAAATCCTGGGGTCACATATCGACCAAAAAATTCAAAGGACGTCCATATTTCAAAACGACCGTTTCAAAAGGCATATTTTATGCACATTAGTGTTCTGCTTCTTTGTCTTTCTTTCTTTTTTGGTTAAAAAGACGGGAATGGAAAAAGGCATCCCTCAGAATGGGCGAAAATAGTTGCAAACGAATCAATGGACAAAGGTTTAATCTCCAATATATATAAACAGCTCATGCACCTTAATGTTAAAAAAACAAAAAACCCAATACAAAAATGGGCAGAAGATCTAAAGAGACGTTTCTTCAAAGAAGACACAGAGAGGGCCAAGACGCACATGAAAAGCTGCTCAAGAGCACTAATTATTAGAGAAATGCAAATCAAAACTACAATGAGGTATCCCCTCACACCTGTTAGAATCGGCATCATCAGAAAATCTACAAACAACAAATTCTGGGGAGGGTGTGGACAAAAGGAACCCTCTTCCACTATTGGTGGGAATGTAAATTGATACAGTCACTATGGAGAACAGTATGGAGTTTCCTTAAAAACACTAGAAATAGAATTACCATCTGATCCAGCAATCCCACTTCTGGGCATATACCCAGAGAAAACCATAAATCAAAAAGGCACATTCACCACGATGTTCATTGCAGCACTATTTACAATAGCCAGGTAATGGAAGCAACCTAAATGCCCACAGACAGATGAATGGATAAAGATGGGGTACATATATAAAATGGAATATTCCTCGGCCATAAAAAGGAATGAAACTGGGTCATTTGTAGAGACATCGATGGATCTAGAGACTGTCATACAGAATGAAGTAAGTCAGAAAGAAGAAAACAAATATTGTATATTAATGCATATATGTGGAACCTAAAAAAATGATACAGATGAACTGGTTTGCAGGGAAGAAATAGAGACGCAGAGGTAGAGAAGAAACGTATGGACACCAAGTGTGGGAAGCCATGGGGTGGTGGTGGTGGGATGAGTTGGGAGATTGGGATTGACCTGTATACATGTATATGCATAAAATACATAAGTGATAATAACCTGCTGTATAAAAAAGTAAATAAAATTAAATTTAAAAATTAAAAAAAATAAAACTTAAAACTAAAACAGAAAAAAGTTCTTCCCTTCACACAGATGTATTTATAGAAATGAATTATTTCCATGCTTATATCTATAAATACATAAAAGAGGAATAAAATCTAAGTTGAACCATAAACGAAAAAATACCTGAACCCACCAGTTATACAGAGGAAAACCCTATCAGGGCACTTGCTCCAGCGGTAAACAATTCTGAAATTGGTCAGAGGTGTGGAATCATCACCCATCCAGCCAGCAACCCACCCCCCACGCAAGGAGCGTCCTCATTGCAAAGCTGGGAGACCGTGCCGAGGCATCTCTGAATAAAGGTGAGCTGAGCCCCAGTCCAGCTGCTGCTGAACTGTTCCCACCCTTCCCAGGTAAAACACCTGAATATGTACAAGGGCTTGAAAGCCTAGAGGAAGGGCCGCGGAGCCACACCAGCGACAGCACGCAGGCCAACATGGTGACTGCAGGTCAGCCAAGGTTGTCCTGGCCCCGTGCGCTCTTCCGGAAGCTTTCCATTATCCTGCCTGAGATACCCCTCCTGTCCCGGTCCCCACTGATTTTTCCTTCCTCACCTCTGTCCGGAGAGAAATTCCAGCGGAAGGTATGGGTGACACATCCTCTTCTTTACAGGTGGCAGCCTGGCAACTCCTGCAGAAAGGCCAGCAGAACCCCACTCACACCAGGCCACCAACAAAGCTGTGGCCCCTATTTCCCTCCCACCAGCTCAGCCCCGAGACTGCTGACGGGGCAGAGAATATGGAGTCAGGCACAGCTTCAGGGGCTATTGCCGCCTGGAGCGCTGTTTATATTGACCTCAACCAGGCACACCTGGGGAGGGCCGGCCGGCAGGGTAAGGCTGCCCAGGTCAGCTAATCCACAACCCTCAGGGAATCACATTGTTGAAAATGGACCTCGCTAAGGCAGAATAGAAGCCAAGGAAAATAAGGACACAATGCCATTTGCAGCACCGTAGATGAGTCTAGAGGTAATCACGTGACTTGTAGTAAGTCAGAAAGTGAAAGACACATATCATATCATATCACTTAGAGGTGTTACCTAAAATAGATAGCAGGGCAGTTATTTCCACTGAGAAGTGCAATCACAGGTTCATTAAACAAGCTTATGGTTCACCAATGGAAAGGTGTGAGGATTGGTTTCATTACGATATCGGGGTTAACAGACATATACAAACAGAGGTGACATATATAATCACCAAAGACCTATGGAATACCAAGAGAAGACTACTCAACATTCTGTCATAACGTACATGGGTAAAGGATCCCAGGAAGAACAGACATCTGTATATGTGTAAAAGAACCACATCTTCGACACCTACAATAAGCCAAACATTGTAATCATACTTGCTGTAATAAAAAATAAAAAATTAAATTAAAAATACGAACAAGAAGTAGGGAGACAAACTTGAGGGGCTTTCTCCTGGCACATTCCATTCTAAATTCCAATCTAGAACACGACTTCCATTGAGGCTCTGTTGCCCTAGTAACCAGATTTGGTAAGGGAGAACTGCTGCCACCTTGTGGCCGTTTCACACAACAGCAGCTTTAATCCCAGCGCTAATGGTCAGTTGATACTCAAAATCTTTGCAGGCCTGTAAATGACACCTGCCCTGAAAACAAATCCTGGGGTCACATATCGACCAAAAAATTCAAAGGACGTCCATATTTCAAAACGACCGTTTCAAAAGGCATATTTTATGCACATTAGTGTTCTGCTTCTTTGTCTTTCTTTCTTTTTTGGTTAAAAAGACGGGAATGGAAAAAGGCATCCCTCAGAATGGGCGAAAATAGTTGCAAACGAATCAATGGACAAAGGTTTAATCTCCAATATATATAAACAGCTCATGCACCTTAATGTTAAAAAAACAAAAAACCCAATACAAAAATGGGCAGAAGATCTAAAGAGACGTTTCTTCAAAGAAGACACAGAGAGGGCCAAGACGCACATGAAAAGCTGCTCAAGAGCACTAATTATTAGAGAAATGCAAATCAAAATTACAATGAGGTATCCCCTCACACCTGTTAGAATCGGCATCATCAGAAAATCTACAAACAACAAATTCTGGGGAGGGTGTGGACAAAAGGAACCCTCTTCCACTATTGGTGGGAATGTAAATTGATACAGTCACTATGGAGAACAGTATGGAGTTTCCTTAAAAACACTAGAAATAGAATTACCATCTGATCCAGCAATCCCACTTCTGGGCATATACCCAGAGAAAACCATAAATCAAAAAGGCACATTCACCACGATGTTCATTGCAGCACTATTTACAATAGCCAGGTAATGGAAGCAACCTAAATGCCCACAGACAGATGAATGGATAAAGATGGGGTACATATATAAAATGGAATATTACTCGGCCATAAAAAGGAATGAAACTGGGTCATTTGTAGAGACATCGATGGATCTAGAGACTGTCATACAGAATGAAGTAAGTCAGAAAGAGGAAAACAAATATTGTATATTAATGCATATATGTGGAACCTAAAAAAATGATACAGATGAACTGGTTTGCAGGGAAGAAATAGAGACGCAGAGGTAGAGAAGAAACGTATGGACACCAAGTGTGGGAAGCCATGGGGTGGTGGTGGTGGGATGAGTTGGGAGATTGGGATTGACCTGTATACATGTATATGCATAAAATACATAAGTGATAATAACCTGCTGTATAAAAAAGTAAATAAAATTAAATTTAAAAATTAAAAAAAATAAAACTTAAAACTAAAACAGAAAAAAGTTCTTCCCTTCACACAGATGTATTTATAGAAATGAATTATTTCCATGCTTATATCTATAAATACATAAAAGAGGAATAAAATCTAAGTTGAACCATAAACGAAAAAATACCTGAACCCACCAGTTATACAGAGGAAAACCCTATCAGGGCACTTGCTCCAGCGGTAAACAATTCTGAAATTGGTCAGAGGTGTGGAATCATCACCCATCCAGCCAGCAACCCACCCCCCACGCAAGGAGCGTCCTCATTGCAAAGCTGGGAGACCGTGCCGAGGCATCTCTGAATAAAGGTGAGCTGAGCCCCAGTCCAGCTGCTGCTGAACTGTTCCCACCCTTCCCAGGTAAAACACCTGAATATGTACAAGGGCTTGAAAGCCTAGAGGAAGGGCCGCGGAGCCACACCAGCGACAGCACGCAGGCCAACATGGTGACTGCAGGTCAGCCAAGGTTGTCCTGGCCCCGTGCGCTCTTCCGGAAGCTTTCCATTATCCTGCCTGAGATACCCCTCCTGTCCCGGTCCCCACTGATTTTTCCTTCCTCACCTCTGTCCGGAGAGAAATTCCAGCGGAAGGTATGGGTGACACATCCTCTTCTTTACAGGTGGCAGCCTGGCAACTCCTGCAGAAAGGCCAGCAGAACCCCACTCACACCAGGCCACCAACAAAGCTGTGGCCCCTATTTCCCTCCCACCAGCTCAGCCACGAGACTGCTGACGGGGCAGAGAATATGGAGTCAGGCACAGCTTCAGGGGCTATTGCCGCCTGGAGCGCTGTTTATATTGACCTCAACCAGGCACACCTGGGGAGGGCCGGCCGGCAGGGTAAGGCTGCCCAGGTCAGCTAATCCACAACCCTCAGGGAATCACATTGTTGAAAATGGACCTCGCTAAGGCAGAATAGAAGCCAAGGAAAATAAGGACACAATGCCATTTGCAGCACCGTAGATGAGTCTAGAGGTAATCACGTGACTTGTAGTAAGTCAGAAAGTGAAAGACACATATCATATCATATCACTTAGTGGTGTTACCTAAAATAGATAGCAGGGCAGTTATTTCCACTGAGAAGTGCAATCACAGGTTCATTAAACAAGCTTATGGTTCACCAATGGAAAGGTGTGAGGATTGGTTTCATTACGATATCGGGGTTAAGAGACATATACAAACAGAGGTGACATATATAATCAACAAAGACCTATGGAATACCAAGAGAAGACTACTCAACATTCTGTCATAACGTACATGGGTAAAGGATCCCAGGAAGAACAGACATCTGTATATGTGTAAAAGAACCACATCTTCGACACCTACAATAAGCCAAACATTGTAATCATACTTGCTGTAATAAAAAATAAAAAATTAAATTAAAAATACGAACAAGAAGTAGGGAGACAAACTTGAGGGGCTTTCTCCTGGCACATTCCATTCTAAATTCCAATCTAGAACACGACTTCCATTGAGGCTCTGTTGCCCTAGTAACCAGATTTGGTAAGGGATAACTGCTGCCACCTTGTGGCCGTTTCACACAACAGCAGCTTTAATCCCAGCGCTAATGGTCAGTTGATATTCAAAATCTTTGCAGGCCTGCAAATGACACCTGCCCTGAAAACAAATCCTGGGGTCACATATCGACCAAAAAATTCAAAGGACGTCCATATTTCAAAACGACCGTTTCAAAAGGCATATTTTATGCACATTAGTGTTCTGCTTCTTTGTCTTTCTTTCTTTTTTGGTTAAAAAGACGGGAATGGAAAAAGGCATCCCTCAGAATGGGCGAAAATAGTTGCAAACGAATCAATGGACAAAGGTTTAATCTCCAATATATATAAACAGCTCATGTACCTTAATGTTAAAAAAACAAAAAACCCAATACAAAAATGGGCAGAAGATCTAAAGAGACGTTTCTTCAAAGAAGACACAGAGAGGGCCAAGACGCACATGAAAAGCTGCTCAAGAGCACTAATTATTAGAGAAATGCAAATCAAAAGTACAATGAGGTATCC